>NC_081826.1:141191688-141503563 GCF_030867095.1 Alligator mississippiensis
GATTCAGCAAAGACTTGGCTCTAGCACTTCTGAGGGATCCATGGGTGAAGGAGGTAGGCTGATTCTAAGAAGATTCACAGAAGTTTAGGGCTCGTAGGGACCTTGTGAGATCATCAGGTCCAATCCCCCTGCTTTGGGCAGGAAAGACTGCTGGGGTCAAATAACCCCAGCAAGGTGTGCATTCAGTCTCCTTTTGAAGATCTCCAGGGTAGGTGCCTGCATCACCTCCACTGGGAATGTATTCCAGACTATGATGAGGATTTATCGTGCTCCTCTACTGTTAAAATTCCTGTGGAATGTCTGGACATTTATACATGTGCTCCCGGAGTGGTGGAGCAGGGGCGTGGGGTGGGGCAGTAATTTAATTAGAGTGGCTCTGAAAGCCACTCTAATTAAAGTGCCCAGAGCATCTCCTGTACCAGTGTTCCTACACTTAAAAATGGTGGTGGTGGCGCTTTAACTAAAGCTTGAACAATCTTTAGTTAAAGCACCCTCACCACCACTTTTAAGTGCAGGGATGCTGATACACAAGACACTGGAGTCTGCTGGAGTGCAGTAATTACCATGCACCAGCAGATTTGATTCATTGTGCCTACTCTGACACACTGTAATTACAGCGCGTTGGAGCAGCCTTGCTGCTCATGTATAGGTGTCCTGTGTGAGTTGAATCCCATTGGAAGGTGATTCCACCTTTATGGAAGTACCTTGAGTAGTGAAGAATCTGGAGCAAAATTGTTAAATAATTTAATAAACACATTTCCAGAATACTTATGGCTGCCAGTTGGCAGATAAAAATGTCTGTAGGAGAATTATCCCTCCTAGGCAGTATTGGTTTTAACCAGGGATCCTGGTTTTCTGTTTAAAAATCCAAAATTCTGTTATTATAAAACCCCATATCCATGGTTTTTTTTTTTTCTGTAATTAAAATGAAACACCACTATTTATATAGATATCCATGGAACACAATTTTTTTTTTATATTTTTACAATTTTTAAGCTATTTGGAAGCCTATCAATGCCTCAACTATTAAGACAAAATACATTCTAAATTCCTATATATTTTGGCATTTGATTTTGGTTCTTTTATCATAGAAAATCAGAGTTCCTGTCTCTTCACTCACCAGGATGCAGGTCTAGCTTTAGCTGCCCCCCTTGCTGCTTTGTGGTGCTGGGTAGTCTTGATATGCCAGTGCCCATCACTCCCATGCCACCTGCCCCACTAGCCCTGCTGGTGCCCCTCACTCCTGACCCACTGCCTCCTGCCCCCAGGCCCCAACCCCCTCAGTATGTGAGGCATGTGGATGTGTGAGGCAGGGTGGGAGTGCCCAACTATAGGCATCATGTCAGGGGGGAACGGGAGGTCAAATGGCCCCCCAGATTTGTGTGCCCACATGGGCATGGGGCTCCAGCTTGGCCAAAGTAGTGTTGGCAGGAGCCACCTCAATGGCCCAGTGGATGGGACCCAGTATGGGAGGGCAGATCAGGCCAGTGAGACTCGTTGTCGCTACCACCAACACCAGGACCCCCAGCAGCACCACCAGCAGTGAAGACAGTAATGGATGGGGGGTGGGGGCGGGCTGTGCTGCCCTCATGTCCTCTCACCATCAGTCACGTGTGCCAGGCCACAGCTCTACCCCACCACCATTGCCCAGCTGCCACCGCTACCACCACTCCCCTCATGCCACTGCTCTACCCTAGAGGAGAGGTGGCCTGAGGGGAGTAGCAATGGCTGGACCATGATGGTGGGGCAAAGCTGCGGCCCAGCATGAGAGCGGCTGGTGGCAGGAGGAGGTGAGGGCAGTGCAGCCTGCCTCCCATCTCCCTGGGACTATTACTCCTCTTGCTGCTGGTGGCATGGCTGATGTGGGGGTCCTGGTGGCAGTGGCAACAAGACTCGCTGCCCTGCTCCATACTCCCATGCCAGATCCTGCCCACTGGGCCACAGAGGCAGCTCCTGCCCATGCCAATCCAGCCAGGCTGCAGCTCTCTGCCCATTGTGAGCACACAAATCTGCCTCCTGGGGAGTATGTGCCTGTCTGACACATGCATATGTACATGTGGACATGCATGTGCTGCCCCCTGCTTGTGATAAAGGAGAAAAATCTGTGTTTTTCCACATTTTTCTGCTGCAAACGGAAAACCTGGATTCCTGTTTATAACTGCTCTATAGCAGCACTTTAGGCTCTTCAGCCACTCCGAAGTGGCATTAATTAATAGGACAATAAATAACAGGTTATTCTTCCCACCACAGTATGGTCACAGTAACTCAACGTAAGAGTCCCGGAAGAGGGAGACAAACAGAATGCAGTGAAAGAAAGTGTTCGGGAAGGTGAAAGTTTGGCCTGATAGCTCAAGCAGAAATGGATTAACCCTTTAGTGGGCCCTAGGCAAACAAACTTGTGGGCCCCTACTTAATGAAATATATATATATATATATATTTTACTTTTTTCATTCAATAATTATAATATGTAAAATAAGCACAACTGGGCCCCTTCTTCACTTAGGGCCCTAACCATGTGTCTAGTTTGCTTATGTATTAATCCAGCCCTGTGCACAAGGCCTAAGAACAGTCTGAATTATTCAACAACATTAGGAGGACTCTATCTGTAGAGTCCATAAAGGACAGGAGAGAGGTGGGGACAGAAGGAGGGGGTCAAATTAAATGAAAAAAACTAGAGTGTTGAAAACATAATTAAAAAAAAAATCACTGTACATGGTTCCTGCAGTTCTCATACTTCTTCTGCTTGTGAGTGCGCCTCTCCACCTTAATCACCATAGTTATTTCCCAAGCTCATTTTCTTTCAGCTTTCATGTGTACACACCTGAGAAGCCTCCCCACCAATAAGTCAATAAAGAGCTGGTTTTACCAATATATATATATATATATATATATATATATCATGTCAGAGGTAACAAATTAAAAAAAAGCACTTCCCATCTTCTTGTCTGCTGATGCTAAATTCTATTGCTTCCTTCCCACTAAACAAGTCCAAGGGCTCTTCGGAAGAGCCAAAGGTCAAGTCCAGAAATTATCATGAAGCCTGAGAATGATATAAAGCACAGGCCTAAACACAATAAACCCTGGATTCTCCATAAAAGTGCAATCATGATAGAGAAAGTTCATTACATTTTGGATTAGGTGGTAAAAAAAAAAAAAGTAAGTATGCCCAGATTACTTCGTCAAAATTTCTGGCCGTCTCTGAGACTGACACTGCTTACTTACTCACACAGGCAGCTACCACACACTAGGATCAGTATTACAGTGGCAGCCACAGCATGCAACTTAGTGCACTTAGATACCAAATAGAAAACAATCTGGCCCCGAGTCCTGTTGATGGGTATCTCATGCAGTTGCCGAATCACATGTTCTCTCAGAAGAAGACTGGAGCATAGGGCTGCTAGTTGGTGATCTTGTGAAGTAAAGTCTCTATAGGCCTGACACTGGGATCTGGCTGGGGGTCAAGTCTCTTTGAGGATCTGTTTGGGAAGGTGAAGAATGCTCTGTGAGTTCTCAAGAATTCAGGGAGGAGGTCTGCAGAACTCAGCTCTGGCAGTAAAGCAGAGGTCTGGAAAAGGCAGAGACCTGGCTAAGGACTCAAGGAATCCTGGAGCTTGTCTTGATATCCATTCTTTATTGCCTAGTGGCTTGTCTGCCTTTCTGCTCCCACTGTATATCGATTCTTGTTTGGGTTCAACTCGTGGAGGAGGTACTTAGAGGAGAGAGACTTTTTGCCCTACTATCTGACCTAGGCTCTGCAGTAACATCTAACTGCTGCAAATGAAAGTGCAGCTGATGCCTGTAGCTCAGCCCATTCTGGATAGGTTTTGGGCGGCCACAACAGGATTATGCCTATGCAAGCTTCATACCAGAGAAGTGACACTCAGCTCTGGGTGTCCTCTCCTGTTACTCCACAGTATTATCCCCTGATCCTCTATATACCCATGAGTATCAAATGGTAACTATTGGGGCCACTATCTTCCGTGACAGTTACCAATGAAAAATCTTTACTAAGAGCAATTTTATTTCACTTTAACAGGTCAAACAGAGATAGCAACTGACTTAACTGAGGGTGGCCTACACTTTCAGTACCATTTTTAAGAAAAGAAAAACTCATGGCAGGATTCGTAGTAAACCGGAAACTTAGCAAAGAACACCAGACAATTTAAGACTCACAATAAAACTGTAAGAGTTGGCAATAATGTTCCAATGTTCTATTTGTTCCTCCAAGGCCTTGAGAAATGCTTCACAAATGTCTTTGGCCAACATTTAAAAAAAGAACTTCTCTTTTATGTGTATAGCTCTCATCTCTGGGATGAAATGATCATCCAATGTTGTAAGATGTCATTTTTAGCAAAGGCGCACGCATGCACGCACGCACGCACGCACTCATGCACACACACACTGAGTTCTATTTTGCTGTGTCTATCAAATAAATAAATGAATAGATTGCTTCTGGTTCTTAACCTACTGCATTTCAAATGATTTCAGGTGTCCACTTTCAATGCTATATCACATGACAATGATGAAGACTTGTTGACACAGTCACTCTCTTCTAAAAATGAACATGGAATGTTATTGCATTACACTATGGAAAACACTGTTACCCTTGAAAGCACTTACCTGTCTCTGCTGGTCTCTCAACCTCACTTTTGCAAGAACCTTCACAACCTTATCCCTGTTAACTCCCTTTTGCATATTTAAAATAACAGTAGTTTTATTATCTAAGTACTATTTTCTGTGATGATCTATGATTGCTCTCTTATAGCCTTATTCAAAGGACACCTTCCAGTGTAGCATCCACAACAGCTAATGGAGAAAACAAGCACTCAGGTAGTCTCATCTGCCTCAGGAACCAAGAGGGATCTCTTCTGCAGAAGAGAACCCTCCCTATAAATGATGTTGTCATCTAAACAACAGCTGCATGGAGAGAAGTCACAGGTTGATCTTCATTGTAAGTTGACACAGTGGAAGTGGACAGATTGATGGATTTTTAGGAAGGGATGGGTATGGAAATAACATTTTGGGGTGGAAAAAAAGAACATGGAAATGATGGTGCCACAATATTGCGAGCCCCAATAATTAAAAAAATCATGAGCCAAGCTTCCCAAACATAACAATATTGCCATTCAAATCATGGGATTTTTTTTTCAAATAGTAAATTTAAGTATCCTTTTATTTACTTTCTGTTTTTTGAGTGTTTAGAGGATCCTTGTTTTATATTTTCAAAGTGAACCAGAAGGACTAGAACTTAATTGAAAGAACAAAAAGAAGAGCCTAAACTGAGATCATTATGCACTGTCATGATTCCATCAGTTGGGCATTCAAGGAAATTAATAAATATCATGAAGTTTACAAATAAAATTATGAGAAATAAATTATTATTTTGTCACTTCTCATAATATTTGACATTTGTATTGAGGCCCAGTTCCTAGAGTCATGTTATTTTGCAAGAATCTCATCTTTCATTTTTCAGGTATATTTGTATTCCTCACGTTTGCAGAGAAAAGATTAAAATATATTCTAAAGAGGCTTCACTGGAAAAATACTTATTTTTCCCCTATAGAAACAAAGGCAACAAAATCAGAAACTGAAATGTTCTATCTGGAAACTGAGAATGGTGGGGTAAACCCTGAAAACCTATGCACATGCCCAACATGTGCTCTGACACATTCTAATTAGATTATTTAGATGAATCAAGTCTGCCTGAGTGTGATTGTTAGCATGCTCCAGTAGCCTCCATGTCATGTGTGTTCAGTATTCCTGCACTTCAAAATGATGGTGGGGGGAGTTTTAACTAAAGCTTATTGAGTGAGCTTTAGTTAAAGTGCCCTCACTACCATTTTGAACTGTGGGATGCTGAATATACAAGATTCTCTGGGTGCGTTGAAGTATGCCCCAGCCACACAAACCTGGACATTCAAAGATGACCAGTTTGAAAATGCTGGCCCTGGTGCCTCACAGGTCATGTAGATCGGAGGGCTCTGGTACCCATTCACATCTGTGAGGTGAACTACATTTCCTGTGATGTACTCTGCTTTCTTTGCCTGCTAAGTGGCTGCAGTCCACCATGAAAGCACCTGTCCATTGTGCACTCTGGGAGATAGATTCTAGCTAGGGAGACAGCCTATAAAAGTGAATAAGGCAAAAGTCATGATAAACATTATGGCATTGTGTTTGAATTTTTTTGGCAAACCCTAACCTTCTGTACATCCTAAAGAAGGTATTAAACCAAAAGAGAGCCCTCCTCATTTTATTTTATTTTATTTTATTCACAACCTTTAAGTGGAGTATTTGGGAATCAGGCCTGCCATGGTGTTCAATATGTTTTGCTTGATGATACTGAAATGATTTTATTTATTTTTAATTTGTGGATATAGAGTGAGGTGGAAAATATTTGAGGGAGTCTCATGTTACAATTATGGGAGGTTATCACCGAACTATTGTGCAGAGGGAAAACATTTTTCTATATAAAATTCCCACATAGCACAGAAAAGGTGTTGAAGAATGGCATCATCACAATAAATCTGTCTTTTCCAATCATTACAGTTGAAGTCATTTAGGCTAAGTACAGACAGTCAAAAAGTCTGAGCCTAGATCAATTCAGTCTTTGCAGATTACTTGAACCTACATAGATTGAACCAATAAGCAAGTGAACAGACATTCACTTTTGATTCCAGAAATGCAGCCACATGCCTGCAGTGGTCCAGGTCAGAAGCCAGGGGGTGATAAAGCATGCCTCCCTGCTCTGCTGGAGCAGACAGGTTGGGCTAAATCTAGCCTACCCATCCTGTAAAACAGGGGCTTTGTGGTGGAGGTGCAAAGCATTCTGGGATGCTGGGGAATGGAGAGTTAACTTGAATCTGGAGGGGATGGGGGACAGAAGTTCAATAAACTGATTTAACCTAGATCAGTTAAGTCTGATACTACATCCATCCAGGCTTATTTTAAACAAGTTTCATCCATTTTGAAAGCAGTTCATGTGCCCTGAACTTCCAGGCTAGGGACAGACATTACACAAAAACTGGTGTAAGTGATCAGAAACTGGTTTAAACCTCTAACAGAACAGATGTTCAGTGCACATAAACCAGTTTGAAAATGGCTGAAACTGGTTTGAGATAAACCTGGTTGAATGTAGTATCAGACTTAACTGATTTGGCTCAAACTGATTTATACAATGTCTGCCCCAGACCCCTTCCTGGTTTAAGACAAACCAGACTCCCACAACATCCTGGCATGCTCTCTGGGCTGGGTGGGGCTCTCTTCTCCATAGCAGGGCTGGCCCCTCTCCTCTGCTCCCTGGCTCCAGAGACTTGCAGGCACAGAGCGTCTGCCTAGATTTTCCCTGCTAAGCAGGGATTATTCCCCCCTCTCCGCTGCCTTACACAGACACCACAGCATTAGCTAGCAGACCACATGATGGCTATAGTACGTGCTGTGGGAGATGACCAAGGCAGAGAGGCTTTTTGGAGGTAATCAACAGGTATCTTAATGTCCTTCCTAGAAAAAGCTCATTAAGAAGAGATGTTTGCTCCTCTCCGCTCCCCCTCACCACTCCCTGCTAAGCTGGAATTCCCCCCTCCCCTCTGCCTTGTGGAGAGGTGTCTGTCTTATCTAGCAGACCACATGCTGGCTATAGTCCATCCTGAATCATCAAGAGGTAGAGTCAACAGACAGCTGGTAATGTCTCTCTGTTGTTTTCTTAATGGGGTAATAAACACTGAGTTAGGGGGTGAAAAATACTGTTATCAATCCCCTGCTGAGCTAATCAAAGCATTCTGTGGGGCCTGGCCATGCCTCCTCCCTGCTGCTTCCCCTCAGCCCAGTACTGTAAAAGGGAAGGAAGGGCTACTCTAGCGCCCCCCAGCTTCTAGCCTGAACCACTGCAAGCATGTGCGTGCATGTCTGGGATGTCTGTGCAGTTATAAACCAGTTCAGCCTAGCCAGGTTAGACTAACCTTGAAAGATTGAATCAATTCAGGCTCAGGCTTTTTAAATACCTGTCCCTGGTCCTACTGTGTTACAGATTTGAACTGGTTTCCGATCGCTATACCAGTTTATGTGTAATTACTGTCCCTAGCCTTATACTTTAACATATTCAATTCCTCAGAAATATAAAAGCTACTTTTCTGCAGCAATAAAAGAGGAAGCCTATTATACCTCCTTCTAGTTCTTCATAGAATTTCTCCTGGCTTATGCACAGGGCCTCTACTTCTGCTTTCTCCAATACCTCAAACTGATCTTCATACTTAATTATATAATATCACCTAGCATTAGCAGTGAATACTTTAATATATTGCTACACATAAAAATGCTGACTGTTCACATTAAGAAGAAAGAAAATAATTAGCTTATGAATATTCTGATAGTGCTAGTGGCCACTATAAACACACGTCAAGATTAATTAGTCAGATATTGCGGAAGTGTAATAAACATCATTGTTTAAAAGCAATAGCAGTTATACTAAATACCTGCTCATGGTCTTCAGCCATTTATTTTACAAATAACTCAGAATCCACCATAAACAGATACTTAATGGTGTGCTATTATAAATACAAAAATGCACTTTGAGAGAAATGAACTACGAGTATGTATTATTTCCTAGAAAAACCTAAGGTAAAATGGTGTTAATACTGAAAGTACACTGAAATACTTAATGGACATACATTAATGGACATTAACATAGTTTTGCATTCACTACATGTGATATTTTGGCAATTGTTACTTTCACTGCCTGTGTCAGTTCTAAACATCTGGACAGTATTGCAGCAGGATGGTTTGCTGTTTCTGTAGAGTTGTAGTGGAGATTCATGAAGGAAGTTGGTTAGGGATTGTTCCAGCAGAAGTGCTACAGTAAGAAGAGAATGTACTACCTACAACCTTGTAGTTAGTGGGTAAGGAGGGCTTTGTGGTGTCAGAGAGCAGATGGGAGCCAAGGCTTTTTAATGATTATTCATCCTTACATGGTCTGAGCGTGGGAACAGAAAGACATCACCTGAATTTGAGGTTGACTGGAAGGAATCAGGTAAATCATTGGCCACTGGCCCCTACCTTCCTGGTGTATTTTTCTATTCCACTAGATGCAACCTTCCTTTACTGGAGTTTGCCACACAGGGGCCTGGCTCCCTGATAAACCACAGTTCAAAATAGACTTAGGGGAAGGTGCCCCACTTTCACCATGTCTCTAAATCTGTAGCAAAAGTAAATGGTATTGTGAATAAAGGGCTTGGGGTGGTGACTAAGGCAACTCATTTTCTTCAGTCTCATTAACCCTTACATGAAGAGGGGGTAGGGAGTCCCAGCAGGGGACAAGGCTTGTAGGAGGCTTGTTCAGAAGAATTTGGAGGGGGCTAGGTAAGGGAGGAGTGAGGACCTGCTCTGTAAAATTTATTGTCAGATAGTTTACATTTGAATTCAAGTTGCAGCTGCCATAAACCATATCTCCTGCATCTTATCTATTTGTCTGCATGGCTGAGGCAAAGAATCAGAGTAGCTTTAGGGATAATACCATATGAGAGTGGATTTCTGTGAATTTCTGCCTTTGCCAAACAACACATTTTTCTACTGTGTGCATGTTTTGACTTACTCTTACAATGTCTGCACTTAGCGGGACAATGAGATCTCCACATGCCCACTTTTTCCTATTCAGATTCTTATTAGAGTAAATTAGGTCTCAGCACAGACCTAAGTTCAGGCATACCAGGATATTTTGACAGGTACCTCCAGGAAGTTTTTTGTTTTTTAATAACAAACCTACAATTTGCATTCTGATATTTTTTAGGGGATTTGGGGACTGAGGGAGGAATATGAACTGAAGGTAAGATTAAAATACAGAACACAAGGATCAAATAGATATTGGATCCCATAAAATGTTAAAGTTGCTCTTAATGTAGATGATATAACCACTATTGAAAACATATATATATATATTAATGTTACAAGTTTAGCAAAAACTCACCCCTCCCTGCCTTCCCCACTCCCCCCCCCACCAAAAAAAGCCTATAGTAATAGTCTTGCTCATAGGAGGCTAAGATCAGCATATACTGAGAGAATATTGCATTGTAGTTTTTGCATTACTCTTAGCCTAATTAACAAATGCATTACCAGCGCAAATGAGCCAGGAACAATTGCCAGTCAGAATGCTCAAAATGAAGCCACTGGGGAACACTGGATAGCAATAAAAAAGCAATGGCTGCTTATTTTTAATTCTTTGGAGGGCCAATTCAAACAGCAAATGTAATTAAAATTCTGTAAATAGAACACCCGAAAGCACTCCTTCTGGCATTGGTATGCATATCTTTGATATTTGTTTAACAAATTATCAAGTAGCCCTTTTTATATGTTGTTTCTTATTTAAGGTTCTCCATACATTTTGACAGTAATGTTTTCACAATATTGTATAGGCAGTATAAAATATCCTACTGAAATATATTGAACTATACTGGATTCTGCTGAACCTGTTTTCTGACTCTTACCTTTTTATAATAGGTACCATAAACCAAAAAATAGCTGCTCTCTATGTTTCTATTGCTATGTTTTAAGACCCACTTTGCCTTTATTATGTCTGGACACTGACAATTATTTCAAAGACAACTGGTAGCATTTGAATTTGTATATACTAACCTCAGCAGTTTCACTCTTGCTTTCCTCTTGCATACCACAAAACAAGGAATGTCAGAATATAAAGAAAAATACTTTGCTCTCTTTCAGATGTGACATACTTTCCTATTACCTGACACCCAGCATGCCACAGCAGGATGTTATCTTACTTTGTAGTATTTTGTGAAGCAGACAGGCCTGCTGTTCCAGGTTAATGCAGAGGATATTTGAAAGTGGCTAAAGCACAGCAAGATGTGATCATAAATTAATAATGGAGGATGGACTATGACTATGAGAGCTGCTATTGGTGTTTCAGGCCAAGACAATCCTCAGACAGACCCTCAGTTTAGTTTTAAAATGGCAGCCATATCCTTCTATGTGAAAATGGGCGAACAGAGAAGGGTCTTTTAGAACCGAAGCTAAGGAAGGAGAGAGAGCTCTCATAGGGTCAGGGGTTTAGGTAGCTTGAAGTACTCCACTACAAGGCCCAGTGCTTGGAAAATTGTCTTTCCCAGGGAATTTTACTAGAATGAAGTAACATGATATTTTTCCATGTCAGCACCAACCAAAGCCAGGATTCACTTTTCACATACATTTTAAAGAAAATTATAGTACCTTTCTTCTTCGTTAAAATATGTGCAATCTCATTGAAAATTTTCACCAATGCTCTGCCATTATGTGGGTGAAAAGCATGCAAATAATAAGTGTCCTCAACACACTTGCAAAAAAACCCCAACCTGCCACTAATGAAGTGCTTGACTATAACTTCCAAGGGTTTTTTTTTAAATAGTCATCCATCTCTCATTGAACATCACTTACATTGTAAACTAGGTGTGCCACTAGACACACAACATTCTCAGATTAAAATAATGCCTCAAAAAAACAAAATAGATAAATCAGCAGATCAATCAATCAACTTTGAAACACAAGGAAAGCTCCCTAAGATCTGTCTATAGGAGGCAGGTATGTAAAGAGGATCACGTGCTTAAATTCTGCCTAATTGCCCTAGCAAGGGCCTAAAGCTGTGTCTGCATGATAAACTTTCTGTTCCCAGCAGGTGCAACCTCCATCATATCATGCTGGCTCTGTGTCTTTACCTGGAAGCAATGTATTTGTACCTGGACAGAGGTTTGGATGGGCTGACTAGCCCAGTTGAGTGCCAGTGACTGTTAGTTGGTCCCTGACTACACCAGTTTTGGTGTAGGTAACACTGCCTGGAGTAGAGTTGCATGACTGAAGACTCCACTGTTCAGCATAGCAAGCTTACCATGTAGACACAGTCTATTTTGGAAGAACTAGCGAGGTCCCCTAAAGGTCTACTTCAAGTTATGGCCAATACTGCCTAAGTCCTAACAGTGTTCGGCAGCCAGGCTATCAGAATCCACAAGTATCTTGCCTGCTATGACTGACTTGGTAGGCATTCTCAGAGCACACCTGTTAGTTAAGCCTGTACAAATCACAGCTGCAGTGGAAGGTGGCAATCATGGTCTTTTCTTTAATGGGCTGGTGGTTAATGCACCCATGAAAGGTGTGGAAACTAGGGTTTGATGCCTTGCTCTACTAAAATGGATTTACCTCTCAAGTAAATGCTCCAACCATCAGGCTTCAGGATATTTTGGGTGGATTTTTTTAATCACTTCTGTTGAAGCAATTTCATTTTGTATGGAATAATTGGGAAAAATAATTGGGACAGAGTGAGGGTGAACATAACTATACAGCCTTGTAATGACCAGTTTCAGTTCATGCTCCAATAAAAAGCTAATGCAATATGCTTAACCCTTCTGCTCAGCATTTCAATGTCTATTTCCTTTTGTAAATCTAGCCTTATTCCTTCCATGCTCCCCATAAAAAATACACTTGCCATTTGTCTATGCATTGACCCAGCATCTAGATTTTTTCTACCAGAATAAAAGAAAAAAAAATAGAGACACAGGTACCGTGCAGTCAGCCTAGCTGCAAGTCTGGACACTGCCTCCGGTCCTACTAATTCTACTTTCAAGAGCTCTTATTTCCAGTATCCCTTTTCTTGTCCAGCATAGTCACTCCAGAGGAACAGAAAGTACCAAGTTTGGATGTTTTGTTCCGCTTTTCCTTTGCTGGTGGAACTCTACACGGGTAGTAGATTTGGCATGTTGCTGCAGACTGGATAGTCCAGGAAATAGATGAGACAAAGATTTATTTGATATCATTTATTGTAACTAGCTTAATTTGCAGCTGACTGCTAAGTAAAGAACAAGATGCATAGCTTGTTGCCGTGGCTCTTATTTTAAAAGGTGTTGCTTCTCCATTCATCTAGAGCAGCAGTTCCCAAACTCTGACAGATTGTGCACCACCAATTTAAAATAACACAACTTTAAGTACCACCAGCGAATTTTTGTTGTATAAAGTAATGATAATAAATCCGTTAATGTGTACCACTGACAAGTTGTTTGAGTATCACTGATGGTACCTGTACCACAGATTGGGAACAGATCTAGAACTCATCCATGATCCCACACAGTTGATTGAATCCTTTGGAATAAAAGCTGCAACAAACAGCTGGAGCACTGTAAAGTTGATTGTGTGGCTGTGTGTGACCCCCTGCAGGTTTATAAACCCTCATCTTCGTAAGGGCTATGGAACCAAAACCCATGATTTATCCAAGTTCTACTGTATATAACTTATCAAAGAAATAAATAATATTTAGTGTTCAAAAGTGACAAGAAATGGTATTTATGAAAATATCTATATAGTTAAGTATAAGAACATATACTTCTAGACTTCAAGTCAATGTTTTCACTCACTTTTCTTTGATAGAAAAGCAGAAACAGTTCTATTGCACAATTTCATGAAAAATCCCATAGATCCACAGTGTAGTATTTTTTAACTGTTACATTTTTTTCTCTAAGGAGAAATATATGTTTTGATGGGTATTTAACCCATTTGTAGTGAATATCATACTAATGCAAATGTGGCATATTTAACACTTTCAGCTGGAATCAGAATCAGCTGGATGTTTCTCTTTTTCTGAAAAGTCTCTTACATGCTTCCAGAAATGGTTGCATGTCTTCAGAAAGTGTCTGTCATGATGCCATAAAGCAGAGTTCAAATAGATTTGCTTTAAATTCAGCTCATGGCCTGTGTGAAGAAATGTCCTTATTAATGGAAGGCTGGTGTAGCTGTCACTGGGATCACTAACTTAAGCAAAAGACCACTGGTTTCCTTAACTTCATTTTTAAATTTTATAAATAGAAAAATACAAAGTCTACCAGTTTTGCAGATTGAATAAAAAGTGACACTTCACCCCACATTGACTTCCATGAGACAATAGTTTCACTCATTGAGTTTTGTTGGTAGTAACTTGTTTAATATTTTTCCTCCTCTGAAAAGGAGGAAATACACCCTTGACTCAAATACTGTATGACCACTCAGATATTTTCAGTGTCATTAGAAGTTATTTGTGAATATAAAAGGGCAAACTGTGGGCCTTGTAATATTTTGCACTTTATGCTGCTCAAATGTTGATCTGTGTTAGTGCTAGCTTGAGTTTAGAGCAGTCACATCTCTTAAGGCTAAAAACCTTCTCTGACTGTCTCCCAGCTGTAAGTTGCCACTACAGAGATGGTGAACCAGGTCAGGCTTTTATCTCTGCTTTTCATAGGGGTGTGTGAAATACAGGTTGTTAGGGATGGGAACATGAAGCTGGGAGGCAGAGAGTTAATGGGATGGGGGTGGGTAATAACATAGGAGGTAGAAAGGAAATGGGGTTGGGGAAGGGTGGTGAAATGAATCCAGCCAGTCACTGAAGGATAAAATAAAAAGTAAAAAGAAAAAAAAAGATTAAAAATAAATAAATAAAGAGGAAAGAAGTTCTCATGTTTTAACAAATTAGGATTTGGGATTGGGGTGTGGGCTGTTCTGGTCATGCTTCCTGGGGTGGCTGAGAGTGGGAGCAGTGACTGAAAGTGCTTTTGGGGAAGCTACTGCCCCTGCCACAGAAAGGAAGCCCCAGCTCATGAGGACACCAATCTGGCACCCCTACTTTGTGCTCCCCCCTAACCCCTTTAAACCCCACTCCTGGACCCACCCATTCCCTGCAACCTGGCTAGCTGGCATGTGCTCTGCAGGTTTGCATGGGGTTGGACCCCTGGGGGTAGGAAGGTCACATCTCTGGTAAGGAAAGGGAGAGTTGGCTTTGTGCCAGAATTGTACCCCTGGGCAGTGGAGTTGAGGGGGTGAAATTTTGTTCACACAGGGTGTGTTTACATGTATGAATAATCCAGGAGTATTTTACTCATATACTACTCAGGAGTAAACTCTCCTGGGCACATGTCTACATGTGCAGGGCTGCTGGAGCAGATTTGCTGCTCTGAGCAGCAAACTGCTCCTGCTCCCTCCAGCCCTGCAATGGATCCCTGCAGCAGCAAGAGGGAGCTCTAGGTTCCCCCTGGGTGCTAACTCAGGGGCCAGGAGATAGCTGTCTCTTGGCGGGGGCTGGGACATTGCTCCCTGCCCCCAGGAGCTGCCTGCTGTCAGGGCAGGCTCTGCCACAAGAGCCCAGGCTGGTAAGGGGGACATGGGGGGGCATAGGCCCCCCCTGAGATTAGCCGCCGACTTGGCACCACTTAGAACAGGGCACTTTTTTTGCCGCACAGGCCAGTGGCATGTTTGCAGGGAGGAGGGGGCTCTAAGCCTCAGCACACAAGTATATGAGTGAATATGGGGCTTTTGGTTTGCCCCTAGGCCCGCCCACAAATTGTGCCCCCCCCGCCCCCGACTGAGGAATCATCCCTGTGTTAATGTGTAGGCAATCCAAAGGTTAAGAGCTCTAGGAGCTGCTTAAAATTAATGTATAACAAGGCCCTTTTTCTATCTGAATACAATGAGACTTGCTGTATCTAGTTCACTGGGTGGAACACTTCTATTTGTGATTGCACCATTTTATAATTTGCTTTATAATTCCTGTGGTAAAGACGGTGGAAATATTGCGTTATATTACTCAAGCTTCCTATCACTCACTTGCCTTTTGCACCTATATGCCCTGTTGGTATTTCCTCTAAGTGAGCATTTCTATAGCATGGCATAATTAGGGTGAAAATTAACTTCACTCATAAGTGTTTTAAGAGCAGAGGTGAAGGAGCAGCTTCAAATCACCCCTGGTGTGGAATTTCCAGAAAGTACCACTTGAGTCAAATACATCAGCAATTACAAAAATTAGCATGCTACATTGTTTCTAACAATACAGGAAACTAGTTCATGCCAATTGCCATGCTGTGGTCTTTTAGAGCATTTAATTCAAAGGTGGGCAATTATTTGGGCTGGCTGGCCATGTAGTCAGTTTTGAGGAGCTGCTGTGGGCCGGGCATAATTGCCCTTCTCTCCCTCTCCCCCCTCCCACAACAGTTTGGAGCCCCAGTGTCCTGCAGCTCCTACCTGCTACTGCCACCAGTGCCCAGCAGCAGCTGAGTGCACAACCTTAGTCCCAGCCTCAGTCCACCCTGCACCTGCTCCAGAATCACCCTGGCCAGAGCGGATCAGCTCTGGACCAGCCAGGACCCACGTGCGCAGCCCCAACCAGACTGCCTGCCCACACTGGACTGCCTTGAACTGGAGTCCAGCTGTGGAGCTGTCCCAGCCCTGCTGTGTACTTGGGGATGGTAGGACCACAAAGGGCCAGATAGCACCTGGGCCAGGCAGGACTGAGGGACCTGCTGCGGGCTTCACAAAATCTGGCCTGTGGACTGTATTTTGCCCACCCCTGATCTATTTAATCATAGTAACCACAGCCACTCTCCTAGCAGCAGTAAGTTGCAATGTAACACCACTGCAGTTATATGCTTCTATGTTACACTGAAGACAGCCTCAGCCTCTGAAAAGAGAGAAGAGTGGAAGAGAGCCATTGGTTCTAAAAGGACTATAGAAGTACATCAGGATTTAAAAGTCAGGTGAGTGATGCATTATCAGTCCATCTTTCAGTTACCATAGGCCCAGGTTTAAGAAATTTTGATGTTATAAATTCATTGAGGGAATCCTCCACAATAGATTCATAGATGCTAGGGTCAGAAGGGACCTCAACAGATTATCGAGTCCAACCCCCTGCCTAGGCAGGTCAGATGACCCCAGCCACATGCCTGTCTGTCCCACACCGGACTGTGAGGTATGTGACAATGCAAATGTGTTTGCAGCGCCCCATACCACATGGCCACGCTCATTTGGACGTGCCCTTTGTGTCTAATTTGCTTAAATGTATAACATTTCCTTACAGATGTAGTAACACAATATCCATGATTATCTCTTGAGTTGTGCAGTCTCTGGAGAGCCAAGTGTCTGAAGAGTTTGAAAGCAGAGATGTACAAGGAAGCATACTACTTATAGTCAGAAGGGCATGGGTGCAATATGATCCTTGACCAAGTTATTGGGTTGAACAGCTCTGATAACAGGTCTGTATTCCTGTGCAGTGAAATTCACTGCTGATCTCATGAAGCTATCGATTGTGAATCCTGGTTGGCATTGCACAACTCGCTGCAATGAGATCAGTGTTGTGCACAAGGACACACTCTCCTCTGTTGCTGGGTAGGAATGTTTCTGCACTGAGTCTCTCTGCTCTATGCAGAATTGACATGGCTGATGGAAATGTGGGCACACGTGTGAACCTGAGGCACAGAGAAGAGTGATTTCCTATGCTAAGGAGGGAATTACAGTTCTTTCATCGCATAGCCAAAAGTCCAAAATAGGTCAGAATGTTTTTAACACTATTGATTCCTATTTAAAATTTCTGAACTTATTTTATGAAACATTTTCGTCATGGCACTCTAGATGAAAATCAATGCCCTAAAGTCTATTATATAGGTAAACACCAAGAAGGCATATAGAAAGAATGCTGACAAGGGCCCAGCTCTTTCCAGCTGGGCACCTGTTAAATTTTCTTCCAGATCTTCCCAGTTGTAGCCAAGGGCTTACCCAAAATTGGTTTGTAGGTCACTCTTCATTCATGGCTCTACATTCTAATCAGAACATATGATTATATACTTCATCTAGGGCAAGCTGTAGTCTTTACATATTAAATGGATGGACTTGTTAATTTGAAGGCCCCTCTAGTTATTGCACCTGGGTTTTTATAACTGTACTTCTACCTGAATGTCTCTGTGCCTATCCCCTCTTCCAACTTGTGTGGCTGTGTACATCTTTGTAAAGTGAGTTCAAAGTGGATGACATAGTATTAGAAAAGCTTTATGATCATGATGGAACAGATTTATGGTTAGCTATTTTCCTTACCTCATAGAGGTATTCTGAGACTTTTAACAGAACACTGTCAACTTGATATGCTGTCAATTAAAAAAGAACTACAAGCAGTTCTTTCAGCTGTCCGTATGTCCAGAGGCCAATGACAGTGCAATCAAGTCTCCCCATTGTTAAAAATGTTTTCTCTTTCCTCCTTGCTGGGACAGACTACTACAAACAGTGGGGAAATGGGCATTAGTCCTCATTTGCAAACATTTATGCTTAGTTAATCAAATATATGAATAGTGAAAGGGCTGATTTGACAATGCAGCATCATGGTTTTTAAGGCATAAAATGGCTCTACATTAAGTCGTTTTAAATATAAAAAGCCATCCAGCCTTTTTTAGCTACAGCACTTGCAACAATGTTTCCTAAGAATGTCCAAACTAAAGTGTGTGTTTTGAGTAAGCGGCTTTCTTTTCCTGATGTTTGGAAGTACTTTGAAATATGGAGGGGAAGTAGCAGAGTCTTGTGAATAGTGATAAAACAGAGAAATGTTGTGGTTAGCATGATCATAAAATTTGTGTTTTTGGCAGTTGCATGATGTCATAGCCATTATTATCTGTCCCAGGTAAGAGAGAGTTTTGTGTGGCAAGATGCAGCTCAATCCCTGTTCATCAGGCTCACGTGTTTGCCCAATTCCACCTATCCCTAGCTTCCCTGTCCAGTTGTCAGGGAAGGACTTGTCACATAGTGCAAGGACAACAATCTATTTCTCCTTGGATGTCCATTGTACATATAACTGTCACTTGGCAGCCGCCCTTCTTTCTTTCTCTAGTGCTGCCAGGAAACCTGCCACAGTACCATAGGGAAAGAATGGGTTCTATTCAGTAGCAGCAAAGCAGGGAGCTGGATAAAGTAGAGACTTCCCCCAGGATCTATGAGCTCTCAGTTCTCATTACTAAAGACCAGGAGGGAGGTAAGAAGGAAAAAGAGGCTAGAGCAGGGTAAAAAGCATAGCATTTGGGAAGTATCTGCAATTGTGAGCTACCTAATTATTATTTACCATCCCCCAGTACACAAGAGTTTTGAAAGGAAGTGAGAAATTTTCCCTTCAGAAAATAGTCTGATGCAGTAGAATAGAATTGTTGTAAACGATTTATGTTTAATGCTGTGAGAAGGATACAGTGCATGAGATCTATGGTATTATTTTAAGAATTTACTTCTGTACAGTCCCTTTGAATCTCCAGGACCCAGGCCGAGTTATTGTCTTTGGGGGGGTACCTTTCTTTAGATGGTCTGTTCAGGTTACCAGCACATTAACTCACCTATTCTAGACTGTGGCATCCCTCACAAAAATGAGAAAAAAGCAAAACCCTAAATCAGTTTCACCGCTCTGGTACTTGGATAAAAACAAGTAAAATGAATGGATGGAAATGGTTTTTCTTGTACGTGCTGGTTAAATTGATTTATATCTGTCTGCCACTGAAACTCTGTTTTAAAACTAATGATTGTGGCTTCACGTAGCATAGTTGATATTCCTGCCCACATCCTCAGGGCCTCCTTCAGTCCTTAGCAAACAGAAATAAAAATGACCCCAGGAGCTAGCAGCCTCCACTGAGGTGTTGAATCAATGACATCTTCTTCGTCCAGTTCTTTTTTTTTTTTTTTTTTTGAAGCATTTGAGCATCCTTTAAAAAAAATGCTTGAGGGCAAGCTGATCTTCCCCTTTTCCTTTTGAATGTTGCTGATGTACCAAGTTCTTCCCAAGCTCCAATAACAGGGCCCTACAATACAACTGGCTGGGCTTGGCTGCCAATCTATAATGTTCCTGGCCATGATTAATCTGATAAATAATAAATATATCAATCTAGTCTTTTAGACAAGGACAAATTCTTACCAGCAGGGAGGCACGAGGCCTCTTTTACAGCTGCCTGTAGTGCTGGAATTAATTATTTAATGCTTAATTCTTCAGGAAATGAGAAAGTTTTGATTAATGTTGTCCAGTGTCATTTCTTGCTTGTTTGATATGTGTCAGATAATTTTTCCTCGGCAGTCGCTCTGAAGAAGCCAGAGGCTACTGTCACTGGGATCAGACACTGAATTTCTAGAGATTAATTGAAGTGAAAATTTAAAGAAATGCTCCATAAGTGCCTGCCCAGGATAACCTTTCACAGGCTAAATTTAGCTTCTTTTGGTAATGTTAGCCTTCCATTGCCCTGGTGTAAATCATTTATTTTTAATGCTGTGAGAAACCATATTTTGTTTCTTTTTTTTTTTTTTTTAACTTGCATTCATGTCAGCCTAATTAAAATATTTAGGGCCTGAATCTCTTCTCACTGGTGTTGTTGCAGCTCCTCGAGTCCAGTGGAGTTAATTGTATCCTTATTGGTTTCAGTCAGAAGGGAATCAAGCAATTAGTTGGTAATAGAGGTAGGGCTGATCCTGGAAAATGCACACTTAAAACTGCTGAGAAGTCAGGAGCAGTTTCCAATACCAGTTCCAAAATGGGCTAGTCTGACCATCTCTACAATACATGTGGCCTAAATATCAAGAGCCTCTTTCTCTTGTCGCTTATGCCAGGATAGTACAAGTAAATGCACTAAGTTGATGAGTTACTTCTAAATGTAACTTCTTAATGAGTTACTTCTAAATGTTTCTGTGCAATTTAGATGAGACTCTGACCTTTCACCTGTGTATGCCAGAAGGGGTGAAAGTTTGGGCTTAGATTTTGATTTTAGTGGAAGATGGACATTTAGGTGCTTTTGGAAATCTCACAGGATGCCTTTCTGGATCTTTCACCACCTAAATACTTTTGAAAGCCCAGTCCTTGAACTGAGGAGCAGCTCCACACTTTAACTGCGGTATCTGTGATACAAAGTAAAACATGCAGTACTAAGAACATAGATGTCTTCTTTCTTTTTAAAAGCTTCTGAGTGAGTTTGGCCCTTACAAATACAAGGTAAGTGAAGAGCAAATAAGCACTAGGAGCAGATCAGCCTCCTTACAAGCTTCTTTTTTTCCTCCCAAGCAAATCTGTCCATTCACTTCAATCTGCTGCTGCTCCTGCAATAACTGGCTACAATAGTCAAGGTCCTGTTTTGAAAAGAAAGTGCTAGCAAGCCAGATTGTATGACTGTGTTGTGAGATGCACAACAGACACTTACCATATATATATATTTTAATTCATGAGAAGATATCAGTACTTTTCTTTAGGTGATTTCTTAAAAATAAAGCTAAAAGAAGTATTCTAGAAATAGCCTAACCATCTAACCCAATAGCCTAACCAGAGTTAGGAAATAATCATCATACCTTTTTGCATTCCTGGGAATGGTTTTAAACTTTAGGGAATCTCATCTGGCCAGGTATCTTATGATATCATAGATTAAAAAAAATTTTGATATCTTACTTGCACACTGAACTCCTTCATTTACATACCTCCCCCTGCCCCTAATTTTGAGCCTTGTCATTCTTTAATTAATTCCACTATTACTTGTTTATTAAAATGCAGAAGAACTTTATTCTGTCTCTCCATCTAACTCAGAGAATATTATTTTTAAAATCTGCAAACTCAAGTTCAAATAACATTCTATGACAATCAGGAACTTAATTTGTGGCACATTCTGTGCATACATTCCTATTGGAAGTGTATAGGCATATATGTGTATGTTTGTATGCAATGTGATTGTGTAATGTAAATGTTAACTTGCATGTTTAGGCTGGTTATTTTGCACTGCTGCTGAATTTGCAGATCACTGCAAACAAGTAGTGAATGAGACATACTACATACTTTCGTCATACATGTTCTACATACACTGATAAATCAGATTTTTAAATGTGAGTCTAATGTTTCATGCTTCCTTTCACCAGTAAAGCCAGGTCCCTAAGTTATCATGGACGCATAAGTGGACTTAGGCATCTAAGTGTGATACTATTCTATCATTCTCAAATCCCTGAAAAAAACATTAATACAAGAAGTGGATACATCCTCTCCCTCCTCACTACTTTGTAACTCATTCTTAAGGATCAGGTGATGGCGTGTTATACAAATTAATGTATTAATGGATTTTCAGGGACTTCGGTGGGATAAAATAGAATCACACTTAGGTGCCTATGTCTACTTAGGTGTCCAGGAGGTAGAAAAGAATCTGGCCCCATGAGGATAACAGTATGGATTTCATAGGGAAAAAAAGAAATATTAAAAGGAAGAAATATAAAATTACCATCCGCCTCTGCTCCTGGAATCTAAGAGCTCTTTTTGGGACACAAAAATGTAACACTTTTAAAGTCCATTCACACAGGCCCTTTTACAGCCAGAAGCCATGCATGTTGTATTAGAAAGAGGAGGAGAAGCGTCCCCCTTTCCCATTGGTATAAAGCCCCTTCAGGGCTAACTGATAGCAGACTTTGCAGCTGTGACAGTTTTTTGTCTAGAAAAGCTGCTACTGGCCCAGGTTTGGATTTTTTTCTTGTCTTAACCCACAAGCAGAGGTAATTTTTCAGGGGAATTCCACATTTAAGAATAAAAGGAAATATTTCTAGTTACACTATTTTTGTTCGGTTTAAAAGCTGTTTGAAGCTGCTCAGCAATGTGGAATATTAGACTAAGTCCCAGGGAGATTGATTAGTGTGCAGGTGATATGATCGTGTGATTAATTGCATAGGGATTTGAAAAATATATTTATCACATATTTATTCAATTTTTTACATGGACAGTACATGTGTGCATCTCACAACCATATATATGAAATGATAGATCATACATATGTTTTCAATTAATGAGAAGGTATTAGTAGTTTCCTTTATGTAAGTTAAAAAAGAACCCCTAAATAAAATACAAGCATTCTAGGAATAGCCTATCCATTTACCAATGTCAGAAAAAAAATCACATATATACCTTTTTGCATTCTGGGATGATTTTAAATTTCAGGGAATCTGATCTTTTGATTTCAGTTATTCTACATATAAAATTTTTTGCTTGTATTGATGGAAAAGATAACTTTAGTACAAAAAACGTTTTATCGATCTTAAGCTACAGGACATAACTACCCTAACCGAAGATAAATACAAAGCACAAGAAAAAGGCACTGCAATGTGTGATAGCTACTTCAAAAGTTGCATTTGTTTAGGGAATTTGTATTTTCTGCTCCTTTCTTCAAGAACCTATTTGCATTTTAAATAATTAAAACATTAAAACTGAAAAATTTATAAATGAGAGCTGCTAAGAGAATCCTACTTGGCAGACAATAGAAAAGAAATTATTACCCTGCTAGGTTTGCTTTAATGTCATATCTGTCACTCTCCCTAAGGTAGGTTCATTACCATACCAAGTGCACCCCCTGCCAATCTCCTCTACACATACACACACTCTCTTTCTCTTCCACTCCCTGCCACTTAAGGACTCTAGATCTCTGGGGGACTTTGATCTCATTGTACACACTAACCCAAACAGAACCTCTGCTGTTCTCAATAATTTTTTCTTTAAAAAAAAAGGGGAGGGAGTGTGTGCGTGGGGGGGGGGGGGGGCGAATTCATGTGAAGAGTGACAGAACGCTTTGTCCAGCGCAGCTTTGGCTGGTTGTAACAAGCGTCAGGACATTAGACGTAACAAAAGCTAGATTGGCAGTATCATCAATCACAGGTCTGACAGTCGACTTCAGTTTGTTTGTTCCACTCTGCATAATAAGTGATTGGATCGCGTTTAATTAGATATTGGGTAATCAATCATTGCCAACAAGGCAACTCAGCTTGGGATCTAGATGTGGCAAAGGGGGGGAGAAAGCATATCTCATCTCGGGTGCATGAATACTCAAACACAGAAGCACATGGGGTGAAGCTTCAGAGGCAAGGTATAAAGATGTCTGCAAGATGGCACATAATAGAATCATTCACATCTGTACTACTTGTTACCAGACATCTGCAGTTTGACATTTTACTTTCGCTGCATAATTACTTTTCAATATAATATAATATACTGACCTGAGGGGAGAGAGACAAAGCAATTAAACTATGCATAAAATCCTTTTCTTGCCCACCCCCACAAAAAAGAGTGGTTATTTCTGATGGCTACTCAAGGAGAATGACTTAAACTCTCCCTCCTGCCCTCTGATTCAACGGTGGGATCTACTGCCTATCTTGTTGTATCAGCTGTTTTGGTCAAAGTTTACCATGCAGTGTTCACCTTTAAATTAAGGCCTAGGGTCCAAAGTGGAAGAAAGAATAGGTAGAACAGCAGCACTGACCTGATAATGGGATAGACAAGAATGTTAAGAATTCTGTCACAATTCAAAGCTTCCCCCCCCCACCCCCAAGTAGGAAACAGGCTTGTATTTTTTTTAATAGTAATAAATAACGTTTATGCAAACTACAATTCAGCACAATGCATTCTCTCCTTAACAGGAACAATAGATTACCAAGAGCTATTATGATGAGCACAGGCAAGACTAGATTCACAAGGGGGGCTTAGGTAATGCAATGTGTCCGGAAACCTAATGGAATCCACAGACCCATATTAAGCACCTAAGTTCCTCACCCGAAGTATCTTTTAGGGGGAGACACCTGAAAAAGGATTCCAAGAAGTCAGGAAACTGAGCAAACTGAGCAGGAAACAACGTATGCCAATAGATATGAAATGACAAGCGGGGGGCAGGTAAACCCTTTGCTGGAGTCAGGTGTTTACCCCAGGTCAGTGGATGCAAGTCCAAGACCACTTGGGGCCAGAGTCTATTTCACCTACTAGGTGTATAAGTAGACTGACTTATGCAGTGGTGGATTAAGATTTACTGGGGCCCTGGAAAATTGGAGGCCCTCCACCAGGCGAGGGCAGGTTCCCTCTGCACCTTCCAGAGGGCTGCAGATGGGCCTGCCCGGCCTCTGCGGTGCATCTGGAGTGAGCCAGGGGACACGAGTGCTGCTGAGGTAAAGGTGGCCACACCCCAGCCCAGCTTCTGCAGCCTTCTTGGAAGATAGGGTTAGGACTTCTGTCCCCATGATGAGGATGAGTAACCTATTGGCTACTCATTATCCCAGGTTCAAGAGGCCTGGGAAGTAGAAAGAAGTCAGAGCTTAGGGACTAAGGCACTCTACTGAGATACAGATTGGGCAGATCCACAGAGGGTGCAGTGGCATGGCCATACACCACTTTCTAATCATGTGGCAGAAGCAGAAGACAGGGACTTTTAAAAGTCCTCAAAAAAGGTAAGAATTATGCCTTTTCCTTCCTCGTCATGCTCAGAGGCACATCCCTTCTTCTTGCCTCTCCTCCCCATCCACTGTCCTCCCATTACCTCCCTCCTGCCTGCTACCACTGCTGTGTCTCAACTGTTCTGAGGGAGATTGTGTCCTGCTCAAGTCAGGCTGTACAGGGCAGGGGCTCAGCTCAGGACAGTGGCAGTGGTGGCAGTGGTGCAAGGGTAGGTTTCCTTCCCAGCCCAGTCCTCCCCCCTGCTAGGTATTACCCACTAGCCTGAGAGCAGGGGTAGGGAGGGGAAAGCTGCCTGCCTGTTTGCCAGTGCTGCTGTCCTAGGATAAGCCTAGCCTCCAACACAACCCAGATGGAGTGGGACAGGAGCTCTTCCTGCCTCTGGTACAGTGGAGACACAGAAGCAGCATAAGATGTGGGGAGAGGGGAAGGCAGGGGAGGAGAAGAGATGTGCCTCTGACCAGGAAGGGGAAGGGGCAGGGGGTGGAATTCTTACCTGCTTAGGGACTTCAAAAAGTCCTCAACTGCTATTCCTGAAACACAATCTGCCTGCCCTGGTGAGTAGGAGACCACCAGTACAACACCACAGTTTCATAGTTGGTAGGGTCGGAAGGGACCTGAGGAGATCATCTAGTCTGACTCCCTGCCATGGCAGGAAAGAGTACTGGGGTCAAACGACCCCAGCCAGATGTTCGTCCAGCCTTTTTTAAAGACCCCCAGGGTAGGAGCCAGCACCCTTCTTTTGGAAGTTGGTTCCAGATCCTAGCTGCCCTGACAGTGAAATAGCACCTCCTAATGTCTAGCCTGAAACTACCCTCCGCTAGCTTGTGTCTGTTGTTTCTTGTAACTCCCAGGAGTGCTCGGGGGAACAGGGACTCTCCCAATGCCTGCTGGTCCCCCTTGACTAGTTTGTAGACTGCCACTAGATCCCCTCAGCCTTCTCTTTTGGAGGCTGAACAGGTTCAGGTCCCTCAGCCTCTCCTCATAGGGCCTGCCCTGCTGCCCCCTGATCATGTGGGTGCCCTCCTTTAGACCATCTCCATATTGGCCACATCCCTCCTGAAGTGCGGTGCCTAGAACTAGATGCAGTACTCCAGCTGCGGCTTGACCAGTGTCGCATAGAGGAGGAGGATCACCTCCTTGGACCTGCTTGAGATGTCATTGTCCCTGCACTCCCTTTTATAAAACCCTGGTTCTGCTTCTGGACAAAGATGTAGGTGTAAATCTCTTGGGGGTGAAATGTACCTAAAGCCTAGGTCTCCTTTTTTCTGGGCATGTGCTCTAACCACTAAGATATTTATTGAGGAGTACTAGCAGCTGGTAATAGAAATGCCTATTTACTCTGCTCAGAGATCCTGCTATAATGTATATCAGGGAGTGAAATGGGTCTAAAGCCTAAGCCTCATGCGGTCAGGGGACAGCAGGATTTTGAGCAGCCAGACATAGATTTCATAGACATTAGGGCTGGAAGGGATCTCAGAAGATCTTTGAGTCCAGCCCCCTGCCCCAGGAGCAGGAAGTCAGCTGGGGTCAAAGAATCCTAGCAAGATAAACGTCCAAATGTCTCTTAAAGGAGTCCAAAGCAGGTGCTTGCAGCACCTCTGGCAGCGGTCTGTTCCAGGCCTTGGGGGCTTGGACTGTAAAGAAGTTCTTCCTTATGTCCAGCCTGAAATAGTCTTGGAGGAGTTTGTAACCGTTTGACCTTGGCATCCCTTGGGGCGTTCTGGTGAACAGGCATTCCCCCAGATCCTGGTGTACACTCCTTATATACTTATAGGCAGCCACCAGGTCCCCTCTGAGCCTATGCTTTTCCAGGCTGAAGAGTCCCATGGCTCTCAGCCTCCCATCATAAGGTCTGTTCTCCTGCCCTCTGACCATGTGCATGTTTCTCCTCTAGACTCTCTCAAGCTTCTGCACATCCTTTTTAGATTGTGGAGCCCAGAATTAGTGCAGTACTCCAGCTGCGGTCTCACTAACGCTGAGTACAGAGGGAGGATGATATCCTGGGATTTGCTAGAGAAGCATCTATGGATGCAAGCCAGAGTTTTGCTCACTTTACCAGCTGCAACATCACATTGGTGGCTCATATTCATTTTGTGGTCAATCATGATCACCAAGTCCCTTTCGGCTATGGTGCTAGCAAGCATAGCACTGCCAAGCCTATAAGCATGCTGCGGGTTTTTCTTCTCAAGGTGGAGTACCTTGCATTGTTCAGTGTTGAATGCCATCAGGGTTTCATCTGCCTATTTTCTGAACCTGTCAAGGTTGGCCTGGATCACCATCCTGTCTTTGGGTGTGGATGCTTTACCCCAAAGTTTGGTGTCATCAACGACCTTGGCCATCCGCTTCTGATACCAATGTCCACATCATTAATGAAAATGTTAAAGAGTATAGGCCCAAGGACAGAACCTTGGGGGGGGCCCACTGGCCATGGTGCACCATGATGATTTACTTCCATCTATTACCACTCTCTGGGTCTGACCTCACGTACAATTCCCCAGCCATCGGACTGTGATGTAGCTGAGGCTGCAGTTGGCCAGTTTTTCTATGAAATGATCATGGGATACCAGATCAGAGACTTTTTTTAAAGCAAGATATATGACGTCAATCTCTTCTCCCTTGACCAGGTGATATGTCACCTGGTCATAGAAGGAGATGAGATTGGTCAGGCAAGACCTACCCGCAACAAACCCATGCTGGCTATCCCTCAGGATGTTGTCATTAACCAGTTCATCAAGAATGGTCTCTTTGATAATTTTTTCCAAGATCTTCCCTGGGATAGAGGTCAGGCTGATGGGCCTGTAGTTCCCCGGATCTACTTTCCTCCCCTTCTTGAAGATAGGCACCACACTGGCCTTCTTCCAATCTTTGGGCACTTCACCTGAGCGCCACGAGTTCTCGAAGATCCATGCCAGTGGCTGAGCTATGATGCTTGCCAGCTCCTTAAGTACCCTGGGGTGTAAGCTGTCTGGACCAGCTGACTTGAAGGTGTCCTGCCTCTCAAGGTGTTCCTTCATATGGTCTATACTGATGAAGGGTAACAATTCTCCCTCACCTTGGCCATCCCATACTGTATTGAGCAGGGCTGTCCCTTAGGGCTGGTGAAAAACTGATGAAAAAAACCCATTAAGCAGGTTGGCTTTTTCCTGGGCGTCAGTTGTCAGTTGTCCCATCTGGTTTAGCAGGGGTCCAATGTTACCCTTGCTTTTCCTCTGGCTCCCCACATATCTAAAAAAGGACTTTTTATTGTCCTTGATATGTGTAGCCAGTTGGAGTTTAGTTGCAGCCTTGGCTTTCCTGGTTCGCTCCCTACAAGTCTGGATCAGTGCAGAATACTCCTCTTTTGAGGTAGATCCAGTCTTCCATCTTTTATAGAGTTTTCTTTTTAGACGCAAAAGGTCCACTAGTTCCCTGCAGAGCCAAGGGAGCTGCTGTGTTCTTTTGCTGCCTTTTCTCCGAGATGGGCTAGACATCGCTTGTGCATATCTGAACACAGGTTAAAATTCCCCATTGAAATGAATGGAAAGACATGTGTCTTCTGTATATGTGAGGATCTGACTCTGATGGTGTCAAAGGGCTGCCCACTGGAACGAATGGGAGAACTGTGCACCTTTGAAAGCTGGAGCAGGATTCATCACTGCAGTGCATGAGCTGCACCCTTCCCTTCTGTGAAAGTATAGGGGAATAACACATCTCCAAATGTGAAATACAATACTTCCCTGGTCCTGGATGTGTCAGCCAGGACCTTTCTAGCAGCTCTGTACTAGTGACTGGATTCAATTCCACCTATTATACACATAGGTGAATTTACATGCCTGAGCATGATTCCACCTTGCTTAAGTCCCTGAAAAACAGTTAATTAATGAATGTGAGTAGGTCCCCATCCTCCTCCGCAATGCTTTTATTGCCTTGTCTCATGGATCAGATGACCCTTTTATAAATGCATTAATGGATTTTCAGGACTTAAACAAAATGGAATAGAATCACATTTAGTCTACTTAAATGCCTAATAGTATAGAATAGCATCTGGCCTGTAGTGTCTTTAAAAGAAGTGCAATGATCAATAGTTAGCTAGATACATGTGTATAACACAAGCTACTTGGGGGGAAAAAAAAAGTTTTGTTTTGTTTTTCTTTTGCTGGAAAGCTGAAAATGTTTATGTAATTTCATTGTTTTTGACAAAATTCTTAATAAGAATTACCAAACTGACCTGAAACATTTTTTTTTAGTTATATTATGTTTTAACTTCTTCCATTTCATTCTGAATTCCTGGTTTCATTTTGAGATTTTGTTCTGAATTTATCTTTTTGTTTTGAGTTTCTTCATAGTTTTTCATATATTGCCTTTACATTCTTTAATTGTCTGACTGATTTGTTGCATTTTTATTTACATGTATCATGAACCAAAACATTATGGGCAGATGTTGGGCAATGAATGATTAAAGTGTAGCTTGCAAATAATTCTGAGTTCTCTGACAGAAGTGTAGGCACAGTTCTATTCCCTGTTAAAGATAGGCTGTTTTCTGTGAGCAAGAAGAAAAAGGGATCCTCTATTCCATCTTTAAATGCTATGTGCTTTCTGTTGATCTCATTTCCCCAGGCTCAGTTTGAACCTTGGACTTGTCCAACAAGGACTCCTTGAACATTTCTCCCATTAGTACAGGTAGTTATGCAATAAGTGAAGGTAGCTCTGCACACATACCCACTTTGTTCATATTGCTCCTGAAAAAGATTGTTCTCAGCCTCTGGTTCCCAGCACTCTACCACCACTCTACCCCCTGGTGATACCATCTAATAAGGCTTGGAGAAAGATATAGGGGAGGTCACATTGAAAAGCTTACAGGGTTGATGGTATCATTATAGCAGAGACAAAAAGTGAAACTGCTTTTTCACGAAGAAGCAAGAGTGATAAGGTATTTGTTAGATCCACAAAGTAAGTAGAATGAAAGAGAGATAAAATGGTTTTGCTACTTTCTTTCAGTCATAGGAAACTTGAGGTGTTGTTTATAATTGAACATCGACAATAAACAGTTTTAGGACAGAAAGACAATTTCCAGGTTGACGGTGTCCCAAAGATGATTTAGAATTGAATGAAAAAGATCACTGAACAACCTGAATAAAAGTGGCAGTGGCAGTGATAGTGGTAGGGTGTCCTTCCTCATCCTCCCTCAAGTTTTTGGTAATCTCTCCCTTTTTTCCTTCTGTAGTGACAACTTTCCCAAATTCTGCACTCCTTTCTAAGTGTCTGTGCAATACATCTCTCAGTGAACTATGAAGGCTTCCTGGTGTCTTTAATTACATTTTCCCATTTGCATTTATACATGTTATGTCTAATTGCATGTGACAGAGGAAAATAAATAACCTTAGCCAACAATATGTACACTTCTGCTAGTTCCCCTTTAAATATCTGTCATCTTCCTTCTAGGCCATATAGGTTAAGGGTTTCTCTGGCAGTCCTTAAAGCTCATTTTCTTTAATCCTGGATTAGCCTTACTGACCTTCTCTACCTTTTCAAGTATTGCACTGTCTTCTTTTCCCAATGCAGTCATGAGAAAAGAACATAATTCTCAAAATGCTTTACATTTTGACCAGAGCAATTCATACGCTCAGCATATCCTCCCTGGATTTATATACTCCTCTCACATTCCATTGGCCTTTGCAGCAGATTTTTTTCTATGCTGTCTTGACACTGTTAGAGAGAAGATGACTATTGGTTCAAGGTCCTTTCAGTGGCTGCTGTAATCTTATCTCATCTTTTGTATTCTTATGTATAAGCATGGCTTTTTGTCAAATAATAATATACACTAAAGGATAACATTCAGTTAGATTGCTAAAGCAGAGTTCCCCAGTTAGGCTGCATCCAGACGAGCACGGATATGCAGTATGCAGCACCTCAGACCCATCTGTGATGTCACACACTGCACATATAGGTGTTCCCTGCACTGGTACTTTGCAGCATGGGGTATTTTTTTGACCTGGGAGCTCCTAGGGTCAAAAGAATCCCACACCAAAAAAAAAAAAAAAAAGCTGGGTGGTGCATGTGCTGGTAGCACACACCACCAAAACCAGAGCATGGCCAGCCAGAGCCACACTCTTGCTTCTGGCTAGGCTTTCTGCCACAGCTGCAACCCTGGGAGGCTCTCAGGAACCCAGGTAAGGCTGCTGGGGCCAGCACAGTTGCTGGTCCCAGCCTCCCCTACCTACCTGGGATAACCTGCCACACAAGGTATACTGCTGCTCCTTGTCCCCAGGGAAACAAACGTCTGCATTCATCTGGATGCACCCTAAGAGTTATTGGTCATCTTTGGGTAAAAAGGTTATTAGGGTTGGAAACAATGGAATGAAAAGGGAGCCTTTTGCCTGTCCAAAGAAGTTATGGAAACAAGATCTCTGACAGAAGTTCAAATATTAACTACTGTTATGGATCTACAAATAAAAGATTACAGTGATTATAGCAGGGACTGTGTCCCAGCCCCTCTTATGCTCCTGCGGGACTGGGCATGCCAGCAGGGAACTTCCCAGGCTGGGTCTGAGCAAGTGGCACATCTCCAATGAGCAGGGAAAGAAAGTCTGGGGAAAAGCAGGGCAACAGGCAGGCCCCATGAGCATGAGTACATGTGCTCACTCCAGGGAGTCAATCCCAATTGACCCAGGAACAGGGGTGGGCAATCTAAAGGAGGGTGCTGAAGAGAGGATCAGTGTGCAGCATCCCCTGGAGTGGGAATCATCATGGAAGACTGCGAGCAAGGAGGATCCAAGAAGAAGTTCTTGCACACTGGATTCTCGTTAGTTGTTAGGACCAGGATGATCCATGAGCAAGAATCATCTATACCAGGGGCAGGCAATTATTTTGGGTGGAGGGCCTCTTACTGAGTTTTGGCAAGCCATCAAGGACCGCATGACAGGCAGCCCAGGGCAGATTAATATTAATTTTCTAAATTTTTTAGGGGCCCTGCAGGCCAGATAGAATGGCTTGGCAGGCTGCATCCAGGCCGTGGGCCACATTTCGCCCACCCCTAATCTATGCTAGTCCCCAAAAAGAAATAAAAGTGGATAGAGGGGCAATGTGAGTCATCTGTGCAGAACCCCAGAGCAGGGACACAGAGGGAAATACACCTGGGAGAACACTCGATGGAGACGAACTAAGAAGAGAGAGAACAGGCTTACTAGGAGTAGTAGTGGTCTGGAGTGAAATTGAGGCAGCTGGAAGAAGGAAGGGATCTTACTTGTTCACCAGTGAAAAGAAAACCTGGGCAGAAACTGGAGAACTGCAACATAACATGCCCTTGAGAACTGAGAAGAAACCAGAGTGAAATTTTGTTTTGTGAAAGAAATGAAGGAAAGGAGTGCAAGGGATAAGAAGCTCTCCTTTTGATGTATTTTCTCTGGGCAAGAGAGAGGTACTGGGATGGAAAAATTCCCCAAGGATTTGCTTTACAGTTAAACACAATGCTATACCCTTATATCAAATAAATTAAGGCATTGAGGCCTGGGGCAAGACCAGGAAGAAACATGAATGAGTTAATTGAGTTGATCCTTGGTTAACCTGATTATAGGAACCACAGAGAGATTAAACAAGGCGGGAAAGAAATCTAGATGCCCTAGGTTAAAGAACATGACAGAGTCCGAGAAGTGACTTCACTGTGTATTCCCCACTCACCATCATCAGTGAACAGTGTTTGTCTCAATAGTATATACCATATACTGTCTATATGCAGAAGACTAGTGGTCCTGCTGGATTGACTAATAAACCCAGAAGCATCCATCCTCCCGAACATCAATTTTCCATCAAGGCATGGCGGGTGAATGGGAGGAAGAGGTGGAGGCCCATGGAACCCAATGTGATAGTGGGGCGGAAGAGCATACCCACTCACAGTGATTTTGCTGGAAAACCTGTTTTATGTAAGCCCTTGTGACTTCCAGATATTTGAAATAGAATCCCAGAGTTTTCCTCCTATTTTTTTTTCCATCTAGAATAATGGTGAGAGGATTAAATGGTCCTAAAGCTCCCATTTCCACATGGATTTGAAAAGTAGCATTAAAACTACATTTGTCTGCTCGCTGCAGACATTTGTCTATTGAATGATACCTTTTTGAAATAGCAAGTAGAAACCCATGGATGAACTATATAGCTTGAAACTCAGACATTAAAAATATTTGGCAAGACACATTTTCCCAAAGCTTCAAAATAATTCAGTTCAGGCCTGAATTGCAGATGGAGGTTTAAGGGAGACATTTTTTTTCTTTTTGCCAACCTAGCAAACACCTCTTATTGTTGCTTAACAGTGAGTTTCCTGTAAAAATAGATTATTAAGTCTGTAAAATGTAGACAATAATGCATGCCCTAAATGTAATTAGACTCCTTGTGGCAAAGAACATTTTTTAAGAATAGAACTTGTTCACTAAGTGCTTTTGCCTCATCCACACAGTAATCTGAAATGTATACAATTGTTTTACCTAGCATTCAGAAATGAGCATTTGCCAAGCTCGATGATCTCCTTACTAACTTTCTTCTTTCACATATCAACACTAGTGAGTAAAATTTCTTTAGTGATGCAAAAAGTGAGAGCAAGGATCCAAGCTAGAGAGAAGGGCGTGAACCAGAGATGTGAAGAAAAAGAAGCTGGGTGAGATCTTGCACTCTTGCCACCAAAGCGGTAGCCAGCATAGACGAGAATGTTACAAGTTTACAGCAGCTGCCAACCAATGTTTGATCAGGGATAAAATATGCCGAGGTGACAACATCTTGCTCCCCTGCATTTCAGGGACCATCATTAAAAATGCAGCAAGGCTCATACAGGCCCAGAAGGTCCCATGTTCTCTCAAGATACAAGGGAGAGAGACAAGTTCACAAGATGTCAAGTACAATATCCATTTGTGTTTACTATGCAAACCCGCTGAGTAACCTTTCTATGCATGTTTGTACTAAGGGACCATTGAGAATTTTAAAAAAATGGGCCATTTAGGATCTTAGAGAAGGTCAGTAATGGAACAACAAAAGGCATCTATATATTTATTTGTGAAATGGAAGGATGCCACATTCCCTGGCAGCTGGCTTCTCTGAGAAAATGATGCAAGAAGAAATTACATTTATGCAACTAGAAAAGCTGTGGTAGTGCTACAGGTTTGTGTCTGTGTCCCCTTCCCTCCTCTCTCTTTAATAATATATTGATGTGAGCAGCTTGGGCATGCCAAACAAATTCTCAACATAAGAAGTCAACTGTCGGAATGAGGCTCATCAATCTGGCAAAGTGCACTCAGGTAGAATGCCTCTCGGGGAGTGATCCCTGGCAGCCATATTGTTCCGAGGAAAGGGATTGCTCCATCTGACGAGCTCATAAATGTTTATTAAAGAGCTTTTCTGCCAGTTTACAGGAAAAGCAGCTGTGTTGCAGCAATGTTGGTAATTGACTTCTCAATGATATTGTGGTACAGCTTTTGTGGGATAATTGAACTGTAGGATTTAAAAAAAAAATTTTTTTTTTTTGCTGTTAAAACAGGATTGGAACACCTGTATGGCCAACTAGCCAAACACTTGATCAGCATCTCTTGACTGACACAGCAAAGCTAGGATTGTTCACTTCAGGGAAGTTTCCTGCAGTTCACTGGAAAGCATGTAGCTTGTTGCTTCCCCACATTTTTCATGTTGTCTCACCTTTGAAGTGGAGGCAAAGGTTTTTTTTTTTCTTTATGAGCTATTTTTCTGTTGATGAGAAAATATTGTGTATTCTTGGATACACAATGCTGCACTGACAAGCAATCACAGAATAAAAAAGACTTGGTTAAGTTAGGAGACATTCGTTTGTTAATGCTGCAGTATCCACAGTCAAATGCCTTATTTCCCTTAGTTTTTATTAGTGTTCCCATTTTCACAGCCACCGAGTTCCAGTTTGGGATTTCAAAATCGAAATGGTATTTACAATGGTTGTAATGGCAGAATCTATTGCAAAAAGACATTTCTACTTAGACAGTATTAATAATACTGATATTGACTGTGATTGTTGCCATTGACCAAGTGTCTCAGAAGAATGTCTATGTAATAGAAACAATTTACCATCAAAAACATGTAGGAAAAAATAAAAAACAAACAAACAAAAAAGCTTTTACCTTAAAAGTATATAGAAAAAACAATTTGATTTAGATTTTGTTCATTCTCAACAATTATTGCCTAATGGTAACATCTTTAAAAACAGATAGAGTAAAAAACAGAGTGGCTCACTTCATAAGCAATTTAAAACTACAGCTTATATGGGTTTGTAAGAATGTGCTGTAGAACATACTTCTGTACACATTTTAAGGAATAAGATCTCGCTTTAGAGATGTAATACTAAAATATTAGTCCTAGTCACAGTTTAAAATTTTTAGAAAAATATATTCTTGGAAAATTGGCCATTAATTGTGAGCACATTAATATTGACTTTGGGGGACTTACACTAGAGCTTAATTTGGCCTGTGAGAATTACAGTTTTGAGGAATTTTTTATTCAAGATTATGCTTTTGGATGAGATAAAATAATGTCTTAGGACAAAAGTCAGCCAACTTGCTAAATCCTTCTAATGTACTATTTGGGAAATTAGAGAGAAAAAGTCTTCATCAAAATGCTTTGCAGATGTGAGAAATGCTCATAGGTTGAATTCCCTTATGGATTGGCTACACAAGAATGTTTTCCTCATTTAACTTAAAGTGTGATTTTAAAATGATTTCATTAACCAGCACAGAGGGCTGTGTAGACCCTCTTATTTTGGATTAAACTACTTCTACTTCAGCTTTTGTTAAAATAAGCCTGGTTTAAATTACAATCTAGCCTCACCAGCCTGCCTGAACCCTGGTGCCACTGCCTGCCAGATCTGTGCCATCCAGGCCTGCAGGGTGCTGCAGCCTCCTGCCAGGCCTGCCAGCCCCAGGCTCAGCTCCAGGCAGTTTCTGGCCAGCAGGGCCAGCTCCACCTGCCTGTAGCCCACCCCCAGCAGCCTGCCTAGAGCCTGCAAGTGCTACGGGGCATTGTTTCTGCTGCACATCTGCCCATCCCATGCCGTGCCCCTGTGCTGGGTGCTGCAGGCAGCTACCCAGGCCTGGCAGCACAGAGACAGCTGTGCAGAGGCGTAGAGAGCCAGTGTGAGATCCCCAATGGTGTCCTCCTCAACCATGCTCATGCCCACACCTGTGCCCACCACCTGGGGTCCCAACTGGTCACAGGAAACTGGTATGGGCCACCATGACCAACCACAATCATTGATCCAGGAGTGCCCACAAGTCCATGCCTTTTATGCGGCAACTGATAGAGATCCTTGCACCCTGGGACCCAGGCTGCAGCTATACTGTTTATAGCAGCATGGGCAGCCTACCTGAGCCCCTGCCCCAGCCTGGCACCTGTGGTGACATGTCACCGGGGGAGGGTCCCTTGGGCATCCAGCAGCCCATCCCATTGAGCTCCCTAGCTCTGGTCTCCACCAGCAGCTTGGGAAACCCAGGCCAGTGCCTGCCTCAACAGCTCTGCAGCCACAGGCCCAGCCATGAGGCATGGCCAGCCATGACACTGCCAGTCACCAGCAGTGCCAGCTCCTCCCCAGGGGTCACCCAGGCAGGTGCCTGCATGCCGTGCCCCACCATCCAAGGACACTGCCCAGAGTTGCCCACCATCATCCAAAAACGAGTGGAGCTGCCAGCCATGCCAGCCCCGGCAATGTGGTAAGCCCCACCCTTCCCACCCCTGACCCCGACCCTCTCCCAGCCATCAGGTTTTGGTCTGCCCACCTTGTGAGCCTGTCCAGGTTGGCCTGTATCCCCAGCCTGTCCTCCAGAGCCTTCCCCATAGTGTAGAACTTTGCCAGTCCACATCTGATGCCCAAATCCAGATCATTAATGAAGATGTTGAAGAGTACTGGCCCAAGTACTGAGCCCTGAGGGACACTACTGATCACCTTGAGCCATGTTGATTTTCTCCCATCAGCAAATACTCTTTGAGTTCAACTCCAGAGCCAGTTTCCCCAGCCATCAGAATGTGAGATGGTCAAGGCCGCAGTTCTCCTTCCTAACCATGAGGACATCATGGGAGACCAGCTCAAAGGCTTTCTTGAAATCCAGATATATGACATCAACCTCATCTCCCTTGTCCAGGCAATGCATTACCTGGTCATAGAAGGAGATGAGGTTGGTCAGGCAAGACCTTCCAGCAACAAAGCCATGTTGGCTGGCACTCAGAAATTAGCCTTCTGTTAGCCTATTGCTAATGGAATCCTTGATGATTTTCTCCAGGATTTGTCCAGGGATGCATGTCAGAGTGATTGGCCTGTAATTCCCTGGACCTTCTTTCCTTCCTTTCTTGAAGATTGGGATCACGTTGGCTCTTTTTACATCTTCCAGTACCTCTCCCAAGCACCATGAGTCCTCAAATATCTTCACCATAGGGCATGCTATGATGTCTGCCAGCTCTTTCAGGACTCCCGGGTGCATACCATCCAGGCCTGCAGACTTATGGATGTTGAGCTTCTTGAGGTGTTTCCTCACTTGATCTATGTCAATTGTTGGCCCATCTCCCGCCTTCTGGATGCTTTGCATACTGTCCAACAGGGTGACCCCCTTGGGCAGGTGTAAGACCAATGCAAATTAGTCATTTAGGATATTGGCCTTTTCCTGAGCATCAGACGTCAGCTGCCCCATTTGATCTAGCAGGGGTCCAATATTGCCTTTGTTCTTTCTCCAACTTCCCATATATCTGAAGAAGGATTTTTTGTTGTCCTTGATTCCCGTGGCTAGCTTGAGTTTGATTTCTGCCTTGGCTTTTCTGATCCGCTGTCTACAGGTGTGGGCTAATGCTATGTAGTTCTCCTTGGTGATGATTCCTGTTTTCCATTTTGCATAGACTTCTCTTTTTAGTTTCAGGAAGTCCAAAAGTTCCCTACAGAGCCAAAGGGGTTCCCCAGCCCACTGACTGCATTTCCTGCGGGACGGAATGGACTTTACTTGTGTTTCAAGGAACAACCATTCCTCATGGACTCCCCTTTCTAAGGGGCCATGGTCTCTTAGTGCCTGACTGACCAGTTTCCTGAGTTTGAGAAAGTCAGCCTTCCCAAAGTTGAAGATTTCTGTTTTACTGAGAGATTTGCTTGCCCTGCATTGGACAGAGAAAGTGACCAGTTCATGGTCTCTGTCACCAAGTTTCCCCTTGATCCTTAGATTACTCACCAGATTATCCCTTTTGGCCAGAACCAGATTTAGCAGTGACTCTCCCCTAATTGCCCCATAGACCTCTTGTGTTAGGTAGATCTCATCATTGCAAGTGAGGAAGCTGCGCGACTGGTCAGATTTGACTGTTTGCTCTTCCCATGAGATGTCAGGGAGGTTGAAGTCTCCCATGATGACTATGCATCGGGAGCATGCAGCCTCAGCCAGTTCCCTATTGAATTCACAATCCAGCTCTTCCTTTTAGTTGGGAAGTCTGTAATAGACTCCTACAGTTATATCCCCTTCCCCATACTCTCTCCATATTTTAACCCAGAGGGTCTCAAGACGCCCTCCTTGGTTGCTAAACTTGGCTTGAAGGGAAGTGTACTGCTTCTTCATGTAGAGAGATACACTCCCACCTCTCTTCCCAACATGGTTTCTCCTGTACAAGGTATAGCCTTCTATACCTATGGACCAGTGACAGGTGGAGTCCTACCAGGTCTCTGTTATCCCTTCCTACAAGATCATAATCTTTGTCACTCAGGAGAAGGGCCAATTCCTGCTGGCATTTGTGTACATGCAGATGAGCCTGCCATGGGAAGCCCTGGGCTTCCCTGTGCACTGGGACATGATATTTCCTTGGGCTGTCATCGAAGTAGGTTTCCTTCCAGCCCCTTACACTCTATGAATCTATGAAAAATGTATTTTATTTCAAAGCTCCTGCCATCTTTTTTTTTTCAGTGCAGGGATGCAGATACACATGATGTGGAAGACTGCCGAAATGTGTCAATTTCTGTGCACCAGCAGTCTCGATTACTTGTGCCACACTTCTATAGCTACGCTGTTCTTATCAATTCACCCACTCAGACTCAGTGATACCTTTGACCTTATATGTCCTTTCCTTTATTTCCTATTGCTATGTTTTCCCATCTATAGAAATGGAAACATTTTTAGTAATATTACTAATTTTAAGTAATAATTTAAACTAAACCATATTCTAGTCTACATTTTAAAAATGTTTTTCTTAATGTTAAAACACATATTGATAATGATGAGACTCTCTGGTCCAGACGGAATGGGCTATGGTACAAATGTATACAATGTGTGTGTGTGTGTGTGTGTGTGTGTGTGTGTGTGTGTGTAAGCAACCTTTGCATCTCCCTTTATTTTTACACCATCAGACCCTAGTACTGTCTTATGAAAATTAGAAAAATCTGAACATTACTCCAAGGCAGAATCCTATTTCACCGTATGTGCCCAGATAGCAGTTACCCAGCTACATCATTTTCAATTTTTGGCACAGTTTGCAATCTTATTCTATTTACATTGTGGGTACACAAGCACCCATACAGCTACAGAACATACTTGCATGTCCATACTTGAGTGTAAATCCTAGCTTTGTAAACAGCAGGGAAAGCAGGGCCATCCTAGTAGGGCTGTCTAACTGGTGGCTCACAGGCCACATGAGACTCATGAGGGCCGTTATCTGCCTTTCCTAGTACCATGCATCACCAGTACAGCCCACCAAACAGGGGACTGTGTACTGTCTTCACAGTGGACGGGAGGGATCCCAGGGCAGGGGCTGCCGCCACACCATGCAACCCAAGTGGTGTGTGGTTTGGGGACTCATGCCAACATCACATGTGGCATCCAGTGGTGCTGAAGCTGGATAGCCCAGTCCTAATGCATTCACACAGGAAGTCATAGACCTGGGTTGAGAGCCCATGAGGGGTTTGAATCTACATGTCTGACTACCAACAATTATCAGTTGCTGTTCTGAAAACTGGGGATCATCTAGATGCCATGACAAAGTCCTTTACTGTTTCCATGAGAAGGTGGTAACACAGAAGCCCTGAGAGCAGCCCACTACACTGGGGAAATAATGAGATGACCAAAACTGCTGGATCCACACAGCTGCCTTTAAGAAGGTGCAACTCAGCCATGGTGCTATGGTGAATCAACCTTTATGCAGAGAAAATTTGTTTGCATTAACACAGTGCTCACCAGAAATAGTCACTTCCTTCCCCTCACAAAGCTGCAGTCACCAAAACTACTAATTTTTTTCCCTAGAACTGGTGTTTGTTTATATTACACTAATGCATCTGTGAACAGCACAACAGTAGTTAGGACACAATTTAAAAAGAAATTTTCTAAAACATTAATAGTCTTAAAATAGGACTTCATTCATAGTTTTACACTGGCTGAACAGTCAAAATTTGCAATATGCCTACAGAAAGAAGAAATAATCAGGAAGCCTACAAAATAATTGGCTTTTCATGAAAAAAGAAATCTTTCTCAGTGGGCATTTGTACTCAGTCCTCATTTCTATTGTATTTAGGCATAAAAGCAGAATGATGTAGTTTTTAAAGATCTACTTTCCTTTTAAAAACAAACAGAAAAAATGTCTTTCATAGATTCATAGATGCTAGGGTTGGAAAGGACCTCAACAGATCATTGAATCCGACCCCTTGCCTAGGCAGGAAAGAGTGCTGGGGTCAGATGACCCCAGCCAGATACCTATCCAGCCTTCTCTTGAAGACCCCCAAGGTAGGAGAGAGCACCACCTCTCTTGGAAGCCCATTCCAAATTTTTGCCACCCTTACCGTGAAGAAAAAGCAACAAACTATCACCTAAACAGGGACTTGAACCCTCAGATTAAAAGCTGATGCTCTACCAACTAAGTGATCCAGGCTTGTGTAAACTTGTAGTCCAGCACCCTACTCAAGGCAGAATTGCCCTTGATTAAACCCTCTCAAACAAGTGTAATTAGTGAGCCAAAGAAACAAACCATCAAAGTTTTCAAAGCATCAAAAACTAAAGGAAATCTTACTAAACCAGGTACATTTGGGCAAATCTTATTTTTAAGCCAGTTTCATGATTTTCAGTGGCCACATCTACATGAGACACTGACTGCACAGTTGTTACTCATTACTACTTGTTAGCACTGCACAGTAGTGTCACATCATGCTTCATACCACGTGACACTACTGCACAGTAGTAATGATCTACTGTGCAGTCTATATGAGATCATTACTACTGTGCAGTCAGTGTCTCATATAGACAAGGCCAGTTAGACTCCCACTTCTTTATATATAAAATTTAGAGTTGATACTCCTAATATTTGCCATTAAGAAGATGGCAGGATCCATGATGAGTTGAGGGCCAAAGCTAGGAGAGAACTTGCTTCATTCCAGTTCATTGGCTCAGATTCACCCTTGGTAGAACTCTGTTGTAAAAGCAGGTATTGTTCAGAGATTAGGTTATGGGGATCAGAGCTGTCAGTCCCAATTTCTAGCTCTTTCTCTGGCTCAGTCTCTTGCACTGTATTTCTGTGTCCTGGTTTCCTCACTAAAAATGGAAATAAAGTAAGATCTTATCTAAAACAATAAACACATACAATAATACTTTTGTACAGTACTATTAACTCTATTGGTCAAAGGTCTAGAGGAATTTTTTCACCCTCACTGCCCCCAGCATCTACAATAAATATTTACAGGAAAAATTTTGCATCCATATAAAAACAATTCACAGTTGTAGCTAATGTTCTGACATTTTTGTCACTGTCCAAAATCACACCTCTGGCATTTATAATACAACTCATTTAGGAGAGTCCCTTCCCTTTACTCTTCTTCAAAGAATTTATTTTCATAGCAATCATTTCTTGGCCTTTCCCTAGTTATTATGGCTAAGACTTGTATTATCTTTTCTATTTTTCCTTTCAGTTGTTTGATAGGCTGATTTTAGCCCTTTTAAGCAAATTCTATTAAGAACATATAATATGTTTTTACCAGTCAGGGTCAGTTTTCCCCATTAGATTCATGTATCCACCCCCCATTGATTCAGTGAAAGGTACAATTATGTTGTGTATGTGTGTGTTAGAGAGGGTCAGAAGAGAATGTTTGTCATTCAGACCAGTAATAGGAGCAAATGTCCAACAGCTGTGATTCTTTTAGAGAATGGATGTACCTCTGACCTCCAGCTTGCTTCACTGTAGTAATCAGGACACAGCACTCAATCTGGGTCCAGTCCAGCCACCACTGACAGTCAATGACAGAAGGACTTCTATTCAGTTCAGTGGCAGGTGGCTCCATCCTCAAGTCTTGTTTAAATCCTTTCTAATGTATTAGGAGGTAACTGGACTATAGTCCTCTGAATTCTTCCAAATAGACATGAAGTGTTTTTGTTTAATTATTTGCTGCTGTTTTATTTTTATCTCCGAGTTAAAAATTCTCTGTGGTCCTTTGTTGAGCTGTACTAGCACTGTTTATTCCTGACAAACCCTGAAAACTTTGAGTGTATTTAAAGGAGAGCTTCCTGATCATGTGGGGTTTTCTATGCTTTCTTGTCTTTGCTAATTAGACATGTACTATAAATTAATTATAGCTTGCTTTACAAACCAGTCGGAGAAAATCTGTGTGCTGTGCTTGATATGATTACGATCCAAGACTAAAAGATAACATTTTATTTATGGCTGCTTTCAAATATTTTCACTGAAGGTCATGGTTTTTCACATTTTTAATGTGGAAAACACTTTTGTTATAGGAGAATCTTGTAACATCTGCTAAAAGCAAAAGCAAAACAAGACAAAGACCTACAAAAGCTTAACTCCATCTCATCTGGACTTGCCATTATTATTACTACTACAGTGTAGATGGGAGTTAGGAGTATAGCCTCTGAATTGGAACTTATGAGACCAAAAAATGCTGGAGACTGCAAGTGGAAGAGGAACAGCGGGACCAAAGATCTTGGTCATACTCTGTTCACTCTCCCTTTCAGCCTCCTCTCTCTGTGCAACTGTATGACAAGGGATACTGTGCAAAATGAACCTATGGTCTGACACAGTGAATAGCAGTTCTTATGTTCTTACGTACTGCTATAATGAAACCATGAAAAAGGTATAGGAACTTATGGCAATATACAACTAGATTTGAACTTAAAGTTGAATTAAAGGTGGTGTAGAAACAGTACCACTTACGGTATAGCCTCTGGAAGAAGTGTGCTCCTCTCTGAAACCTGCTCCCCTATGCTCCAGTGGGTTCTATTTCACTCTTTACATTTATACATCATCCCCACCCACAGCACACACATCAGTAAATGTCTTTGACATCATACCAAAGGAAGCAAAGACAGAATTCCACCATATTTTTATCTTTCTCTAACCTACCTTATCCATTTATCTGAAGAGGTGAAATATCCAGCAGAGCTCTTACATTACCCGACTTGGCCCTTGTTGGTATATTGAAGCCTACAAAGTCTAACTGGGACTTGTCACAGCTAAGGGAAAGTGAAAGAAAGTGAATAAGCTATTCCAATCAGTTGTAAACATAAATGCTGCAAGGAAAGGTAGGAGAGATGGACTAGAATAGTGCAAAGTAAAAAGCCTACTGATATAGCCCAATGACTATACTGAGATCATGTCTGCAAAACAAGAGAAGTGTAAGACCAGAAATCTATGAACCATAATTGGCATATAAAAAGTTAGGTCTTATTAGTGAACAAATAAAACTAACTTGCCTAACTTGCCACTAGCTATTTTTGGTTTAATTAAAATAGGAACATTTGGGGAAAGAATGGTTGTGGAATGCCCAGAGAAAAGAAGTAATGATATCCAAACCTCTGTGCACAAGGGATCCCTCAGTCATTTCTGTACTAGCAGGGTCCATGGTCTGAAACACATGAAACCCATTTTGTTTCCCCATTCATTGTGTGCTTCATTCTGTTCCATATTGCCTTCTGCCTGTCTTCTCTCCCTTTTCCCCAGATTTTCACTTATGCCAAAAAGGACAGTACCACACAGTACAACAGAACAGGATGAGACAGCCCAACCAGTTCTGCCCAGCCTGAGAAAGCTTGTTGGAAAGGGAGGGACTTGGTCAACCCCACCACATGATTCCCTAGACCAGGGAAGTGAGCCAGAATCCAGAGCTGTCATGGCTGATCCACCAATCCAAAGCATCCATCCATGACTGGCCAGCTGCCTCTGTCATGAAAACATCAACAAAGAGTCATGCATCCCTTACCTTTACTATCTTCTCTCTCCCTTTCCCTTTTGTGTCTGTCTATTTTTTCAAAGACTGGGAAGGTGAGAGTCATTAACAATTCAGAACTGAACAAGTGACCTAACTCTTTCCTTTCTGTTATGGACGATTGTGTGATAGATTGAGAAACTATCTATCACTTTAGCATGAATTTTCTAGTGCGTTTGCAATGGTATAGAGTTGGCTGAGGCTTCTATACTTGAAGCACTGAACCTTGTTTAGCTATGAAAAAAAAGTCACAAATCATAATTCACACAAAGCTAACAGGGGTGTAAGGGGATAAGTGAAAAGGGGTATAGAGTTTACTCCTACATTGCCCTCTGCGTGTCTTCAAAATGAATAGTTAATATCTAGCCCCTACTGATTTACACAATTTAAGTAAAGGAAGGAAGGGGAAAAACATGTATATAAATATGGGAATTTCAATGCTGTCACTCAACATATGGGTAACAATTTCTTTTAGAAAGACACTGCAACAAATTCTACCCCAATATTTTTTTTCTTAAAGATATTCTGTATATTAAGCCATTACTTTTACATTAATTTCTTTGTTTGGCTTTATAATATGAGCTTTAGTTAAAAGTTTTACATTTTTCTAAAATATATAAGCCTCAATCCTGTGCAGAGATGTGGAATGAAAGGTCCTGGGGAGTGTTACTAAGACCATGGTCCCCATAACATCATGGCAGTGGTTCTGCAGAACACATTGCAATCAGCTCAACAGAAAGATGCCCAATCATTTTCCTAGCTGCTAGGAAGGTGCCTCAATGACTTGATCATAAGTATCCAGGAACAGACAAGTTCATTCTGCAGGGGGAATAGACAAGTTCATTAATTAGTAGCTAATCCAGACCAGGGGCCAGGCTGTATAAAAGGATCAAAACCAGGGTGTCTCATTCAAAGTCCTAACCAGTAAGCAAGATCTATATCCAGTATCTAGGCAGAACCAGAAATAAGGGACCAAAGAATCCAGCAAAGCCAAACAGTGTAATCAGGAGCAGAGAACCGGACTAAGGAGGAACAGGTATAACTGCTTCACATTGCAAAGCACTGAGCAGCCAAAGCACCAGTGAAGAGACTGGGTTTATATGCTGTATAGACTGCTGCCAATGAGATTGTCCCTTGCAGCTGCTGCCAGTGAAACAAGGTGGCCCTGATGAGGGTTAAGATTGGAGAGTAGCTATCACATATGCTAACTTCCTCCTCAGGGTTCTGGAATACCAGTCTGACTGTGTAAGAAGAAGGGCAATGGGAACACACATGATAAACCTGTCGATACATAGAATCATAGATGCTAGGGGCAGGAAGGGACCTTTCAAGATCATCAGGTCCAACCCCCCTGCACTTGGGCAGGAAAGACTGATGGGGTCAGATGACCACAGCAAGGTGAGTGTCTAGACGTTTTGTGAAGATATCCAGAGTAGGTGATTGTACCACCTCTGGGGGGAGTCTACTCCAGATCCTGGACACTTGAATTGTAAAGAAGTTTTTCCTTATGTCTAATCTAAAGTGGTCTTCTAGCAATTTATGACCATTAGTCCTAGTCTTCCTGTCAGGAGCCCTGGTGAACAGATATTCATCCAGTCTCTGATATGTGGCCCTTGTATACTTATAGGCTATCACCAAGTCCCTTCTGAGTCTTCTCTTCTCCAGGCTGAACAGACCAGGTGTATCTGGTGAACTCAGACTGGTGGGGTGGTGAAGCATCCCATGGGAGGGGTAGGCGTGGTTGCAGCCAGCCAGGAGAAGGAGGGTTTGCAGCCTCTCTGCTACCAGCTGGAGTGCCCATCCAGCTGCAACTCGCCCCCACCCCACTGGCCAGCTACAAACCACACCTTGCTCCCAGCTGGCTGCAACCCCACCACAAACCCCCAATCCCGTGGGATACTCCACTGCCCTACCAGCTGTGCCTGGAACAGACCCATGTCTCTCAGGCTCTCATTGTATGGCCTGCTGCCCATACCTTTAACCATACATGTAACCCTCCTTTGAACTCTCTCAAGCCTCTCCACATCCTTCCTGAAGTGTGGTGCCCAGAACTGGATGCAGTACTCCAGCTGTGGCCTCACCAAGGTCAAGTAAAGCAGGAGGATGATATCCTTAGTCTTGTTTGAGATGCATTGGTTGATGCATGTTAGTGTTTTGTTTGCTTTGCCAGCTACAGCGTTGCATTGGTGGCTCATATTCATTCTATGGTCTGTCAAGACCCCCCAGGTCTCTTTTGATTGTGGTGCTAGTAAGTGTAGCACTGCTGAGCCTGCAAATATGTTGCAAGTTGTTGCTTCCCAGATGGAGCACCTTACACTTCTTGGTGTTGAACATCATCAGGTTTTGATCCACCCACCTTGTGAGCCTGTCCAAGTCAGCCTATATCACCAGCCTATCCTTCAGTGTGACCACAGTCCCCCATAATTTGGTGTCATCTGTGAATTTTGTCAGTCCATTTTTAACATGTGAGTCCAAATCATTAAGGAATATGTTAAAAAGCACCCATCTGAGTAGTGAACCCTGAAGGTTGCCACTGGTCACCAAGCACCATGTTGAATCAATTCCATCTATGATTACACTCTGGGTCCTGCCTTGAAGCCAGTTTCCTAGCCACCAGAACACTGTGTTATTGAGGCCACAATTCCCCAATTTTGCCATGAGGACATCATGGGAGACCAAGTCAAAGGCTTTTTTGGAATCCAAGTATACAATGTCAGCCTCATCTCCCTTATCCATTCGGTATGTTACCTGATCGTAGAAGGAAATGAGGTTGGTCAGGCATGACCTGCCTACAATGAAGCCATGTTGGTTATCTATTAGAATGTAGGTTCCATTAGCCTATTGCTAATGGATTCTTTGAAAATGTTTTCCAGGATTTTCCAGGCATTGAGGTCAAACTGATTGGCCTGTAATTCCCTGGATCCTCCTTCCTTCCTTTCTTGTAGATAGCCACCACATTGGCCCTCTTCCAGTCTTCTGGAACCTCTCCTGAATGCCACAAGTTCTCAAATAGTTTTGCTATGGGTTGTGCGATGACATCGGCCAATTCTTTCAGCACTCTCAGGTGCAGTTCATCCAGTCCTGCTGACTTATAGATATCTAGCCTCTCCAGATGTTCATTCACAAGATCTTCACCAACTGTTGGTAGGTGATTGCCCCCACCTTGATCACCCTGTAAGATGTTGGACACTTGTAAGGGGAAAAGGGAGGTCATGTTAACTTGTTTATGGCCAGCTATGTATCCTTAAAAACACAGAAATGTACAATAAATAATTCAATCTGTACAGAAATTCTACCTATAGCAGAAGGTCAGAGATCCATGGTAATTCCTTGGGCTCAATACTTCCTAAATCTCTCACTAGAGAAATGTAACTCCAATGTTGGCTAATGCCTGATGGGCATAAATGAATCTAATTGCTGGAAATGATTGATCACCCAGTCAGCTTGAATTGTGACTTTGATTTTATTTTGTGACAGAAGATTTTTTTTTATCTTATGATCTTGGAACTTGGAGGAACATTAATGCTCCCTAAAATATCCCATAGATATTCTAATAATTGCTTTTCCTGGCAGGAATGTTTTCCTGAGAGCATATTTTAACTGAACAATAGAGCATAATAATTGAATGAATATTTTAAAATAGTACTTGTGAATCTTCAGCGAGACACTGCATTAACTATGTAAGAGAGACAATACTACTTTACTTGATTTGCATTTCCAATCAAAATTTGAATTTCAGACCTAAAATACTCACAGGCTGAAATTATTCCCTCTATAAAACATCAGCCCAGGACTTTTACTCCACTTGCATTCTGCCAAAAACTGCTTTAAGGTTCCAGCTTTAAATGGGGCATTAATTTATGAGAAAATAATTCTGACTGGAGAAGAAGAAAATTAGGTTAACATTTCTAAGGTCTATAACTTGGAATACTTATACTTCTGAAGGAACCAAAATGATAAAGTACACAGAAAACTTTTCTTCTCTTTCAACCCCCCCCCCCCCCCCACCAGACCTCTTCTGAGATTTATGAAGACTTTTCGCATTCTTATGAAGTTCGAGGACATTGAAATTACCTGGGAACATGACTAGTGTCAAATTATGGTGCACTTAATTGTAGCAATATAATCTATAGAGACAAAGAACATATAATAAATGCTGTCAAGAAGATAGAATATTTTTAATTAGAGAAGAATACTGACATATTTCCTGCTTCTGTTTGCATTTAACAATTGGTCATCTAAAGATTTTGGCCCAGATACTATTCTACATATTGGGAACATATGCACATGTATATTAATGAGAAACAATAAAGTCTGGCACATATTGCACTGGAGTTTACTGCTCCCACGTGCTGTATTTACACATGCGCCTGGGACTGTAGTATATTGAACTGGGTCAGAGCAAGTCCAGCTGTCAGCCAGGGCCTGCCCCAACTGGGCTCAGTGTGCTGTGGAGGGGCTGGCTGGGGCACAAGGGTGTTTCAGTGTGGGAATAGGTGGCAGGCAGCCCCCCCCTCTGCACTGAAACACCCTCCTGCTCCAGTCACCCAAATTAGCATCTACACATGTGTTGCTGCACACAAAAAATCTCTGCAGTGGAATAGTACTTGTATTTACAACTACTAACCTGCTGCGGAGTGTATTTGTTTCCTGTGGTCTAATAGGGCTGCACATTTACTGATGGGCTAATTAGGCAACTGCACTAAACATCTCATGTAGATGTTTACTGCAGTTCGATTTAATTTAACATTAGGACTTAACTTCTGGTCACCTATCACCTAGAAATTATTCATCACCTCCAGGAGACCAATTGTATGACACATCTATGATCTCTGGCTCTTCCATGTTTTTACTGGGCAGGTCAATGGGCCAGAATCCTATGGGCCCTGGTAGTTAGGGTTCTTTTCTGACAAGTAAGCAATGAATCAATATAATAGATAGCTATTTAATACCTTAATCTTACAAATTAATACAGTGTGCATCCAGTCTCAGCACACATGTTGGATCTTCTGCATTTTTCTTTTTTTTATTCACTTTCAGGACATGGTATTGTCTCTAGTTCATTTGAAGAGCCAGGTTTTGTTCAGCTATAATAAAGGCTTTACCTGATGGTTTTAAGTAGGATATTGAAGCAGATAGTGATATTTCCTGGCTTCAGTGTACCTACCTATCATAAACTCCCCATTTCTCATTACTTGGAAAATGGTGCCAGAAGAGAAGCTGGCTCTTTAAGAGCAGGAGATAGGCTACTTCTGGCTTTTGATACCTACTGAGCTATATAAAAGGCAAGGTAGCATACAGCAGTCAGTTGACTCCAGGCCAGAAAAAGGTTGGAGAGCTTTGAGGTTATGTTGAACATATCCCAGTATAGCTGGATTCATGGGAGATTTGAACCATGGAGCATGAATCTAAGCAGCAAAGACCAAGTTTGAAGGCTTGATGAAAGATGTACATGACATGTTAAGAAGCTCTAAGTATAAAGTGGTCCTGGGAAGTGATACAGAACTATAGTGAGTATAGCAACTGAGTGCACTGCTACACAGACAGGTAGGCCCTGATTGAGATTGAGTGGACCTGACTGAATGCTAGCAAAAGACAAATGGCCTGTGGTGTCAGAGAGGTTCCACAGAAAGGGTTGCTGAGAGAAAAGGAGGGTGCTGAGAACATTGTGGGTCTACAATATCTATCTGACACTGTATAAGGAGAAGGACATAGGGAACTTGCATGATAAACCTGTAAGGTGTCAGACACTTGCAAAGGGAAAAAGGGAGGCCAGGTTAACTTGCTTATGACCAGCTGTGCATCCTTAAAAGCACAGGAGTATAAAATAAATAATTCAACCTGCACAGAAAGGCAGATGGGAGAATAGCTATGTCCTGTAATGCACTACTAACTGGGGACCCCTCCAGAGAACGGCTAAGTGTCAAGATATGGCTGGTGAGTTAGACTACTGCCAGAGGTCTCTTTCTCCCACAAGCACACTCCAAACCAGTAAATAAATCTGTGAAGACATTCTTGGATGCCCTTCTGCAGCCATTCATGAAACTTTGGTTTCCAGTGCGCTTGAGACTGGCTAGTGGGGATGACCCCAGGGCAGCCTCACCACACACCAGTTGGATTTCTGGGTTTGGAGTATGCCTGTATTAAAAGATGGGTAGACAGTGTTTGGGGGGGGGGGGGGGGGTTCTAGCTGTAGCCTACCCCTGCCAGGATCAAGACATATCCTTAGAGGAATTGTTGTCAGCATTAAGAATTGTTGCCTATTTTCTACGCAAAGGATTTGCTTCCATCTTTTGTGTTCTGGTGGGGTTTCCTATGTATGTCTTTCCTACAGTTGTAACCTGGGCAGTACTCCAAGAGGTACCCCCTCTCCAATTGAAGGGATCAAAGCAGGTGCACAAGTGCTGTGGGAGGTGTAGGGACTCTCCTCCCACTATAGGACAGAGCCAGACCACCAATGGGGACTTAACCATATACCTTTTAATGAGAGAACAGTACTGGGAACATAACCAGTATAAACCAGGGTGTACAGGGGACACTACAATGCCCCGAGGGGGTAGGATTCAACAAAGGTTAGACACTTACAATCATAGACATATTCATCCAGTTGACAAAAGACAGGGTTAACAAAATGTAAAACACAAACAGCAGAACAAACAATACTGGTTGGAGAAATATAAAAGGCACAAAATACAAAATGTCAAATAACAAGGAAGATAGGGCCTAGGTACCTGGAGGGGGAGAAAACACAATGACCCCTTTCCACTACAACAAGAATTCCTCCTTGTTACTTCACTCATCCCAGCTGGGACTTGAAGTCAGATTGCCCACATGGTAAGCAGAAACTCTAGCCCACAGCAATTAGTGCCGGTATTATACCAACCTGCTCGGGGTCTTAACTTTCGAGGATCTCCGGCCTCATGTCAAGCTGCCTGGCCCCTTATTGAAGGATCTGGAAGCAGAGCTGGGAACCTCTCAGGTCGTTGCTCAGATCCTTGCTAGACCTGGGGAGCCTCTCCTGCTGGCCGCATGCCATGCTGCTGAGGTTCCAACTGCTGCCTGCAGGTCCCACTCCTTCAGGTACTTCTGGGGCAACTGCTCCTACCCTGCTGGCTCAGCTCTTGACAGCTCTTTGAAGCTCCTTCCTTGTGGTCCCTCGCTGGTCTCTCCTGAGTCAGCTGCACTGCCCTTTTATCCCCCTCCAGGTGACCCAAGGGGCCAATCAGGGGACATGGAGGGTGAGTCTCTGGGGCCTGATTGGTGAGGAAAGGAAATCCCAAGTCCTTCAATCATCTTTTACCCTTTCAAAACCCCTGGGCTAAGTCACTGCCAGCCAGCCTGTCACATCATTCTCCTTTTATCCACTACTTTCCACTGTCAGGGTAGTTCTTAGAGATATTTTAAAAAGAGCATAGCAATCAGGAAACATAAGACCTTCAATACTCTTCAACCCCTGCCCCCCTTTGTATATATTCTGTTAGTATCTGGTTTTCTACATAAAATTTAATGTGATAAATTGGTTTCTAGTCATCCTGTTGAAATGTTTCTGTTTCACAGCCCAATATGCTATGCTAGTGTAAGGTTTGACTGATCTAAGTCAGTACTACTGGGCATAAATGAAGTAATGTGGATGGGTATGCGAGAAAAAAAATACTATTTTGTCATGGGTGCTAATATTTCTCTCTCTTTTTTTTTTTTTGCAAAACATTTAAGGTACCAAAGTGATACACATTAAGATATTCCTTTTGAAAACACCTAGCAAACTAAAAGACGTACAGGGTACTTGATAGCAAGATGATAGGTGCTCAGTTAGGAGAGTGACAAAATTTATTTATACATATATTGGCAATCCTTCAGAGCCCAGGATGCTTGTCTTCTAGGATTGCTTTACCTGCGGGTCCAAAGATGGCAGTTGAGGCTGATCCAGGATTAACGGTCTTTTTTGCAAATCAGGCACATGTTTCTGTGTAGGGTGGGTGGTTCTGAATTCTTGATTCAGTCCACAACATACTGTTTCTGCCACTCCCACTTTTCCAACTTCTGTTGTTGTCATAAGATTTCAAAGTACTGAGATCATTGCAGCAGACTCTTTCTCCATTTGAGGTAGTCCTGGGCGATAGTCTCCCACAAGTTGATGTTGATGTTACATTTTTTCAAGTTGTCATTGAAGACATCCTTGAAGCATTTCTCTGCCCTCCTCTTGAGCATACACTTTGACTGAGGTAGAAAAATAGAACTTATTTTGGGAGTGTGGAGTTGGACATTTGGATGATGTGGCCAGCCCAGCAAAGTTGATGTTGGATGATCATTACCCCAATGCTCATGGCGTTTACTTGTCAGACAACGCTAAGGTTGGTGTGTGTGTCTTCCCATTGGATTTGAAGGACCTTCTGCAGGCAGCATTGATGGTACTTCTCCAGAGACTTGAGATGTCTCCTGTATGTTGTCCATGTCTCAATTCTGTACAATAAGGTGGGGACCATGATTGCTCGATAAACCATGAGCTTGGTTTTGGATCTGATGTTATGATCTTTGAATATCTGTTTCCTCATGTGTCCAAAGGATGCATTTGCACTTTTAAGGTGATATTGGATTTCTTCATTGATGTCAGCTTTTTGTCAGAGGTGGTTTCCAAGGTATGGGAAATACTCAGCATGCTCCAGAGGCTCACCATAATTCTGAATTACAGGAGCTGGGGACTGCTCAGTAAGAGCTTGTTCATGGGGACCTTAGTCTTCTGAATGGTAAGCATCAGTCCAATTTTCTTGTATGCCTCAGTAAAGACATCAGTGATTGCCTGAAGGTCTACTTCTGAGTGAGCACAGACCACAGCTTCATTAGCATACTGGAGCTCAATGACTTGAGTTTGGGGTACCCTTGGTTTTGGCTAGGAGTCAACTGAGATTAAATAGTTAGCCATTCATTCTGTAGTTTATCTCCACTCTGAGTGGAAAACTTTGTGACCAGATGTTGTTAAAGTCCCTTGTTTCTTTCTGTTGCTTTCCTTCCTTTTTTTCCCCTTAGGGCATCAAACTGTACCATTTAATGCAATCACTATTTTCAACTTGAACAGATTTTGGCAGATTTTCATGGGGGTGGCAAAAATCAGATCCTTGTACCCATGATAACCCAAATTTCATATATGCACTTCAGAGCAGGGGTTAGCAATGGCCCTCAGAGCCACTATATACAACTCATGGATGAGAGGCTCTGGTAGAATTTAGTGGCAGTGGGCTTCAGCTGTGGGTGCTTTCCCCATGGCTCTGTGACAAGAAGTATTGGCTATGGGTGCTTTACCTGTTGGGTCATTCCTGCCCATAGCCAGAAAAGGTTACCAACTTCTGGTCTACAGCATGGAGGTTGATATTCTCTAAGAAATGGTTGTAAGATTTTTTCTTAATATTGGCAAAATCATGTCATTTTGGAAACCTCTGAGCCATTCTAGCTTAGACCTTGAAAAAAAAAAGCCTGTAGTAGGTATGGAGTCTGGAAAACCTCAAACCAATGAAAAAAGATAGGCAGAGTCATAAGCAACTGAAAAGTAAGGTTCCTAATGCAAAGCCTTAGAAGACTTAACTCACTGTTGCTAATTCTTGGCATTTGACTTAGTGAGAAACGTAACCTGCATTAAAAGTTTCTGGCACTCTAAGTTCAGAAATTGAAAATGTGACTCAAGTGCATGCTGAGGGCTCAGAAGCAAACAGTAACCCCGCCTCCCCCCCAAAAATATTATTTTAATCTAATGATGATTTATACATTTGAACACTTTGCCTGTTAAAGTTAACTGTTGGTATTTGTTACTAGCTTAGCTTTGTGTATGCGTGCATGTAAATATATATTTGTAATAGTTATGTTTATTCACTCTCTCCTGTTTAGTGCTTAGATTCATCTGCCTGCTAAATGTAAGGATCTCATTCTTTCTTATCCCTTTCTATTTATCAGAATTGCAGAGAAATTGGCAATTTTAGTAACTCTACTAATGATTAATAATTTCTGAGAACCTTAGGTGCAATCCCATGTTCCTAATCCTCCCTTAAAAATCGACTACTTTAATTACATGGTAATTTTAATTTCAAATCAGCAGGGGACAGTAACTCAATATAAGCATGAAAAAAATAATGAGAAGCTTAATTATAGTTATGCTATCATTAACTCCTAATAAAGGGGGAAAAAAAGGGTTAGCTTCATTTTATTTTAGCTTGAATACCTAATACAATTTCTATTATAATACCGTAGCAATATTTTCTGGGATTTTAAGAAAAAGCTAGATATTTTCTGCTGGTAGCCTATATAATTATGAAATAACTACTATTCATTTAGAACTTACAATGCTTTTCATAATGTTATCTGGTATCTTTTCTTATTGCTTCTCAAACTGCTTTATAAATAAGACTAAGTATCCTTAACTTTTTTTTTACATTTCTAATTTCTATATTGTTCTTTTCAAGTCCCAAGAGAGGCAAATAGCAAAGCCAGGTATCAAACTCAGGTTTCTTAGTCACTGCAATAATTGAACTGTAGAGACACACTCTTTCATCCACAAAAAAAAACAACCCTTCAGCTCTAGAAATTCTTATCCCTGTCATATGGTAAAGATTAGTAAAAACACTGATCCTAGCCACCACTTTTTTACTAGTTTGTTGTGCAGTCTGTTGGGAAAATATGGAAGTTCCATTATTTTGATCTTTTAAAAATAGACTAAACAAAGCACTAGAACATGGTTGGGGGAACATTCCCACATCATAAAAGAGTGATGGGGATAATCCAGCACCAGGTATTTTCTGCTGTAACTAACTTTAATGATTCAATTTCATTTTTCTTGATGGAATTGGGGAGGAGTGGTGGATCTTAACAAATGTTTCTGAGTGAGTTTTGGGACAGCGATTGTATTTATTTTTATAACACAACGGTTTTTTAAACAAAGCACAGGAAAATACCAGGCTCATTTTTACTTTTGATTACTTGTGTAGCACTTCTATTGGTTCTGCTCATTCAGGCTAATAGGATGGCATTCATATAACTGAGGACAGAGTTTGAGCTGCTGCTGCACAATTTCTACAGGTTTGTAAATGCTGTCTAGGGATGCAAAGCCCAAATTCCTCATCTGCTGCGTTCTAGAGGCATCCAAATCTGGGATCAAGGAGGTAAAGGGATTGTTTTGTTTCCCTTTTGCTTTAAAGAGCAATTGATGATTCAAGACTATCAGAAGCTCCTGAAGCTACAGAATGGAGAATGAACCAAACATCTTCTTGCTAAAACAATTACTTAGTTAATGTCACTGTCTCCATATCTTCCCAGTTCAAAATCCAAGTGCATTACAGCAGTTATTCATAAATAGCACAACATTCCTGAACACTCAGCTCTGCTGGTGACAAATGTTTAAATGTGGAGTGCATTAGTGTAGCATCAGACATTGTCAATAATGCATGTTCACCACCATTTAATTATTTTGGAAACATCTGTTGAAGGAAAATATCCTCCAGAGGGGAATAAGGAAGTAAAGTGCATTAGTGACTATGTAAACCACATTTCACTCTGCAAAATAGAAAACCCTAAAGGGAAGCCCAGTATTTGTGGCCATGGATTGAATATTAAGAATGTATTCTTCTAATTCTGTTCCCCTGGTTAAGCGAGTCATTGGTTTATCTAAACATTGTGCATTGGGTTGTGTATAGAGGTAAGAGATGGCCCTAACATGTCCGTGTCCAGATTAGTTCCTATTCTACTGTGGTGGTCAGCATCACAGTATGATTGGGTAAATGCAAACTTATTGGTGGACATGCATGGACAAGGTCCTACACCTGGGTTGTTATAGGGTGCCACTTTCAAAGACTGCATATAAGGCAGTGGCTGGGGCCACCACAATGCTGGTATTCCACAGTCTTCTTACAGGGCAGTCATGGGGCAGATCAACTGTTTGCCTCTGCAGAGACACCTGTAGATGGGTCCTCAGTGCTGTTTAAACTTGTGACTCTAGAATTTGATGGCCACAAACCAGTTTATAAAGGAGTACCTGGATGAGCTTACCAGGGATGTGAACATTCAAGATGACTCCAGCTGAGTCTGATTGCCACTGTGGGAGAGGCAGAAACATGTCAGTGTGGTAGGTGGTTAAGGACAAAACATGAACACTCTTAGAAAGAAGGGGGATTGGGAGTGGTTGAGTCACTGGATTAAAGAATGGATCTAGTACCTCCTGGGGGAGAGCTGGCAGTTTATATTCACTGCCTCGTGCTCTGTCTGTCTCCGTCATCAGCCTTACATAGATAAGAAGAGTCCCAGGGTTGGATTCACAGGAGATAAATCTCTGCCAACAAACAAATTGTGCAGAAGACTGGTCCAGTCCTCCTGCTCAGCACAGAGCACAAACATCTCTCCTTGTTATGGATGAAAATTGGGATGTAGGCCTGTCCACAGAGCGACTTGCCCGTGGAGTTACCTACGCTCAGATACACTAGAATCAGGCCATTTCCCTGTGGCCCAGTGTGCACCAACAATCTGTCTCCACAGCCTTGCCAAAGAGGGGTAGAGGGAGGTGAGAGGACTCTTAAGGCACCTCCCCCCACAGCTCTCATGGTGACAGTGGACAAACATCCTCCTCCAGGTCCTCTTGGACCCGTTGTGGTCTCTCCATACTGATATCTGAGGGATCCTGGTCGAAAGGATCCTTCGATTCATGCAGACATTTAGGAAGGCATCACTATACTTTCCATGGACAAGAATTAGAACTACCACTGATTCTACCCTTCAGGTGTGACTGTGACTGGCCCTGACAAAAGTACTGATAGTCTTCCTTCTCTGACCACCTTAGTAGCAACAGTGTCTGTCTGGACCTCAGTGACTGTGTGTGTCCAGGACTACTTGAACAAATCCATAATCAGTCTGGTTCAGACTTGTCTTTTGGAAAGTTCCTCCCTGTACCACCTATATGGTCTCTGAAAATAGTGACATCTGGGTGGTGTGAGTGATACGCTCCCAGTGTCTGGGGATCAATATTCTACTGCTTCTCCTTGCTTAAAGATGCAGGAGGCAAGGTTTGGGGACTGCTCTCCTTGTTCTTGTCCTAACCCTTCTCATCTCTACTGTTTTTTTATGTCCAGCCCCTCAATCAGAGAAATTCCAAACCCTATGATTATGTTGTGCAGAATGTGTGTGTCAGGGATTTTCTTGAAGGGCTTTTGCTTGGGAATCCCCAGCCTTGACATGATTTCTTTGAAAAACCCTTTCAAACCACCCCCAGGAGTAGCTTCTACAGTGGTAAGTCCCTGACTTCTTGGACTCTGAGACCAAGCATGAACCTCCTGGCTATCTCTGTGCACAATCCCCCTGCGTCCTTTAAACTGCAGATGAAAAACTGCATTTTTACAAATCCATTTTTTTTTCTGTCTCATGATTTTACATCAAAAAACCCCATCCCATTTGTAAAAGGTAACTTGGTCATTTGCATCACAACTCAGGAGGCATTTACCCTGTTTACTTTGTACATAGGCAGACAAGGTTCCTTGAGTGAATCTGATATCTTTTATTAGACCAACCCAAATAGTTGGAAAAAAATTATTAAGCAAGATTTGTACTTTGTACATATGCACATATGCATGTGCAAAGCTTCCAGGCACAAAATGACATCTATCCTTGAGGTTGAGACACATTAGAGGAGTTACCATTAAACCTATACAGTTGACCTATTAGCATTATTTTCTGACATATTAACATTATTCTGTGATTAAAGATGTCTAATTTAAATTTTCCCTGCTCACCTATGAAGGTGGGTCAGGAGGGAGTGGATTACTGGCTGCATCCCTAACTTGCTAACCAGAACAGCTGAACTAAAACAAAAGAAAATATGTTTACACCAATAAAAAGTTGAAACAAATGATTCTCTAGCAGGAGGGCAGCAGTAGGATCTTATTTCCCCTGGGACTTCTCTTAGGATATCACCACCCAATACTCTAGACATTGAGCAAAGGCTCAGTGTCTTCTGAGTAAAATTTTCCAGCAATATAGAAATGTTCTTAGTAAGTAGTTATATCTTATATGGTTGTCATATAGACTACCCATATTAAAATGTTACTATGGGTAATATGGTTTTGCTTACATTCCTAGACTTTTTCAAGACTGAAACTAAAAGCAAGAGATACACTATCAAACCATCTGGTTACAATAGAACATTTTACTGAACATACCATGCATTTTATGTGCATTGTATATCATACAGCTGTTCATTCTCAGCTGTTTGTTGAACAACCTTTCTTTTTTCCCCCCTTACTTTATTTCAACAATGACATTTTTCTATGGTAGTTTTAATTCCATGGCTTAGAAATGATCAGTCTTTGATGCTTTTCTTAACATGAAAAATAAAGGATTTTCTCTACAGAAAATTTTCTAATTTTTTTTTCTGGAAAACAGATTGTTATTTAGCTCCATTTTCAGTTCTTTATAATGAGTACAGATAAAATAAAAACTACAGCCCCTGCAAAATAAAATTTCTGGTTTTTGCTAGTGAGTTCTTTCCATAGACAATCAGTAAAAAAATGATGTCTGTATATTTAACATAATTTAATATGTCTACAGCCTGAGCAATTATCTTAATCACAGGGAAGCAAGGCCTACTGGTAAGTCTTATCCTCCCTTTGTCAGGCTTGTTTCTTTGATATTAGAATCTAGACAGATACTGAATGGGTGGAAGTAGGATTTTATTAAAGGAGGGTCAGTATTCTGTTAATCTAATTTATAAGCATTAAGGGGAGTGGAGGTGCATTAATTGATTTGTTGGGAGCGTTCTAACCTCCATTCACCCTGATCTGCCTTTTCCCACCCACTCCCCGTTTGGAAGGAGGTACTTGGAAAAATAACGTGTGTTACTTGGAATAAACATTAGTTGCCCCTAACTCAATATTTATGTTTTCTATCTTGAATAAACCCGAGTTTTGTGTGTGTCAAACCACAAACCTACTATAATATATTTATATAACTGTGCCAGTGAATAAATGACAGTTTAAAAGTCGGTGTCTTTTCTCATCATTAATGAATCAGTTTTTACCAGTATAGTACTGCTAGATATTCACAAAAACTAACCTTGAGAGGTAAGGGGTTAATGTGCTTCAGTAGAATGGGTCAGATTCCTTCAGTGGAGCATGGAGTCAGAGAACAGCAGTGTAATGGAACAAATGAAACCTTGAAACAGAGAAGAAAAAGTAATTTTCTAGACTATGTTTAAATTTCTCAAATAAAATGCAATATTAAAATGACCCTTAATCATTAGGTTTAATCAGTCATTGATCCTGTTTTGAAAATTCTCACTTTTTCAGATGAGCTTTTTTTCCATTTTTGAGTTGCGGTGCTTTGTGTGTGTATGTGAGATTCTTCATTGTGTCTTCTTCCATCCTCTTTTTAATTTTTATTCACCACCCTTATTTATATACAGATACTCTCCACTTAATGTCATCCTGGTTAGCGTTGTTTCATTATTACATCGCTGATCTATTAGAGAACATACCCATTTAAAGTTGCACAATGTTCGGTTATAATGTTGTCTGGCCACCGCCTGCTAGTTGGTAACTACTGTGACGTAATTAGATTCACTTAACATCGTTTCACTTAAAGTTGCATTTTTCAAGAATGTAACTACAACGTTAAGCAAGGAGTAGCTGTACAGGTTTTAAGTTTCCATGACAGATCGAAAAATGTACATCTTGGAGATTCAGTAATGGGAGGGAGAGAGGAAAGGGGGCAAAAATGAATAAACAACAAATAAAAATGCATGAAAGATTTCAAAGCTTAAGATTTGTAAAGAGAGGGGTTTTTTTTTTAATTTGTTTGGAAATTAATCTAATTTTTAAACAAACCATCTTCTTTTGAAAAAAAAATCATTATTTCGTCAATTTGGTCAAATATAACCTCTTCCTTTATTAGTAAGTTTTGTATCATAAGCCAGTGATGCAGTCTTACTTAAATGGATACATACTCCTTTTGATTTGTTCAGTGTGTTTCATGTAGGGAACATATATATTTTTTTCCAATAGAAGTAACTTTAACACTCACAGGATGAGCTTTAGAGCATTCTGACAAATCCAGCCTATTCTAAGTTAGTATAGGTTGTGATGAGTTGGATACATCCCCAATTACATCTACAGTCTCATCTTCCTCCATGAAGAAAGTGTCTACACGAGATGCTGATGAGATGTCTCTTTGGGCATGTGTACATGAGACGCTGATTGTCCAGTAGCCTGATACTACTGTGCAATAGTGATGTGTGGCAAAAACCAGGCTGTGACGTTACTGTGCAGTAGTATCAGGCTACTGTGCAGTAGCATCACAAAAAAGGTGTTCGCCAGTGCTACTGTGCAGTAACTTGGGTTACTGCACATTTATTTAGCAATTGCTTATACATGTACTAAATAAATGTGCAGTAACCACTGTGCAGTAGCATCTTGTATAGATGTGCCCTTTGTTTGCCAGCACACAGATGCAGGTTGATTCTTGATCTCAGAACCAAAGGATTTGCTTGTATGTAGCTCCATGCATCCTCCATGCATCCTTCTTACGGAGGAGGTACATTAGGTCAGGGGTTGGCAACCTACAGATCTCAGGTTGGATCTGGACCACAAAGCCATTGGATCTGGCTCATGAAGGGGCTTTGGAAGCATTTGGCCACTGGCGGGGCCTTAGCAATATTTAGTGATGGAGAGCTTCACCCATGCATTGCAGCCGCATAGTAAAGAGAAGTGGAGACAGTGGTTGGCTCTTAGCACCAGCCTGCCTCAGACCCAAGTTGGGCCATTTCAGCTTGCCACCAGGAAACATCACCAACCACTTTAATAAGTAGGATATTACTGCTGCCTCCTGGGTGAAACATTTCTCCTCATACCAGTTCAAAGTAGGAGGGAAGAAGTACTTTCACGTAATACTAGGTACTATGACAATGGAAGGAGGAAAGAAGGTTGGTTGGTTTAATTGTTCTAAACATGATAGAATGCTATCATGAAACATTTAGATAGAAACATTTAGATCCTAAAGTTGAAATGTTGTATATCAATTATCTGTTGCTGTTAAAATCTGACATTTGGTACATGTCTAATATTACATAGCCTTAAAAATTAAATGAAACAAAGTCCTAGAAAGAGCCCATTTCTAAAAAGCAGAATATCTATGAGTGTTTTTCCCCCACTACCTTATTTCTGGAAGGCATGTTGTTCAATAATTCAGGAGGAGCAAGAATCAGCATATCTTACAGCATATTTGATGTGCCAACAAACGGACTAGAGATTGCTTCATTTCAATTAGCCCCTTTGTTGCCAACAAAAGACTGACAAACATACTGAGAGAGGGCCAGGCGTACAACACTTTTGCTTTTCACATAGCTTTTTATTTGAAGCTAGTTCTCTTATCGCAGCTTCTCACCAGTCCCCCTCCTCCTCATACTTTCTTCCTCCTTTGCCATACTCTATCTACTATTGTTCTCCTTGTATCTTCTTACCTGGGATCAAGTGATTCTCTCCACCACAAAAATAAGAGTCCGTATTCTTTTTCAGGCCTCTTCTGATCTCCTCCGCTAATTGGCTCAGGTGTAAACCAAGCCAGCAGGGCTGCGACTTTGATGTGACACTTTAGAGCAGAGCACCTGGTAACGTCCCTGTTTGTGTGTCAAATACCAGCCGGCCTTGCCTGCTGCTCAAGCCCAGCTAATAAAAACGCTAGTAATCACGTTGTATTACAAGGCTCAAATTCATGCTGTTACTTTATTGCAAGGTTGTCATTAATTTTGCAGGGTGAACCTGGAATCTGATCTGACCTGTTTTTAATAAGTGTGGGTCTGTGCACAAGTGTCTGTGTGAGTGACAGAAAGGTGACTGCCAGCTGTTTCTTCCTTACATATGGTGTTACCCTTCGCTTTGATCAATAATGCTGTTTCACTTAAAAAAGAAACTCATTTTATAAAGATGCAGAAAAGGGGCCTTCCTACCCTCCTGTCCCTGTGGTTTATTTGTAAAGCATACACAATTAGGGAAAGGTCAGTCAACAGTAAATAATATCTCACCGCGTTCATTTGCATTAATCTTCTACTTTGCTCTGTATAGATCTGAGCCAATCATTGCAATCATTCCCATCTTTGAGTGGTGGTATTTAGTATAATTACAAACACAGAGAAAGCCATAAAAGGAAGAAAGTTCAGGTTGCTGTTGTTTACAGATTTTTTTTAAGAAATAGAAAATGAACATAGCTGAAATTTCATCTTAAGTGCAGTCTTATGAAAAAAGTGCATACAATTTCTTACTTAAAAAAATCTGAATGTTTAAATTTCTAATTCTTGGGACAGTGAAACATCTTCCACCAACATATGTTCCCTGCAACACTGAACAGGTTGTTATCAGTCAAAATGGGCTATTTAATCTTTGTTAAATCTAATAATATTTGTTATTTTTGCTACAAATTTGATTTTTGAAATGCTATCAAATGTATTTTTTGTTTTGTCCTCATGTCTGTGATTCAGGCATGTAAAATAACTATAAAAGATTTTTGTTGCAGCACATTATATGGAAGTAACTGCTTCCCAAATGTTTGCTAAAATAAGTCCTTTTGATTATAAAGGACATTTTTAAGGTTACATAAATTGCATGCAAAAGCTGAAAATCCATATATAATTGTGAATGTGTGCATATACACGTGGTTAACAAAGCTGAAAAAAAAATGTCTTTCATTAATTTAATCAAGTGAGGGCCAATTTCAGTATTATGATTTTTTCTCATATTCAGCTTTGCATGATTCTTTTTTACCTGGACACTGAAAAACATGAACACAGAAATACTTGAGTTGAGAAAACATACATCTATTCAGCTCTTGTGTTTATGGCTTTTCCAGGAAGCTTTAAAGAGCATTGAAAGTACACAGCATATTGCAAACTTTCTAGAGTTCAAACAAGTGGGTCACTTAGGGTCTTTGGCTGCAATCCAAGCACTATAGGGTTTATCATAGCTAATTAGAACAATAAAGATCATCCTATTATGGTAGCTTGTCTTCAAAAGTAAGCCAAGAATAACTCTCTTTAAAATAAAACTAAAGACTTCCCTACAGAGAAGATGTAATTTTCACAAGGCACAAAATTGGATTATATGCAAGAAGAAAGCAGTAGCAACTTGTGACAATTATGATTTTTGAAAAGTAAGTGAAAGCGCTGTTATGGCAGGCATTGCTGTTGTTTCTTAATATCTCCTTGAGTTGCCTAACAAAACCGAGTAAACAACATGTTGGTGAGACTTGAAAATGATTAAACTGGGAGGAATTACAAAAACTAATTATGAGACCAGTAAAAGGGAGTTTGACCAGGAATGTTGTCAAAAAAAGAGGGGGAGTTAAATTAATGCCCTGGTAGAAAATAATCCTAATCACAGCTGGCTAATGGAAGGGAAAGTAGACAACAAGGGAACAAAGCAGTCAGCACAATTTCGGGCTGCATATTTAAAAGTATCACTTCCTTCCCAATACAGTTCAGGTGCAACTTCATTTGTAACATGGCATCTAGTACAGATCATCTCATTACTAGAGAGAGATTGAGAAATTGGATGGAGTTCAAAGAAGAGCAATACAAATTCTTGCCAGATTGGAGCTACTGATTTACAGAGCAAGTGAAAGACCAGAGCCTATTGCAATTGATCTCACAATAGGAGGGTTTTGTGCGTTTTTCAGGTTGGGGGGGAAGAGGGAGGTGTAAAGTTTGAATGGTTAGTTATTTTTTAATTCAGTGGGAACAATATTAAACCCTAAAGGAGTTGACCATAAATTTCTTAGCTAAGTGAAAACTAAAGACTTGACTGCAATATTTTCAGGATATTACCACAGACGAGCATAATTCAGAAATGCAGACAGTAAAATGAAACAAAGTTAAAGAAAATGGGATAAAACTGAGAGGGGAAAAAACATAGGCTGAAGATGAAGAAATGGTCTACTGATAGTGAAATGAATTCAGTTATAAGATCGTTTCCCTAGCAAAATACTGCAAGCCCGTTTATTTGGCACTTACAACTAAACTGGATGATCTAGTAAGGCCTAAAGATCCACAGGGAATCAAGTCACACAGGACAATGTTACACATAGCATGTTTTCTTGGAGTTTTGTAAAGGTATAGGGGGACTATGTTGTGAAGCAGTTCCTCCTTCTGCTGTTTTCAGGGCACTTCTCCACAAAAGGAGTAAGGGGATCTGTTATTCCTTTTGTCAGCTACCTCTATACTATTCTCAGTATGGCAAAGGAAGCAACCTTCGTGCAGCTGTTCTGATTACCCTCACCCCTCGCAAAGTGACAGGAAGATACAGGAGGGGATGGGGAAGAGGGAAAGCCTTAGTATGCCTTCTCAGTATGCCAGGCAGCACAGCTGTGCTGGCACATCATATGTAGATGCTCAATGTGGGGACTAAACACAGATTTTTCCCTCCCGGAGCTCTGGGGAACATGGGGTTTGTTTCCATTCCAATATTGTCTAAGAGCACTGTAACATGTGCTACCTGCTTGCTCTGGCCTTGTGGCAAAATGATGTCTGACCTCTCTGTAGTGATCACCTGTTTCAAGAAACACAGGTATTCATGAATGAGAAGAACTGAAACCAAGTTTTACTGTTTTATTTGTGGAGCAGTAGACAAGTTTCTGCCGGCCATTTGTCTGCCTTTCTCGCACTGATTAGCCTGACTCGGGGACCATCTCCCAATTCCCAATTCTCTGTAGTCTTCTTCTTTAGGGAGCATCTTTCTATCTTCTATTACTACACCCTCAATTTGCAAGGGCATTTATTCTTATGTGTGATGGAACCAAATTTATTAAGTGGACACTTTCACTATGAATTATTGTTATAAAAGAAGCACTGATACTTTAATGATGGGAAAAAAAAATCACACCTGTCCATTGGAAATAATGGGAAATGACAAATCAGAGTTTAAAATCATATGACTGAATGTACAAATGATTTTTTTATTTATCTGATTTATTACTATTACTACTAGAAGAAAAGCTCTAAAAATGTGACAGCTCTGCCTGTATCTCACTCCATCTCTTAAGAAAATAGTAATAATAATAATCAAAGGGCTTACAGTTTAAATCATCTGTTTTCTTCCTACATTTTTGGTCATTTGAATAAAGAACTCATTTAAATTCTCACTGACATGGTCCTAGGCCTGCAGACTTTCCCCCAATATGCTTTGAAGAATTACACCTCATGCACTCTTGACATTTTCAGGGAAAATGTGGATTAGCGTCTCTGTGAGACAGCTTAAAATCTGGCCCTTGGTTTTTAATTATTACTGAGGGTTGAGAAGCCCAGGGAGAAAGAAACTATTTTAACTGCCCACTCTTACCCCCAAAAGCATCACTAATTAGCAAAATGAAACTGAGTGTTTCTCAGGTACAATAGGAATAGATTTAGGGAATATGATGATTTTTTAAAACTCATATATATTACAGTAATTATACCCTAGACTAACTTTGTTACACAGACATCTTATACTGCAATTAGCTCAAATAAAAGTGAGTACTCACAGAGCAAGGTAGTACTCAGAATAGGTAAAGATACTAAGATCTGGTTCTAAAATTGTCTGTCATGGGCAGCATATAGTTTAAAGGATCTGAAGCACATAAAATAAATTAGAATTAAAAAATCATATTTAATTTAATTAGATGATAAATCTTGTACAGAATGAAGAAACCTGATTATTAAGAAGACTCTACTGCTTTGAACAGGATTTATCTCCCTGTGATCTGCAACAGCTGCTTACTAACTTTTGGGGACAGGTTAAAGTTTTGTGTTTTGAAGTATGAATCTCTGCTTGGCCTGGGACTGCCACTGGGATCTCCTGGTGTAAAAAAACCCTGCCAAGCTGCTAATTAGCAGCACAGCAAATCGGTGCCACAAACACTCTTTTGAGGTGCCACAAACCACATGTGTGTGCTTGTCAGGACACACCCCATGGAGTTGGTAAGGATGACTTCAGTGATCTTGAAGATTCCCAATGTAACATTGAGTGAAATCATGATAATGGGATAAATTATGGGATAAAAATGGGATAATGGGATAAAAAGGGCAAGGAGGGGCACTTGTTTTGTTCATTTTTTAAGCATATCTTCTCTTTTCACCATCTGTTCTTATATTTTTGCCGTAATGGAAAAGGAGCTCTCATGGAACTGCAGAAGTCTCATATGGCTCCTACTCTTTGTGGTGATACTCTGTCTTTCATTTTTGTTAGTTCCCTCATTGAACTTCCAAAAGTTTGCAAAACCTCAAAGAATATGAGAAATCTCAGTCACATCTAATAATTCTGTATTTAGTGCCATGTTCCAACTCTGTGCAGTGATAAAGCCTGAGGGCACGCATTGAATGATGAGGATGAAAAAAAATTTTGAGGAGGTGCTCATTCCCTGAACTGTCTGCATCTTGTGTATGGAATAAGACAGACTCCTCCCTCCTCTCAAATCTCCTGTCTGAACCAAGAAACTGGGGATGCCCAGCCAGCCAAGACATATAATTGGTTTGGCAATGTGAAAGCCTGTTCTTGTGTATGTGGCTGCTAGTATTTTCACCATAAGAAGGGACCAGAGTCTGAGGACCTGGTCATGATGACAGGGCATGGTCAATGGGAGGTCAAGTAAAGTAAAAACTATGGTTGGCCTCTAAAGAAAGTTGTGTAATAAACTAACACAGAAAATTATTACTAAAGGGGTAGAACCACTTTACAGGCAACTGAACTGAGGACAAATATTGGACAGGCTCTTTCCAATTGTGAGTTGGGTTTAAGGTGTAAGGGATTAAGGTCCTATTTTCAACTTGATCATAAATCTATTTTTAGGGCACAGACTAACATCTGTTATCAGGAATGCAGTTAATTTAGAGCTGCTTGTTTACTGCAACAGCTGGAAGATGGCTATGTTGATGCCATGATGCGGTTTTGATTGTTATGATGTGTGTTGTCTGTGCCCCATCCAGGACTTGGACTGATACTTCAAAACACAGCCTGTTGGAGAAATAAAAATCAGTTGTTATTCACAATAGATTGTGAGAAATGTGATGGCATAAACTTTACCCCTAGACTGGATGGATTTGACTGCCCTTCAGTAGAGCTTAGAAACATCCGTATCAGGACTGGAAGAAGACACAGGCATGGTATTCATGGGCTTTGAGTTCCAGTTCTCAAACTTATGCAAGATCATCAAAATCCTAGATTCAACTGAAGCACATTTCTCAAAGGCTCTTGAGGAGTGAAGATAAACTGCAAGGTGTAACCTGAGTGTAAGTCGTATGGGGATGGGTGTTATAGTCTACTGGCAGCCCCAGCAGAGGGAGGAGTAACAGCCATCAGAGCTGGGATGGAGTTTTCCTGACCCTATCCTTACTTCCTGAGTAGATCTAGTCTCTTCCAGTCTCTGCCGCTCTGGAAGGACACAAGTCTTGTCAGACTTCAGTGCTAGGATGCCCTCTAGAACATGAGTGGAGCTCAGTGGGATTGGATCATCCTTGTTTATTGTCTCTCTTTCTCTTTTCTTCATTCTCTCCACCCTGGGCTTTTAAACCCATGTGTTAGACTGGGAATCAAGAAGTGCCAGTACTTTGCGAAGAGACAACATGAGATGACACATGCCCCACAGGTACAAAACTTCATAGTATGGCTGTACATCTCTTCCCAAACATGAACGGATGAGCAGTTCAGTAGCTAACAATACCATCAGGTAACTGTTACAAAGTTAATACCCATTATGGATAAGGAATGCTATGTCACTCAGTTATTTGCTAGACTCACTCTATAAACTCAGGTAGATACTTCTTGACCAATTACATTTCAGCTGTAAGGGAGTTGTGAGGAATAGAGATTGATTTATTTATTTTTCACATTTTGGAAAATGGGATGGCATTTGAGAAAAAGCATGATGATTTTAATGGCTATGTAGGGCTGGTTGCTTCTGCCATTTCTTCCCTTATCTCCACTGCACACTGCATGAGAAGGCTCCTAGTACCCTGGCATGAGTGCAGAACTTGTATTTTAATTCACATCTTTTGACTCTTTCTGCCCACATTTTCTTTTCATCTCTGCATTTCCTTTTGATGAAATAACATGCTTAGAAGGCTTACAGTACCCCGTAAATCATGGACCTCAGGTTTATTGGATCATTTATAGGCCATTGTAGGTTAATCGTGAACCTTAGATTATTTCTGCTCTGGCAAAAGATATGTCAGAAGGCAATTTTTTGTTTGCTTTTGTCCTTTACATTTTCTCTCTGTTTAGACCCTGTTATACCTGAGGACAAATGCTTCTTAACCCTGAAAGATTTGTGCTGTACATGATTGCTATAGACTAAACCTCTTTATTGATTTCAGTTGATCATCATTAAAGTATTTAACTCAATCAGAATTAAAACTGACACTGACATGAATTACTTCAGAGAACATAACATCCTCTTTCACCCATGAGTACAAATGCAGTGGAACAGGGATAGAAGGGCTATAGCATAAGAATTGAAAAATGTCAATGGCATGGAACTTGTTTTGTAGAGCTAGACTGTTTAGGGCTAGATACAGACATTCAAAAAGTCTGAGGCAGAATCAGTTTAAGTTATGTGGGTTTTTTTGTAAGCAGCATAGTTTAGATCAGTAATGAACAGAACACACATGCACTCTTCGTTTGGGGTGGGGAGGCACTCTTGTGCCCCAGCAAGCCCCTCCGCAGCATATTGAGCCAAGCAGGAGCAGCCCTGCCAGCTGGGGCTGATCAGCCCTGTCTCAATGAGGTATGGTCCCTGGGTGCATATTTAAATGGCACACACAGGAGCAATATATTCTGGCGCAATAAGTACCAGAGTTTATTGCTTCACATTAATTGCACATGTAGACATGCCCCATGTGTGCCAAACTTCTGTTCTGTTATGGGTATAAACTGGTTTCCAATCACTTACACTGGTAAAAGTGTAACGTCTGTACCTGGTCTAGGTGCTTAGGAATGTGGGAACGGCCAATGTGGGATCAGTCTAGAGGGTGCTTGTACATGTGATGGGGGTTTAGTCCTCAGGGTTTTATTCTGTGTCCCCTAGATTGAAATGGTAGGTTTTTAATTGAAACCCGCCATTTCAATTTTTCCATCATGTTATGGTGAGGGGCCCGATCCTTTTTTTTTGTTGGAGCTGGAGCCTGCCCACAGTCAGATGGTGAACTGCTGGTGGGCTGAGCAGATCTTGAGCTGGGGGAGGGGGGTCCTTCCCTGTGCAGTGTAGGCACCCCCCCAGGGCCAGCCAGGTGGGCTGCTAGTGTGTCGGGTGCTGGTCCAGCTCATCGGCAGCACTTGGCCAACCCCCAACTGGTGCACATGTAACATGCAACGCCATTAAGCCTCACAAATGACATTTTCATCACTTGTACATTGTGACGACTGTCACTTTTACAAGCGCTCTTATTTAGTTGAATGTCTCATTCCAAACAATGGCCAACACCAGATATTTAAAAGAAGGAAGGCCTAAAGACAACAGTTATGGGAAAAAAATGCTCCCAAGGGAAGCTCTTCTTAATCTCCAGGAAAATAACCACTCCAGTAATGGGATTCCCATTCATTCAGGCTGTGGAAGTCAAAGACAGCCATTGACTACAGAAAACATCTTTCTTAACTGTGCTAGTCTATTGTACCACCTAGGTTCAGGACACATATTCAACTTTTTTTACCTTATGCCTTAAAGCTTCAAGGTTTCTAACCTTTCAGGAGATATTTGTAAAAATTTTTTAAAATGATATTATAGCTGTAGATGGCTTTGCTGTCCATATATGGGGCCAGATCCAATTCCATCTATTGGGCATCTAAGTAGATATAGGTATCCTAAGTTGATAAATTATTATGGCCCATCATAATTCATCCAGCTCCTGAATTCTTTCTATGTGAGGAAAGTGAGATTGATCCCCCCAACTTCGATAGACCTTGATTTCCCAGTGATCATCTTCCTTTCCTCTTCTGACTGCATGTCTGCTACACCTGAGACTTTTTCTTAGCCCCTCCCCTATGCTGCGCCTCACTTGCTGTGCCTAGCTTTCTGTAATCAGACTTAAAAAAGAATGTCTTATGGTCAAAAGCTTGTCTGACTTTATCACAAACACATAGTTGGTCCAAAAAAAGATATACCAAGAAATCCTTGCCTCTTACATAAGTGTATATAGGCACTTCAGTGTGATTGTTCAAGTCCCTGAAAATTCATTAATGCATCTGTTTTTGTAACTTTCTGTCACCTGACCCTTCAGATCAAGTCACAAAAAAACAGTGAGGAGGAGGGCCCATGAATATTTTAAATCAATTTTTTTTCCCAGGATTTGAGCAGTGTAGAATAGAATGATACCTAGGTGCCTCAGTTCACTTACATACCTAATAGGTGAAATAGAATTTGACTCATAAAGTCTAATACTTTTTTGAATCAGTTAAGTCACTGTCCTCAGTTATATTCTTCACTAATGAGTTGCTTAGGGCAAATGGGTACTACATGAAAAATATATTCTTTTTATTTGATTTGAACCTGTCACCCTTCAATATCATTTCATACCCTCTGGTTTTTGAATGATCAGAAAAGGCAAATAGCAATTCCTGGTCTGTCATATATATATCAGCTTGTAAATTCATAATCTTAACACTAACTTTGTTTATCTGTTTACTAAACTAAGTAAATAACCGCAATCTTTTTAATCTCTCTGCATATGAGAGATTTACAATGCTCTTAATCATTATGGCCATCTACTTCCCAGCCCCTTCCAATTTGATTATCTCCTTTTTCTGATGAATAATGGGAATAAACTCACTATTTCAGGTGAAGGTCATACCACTGGTTTATATCAAGACATTATCAGTTTTCTGTATTCTTCACCATCCCATTCTTACACATCTTTATATTTGACTACTTTTTGACCACTGCTGAACATTGAGCAAGGTCTTTATTGAGCAATCCACAATAAAGCCTGTGTCTTTTTTCCTGAGCCAAGGCAGTTAATTAAGAAACCATTAAAGTACCTGAACAGTTCAAAATTTTCCTTTAATGTACATTACAATGCAGCTATCAACACTAAGTTTCATTTGCTATCATCTTGCTCATTCAGCTAAATTGATTAATCCTTTCTGAAGTTTCTCTGAATTTGAATAAACCTAAATCTGCAATTTTTGCTACCTCAGTACTCATCTCCTTTTCTACATTCCTCATAAGCAAATTAAACAACACTGGTGCTCATGCAGAACCTTAAAGCACACTGCTGTCACTATTATCCTGCAATGAAAATTAGCTATTTAGTCACACTTGGGTTTTTTCTTCTACTCTTTGCCAAGAGTCAGGATGGTATGCAGGGCCCAATCTGCAGAAGGACTTGGGCACCTCCAAGGTAGAAGCCAAAGGTCTAATTTTATGCACCTGGCCCGTAGGGATGAACAGATGGGGTAGTTACTGAATGTAAAGTATGATGGGGCTTTACAATGTCACCTGCTCTGAAGTAACTGCCTACATGTACACCATTACTGTTTGGCAAATCAAAATTTAGACCTAGTAGTTTAGCCATCAGTAAGAGAGAGCTAAATTGCCAGGGTTTAACTTTTACCTGCCACTGGGCAAGAGCAGACAGACAGGACACAACTGAGTAGCAGCTGATGGCTAGTAAATCCCTATTTATGTCCTAATAACTATGTTGTCCACAGATACCCTCTAGGGGCATGTTCACACATGCAAGCACATGCGCTTGCAGCAGCTCAAATAGAAGTGGTGCAAATTTGAGCCGGGGCTTTTTGCCTCAGGGCAAGTGCTCGGACATGCACTTTGTTGTGGAGCAAATTGTGCCACTTGGGGCAAAGTAACTCTGCCTGGCTCCTCCCAGATCTTCAGTCAGGGGGAGCTAGAGCCCGGGGTCAGCACCTGTGCTGTTCCCAGCAGTTTAAAAAGCTGCCCTGTCCTGGCTGAAGCAATATAAAAAGCCGCCTAGGCAAGTAGCTCAGGGCCACTAGCTCTGAAGAACTTCTGGGGCCAAGCCAATTGGTACCTGTGGACACTACCCCTTGAGCCAGCTGGACTGCTGAAGCAGCCCTGAGAGTTCCCAGCACCCTCTACCCACTGCAGCAGTCTGGAAGTGGGGCCTGCTGCCTGGCTATGACCTGCTGTGCACTTGCCAGACTCGGATGGGGACTGCACAGCCAGTAGAGGCATCTGCCACTCTGGGCCAGCTGCCAGCAGACTGCGGTTGCAGGGTTGGCCTTTGTGCGGCACTACTGCCATGTGTGCCCCCTGCCCAGCCATCTGGGCAGCTATCACCCGGAAGATGTTTTGGGTATGGTGGCCTGCTTTGAACTGTCAAAGCATGTCCTCCTGGCCCCATTTGGCCAGGAGGTCAGCCACAGCCAGATGGGTCCAAGGTGCCAGCTCTGAGCAGTCAGGGTCCTGCCACTGGCCTCCCTAGCAGGAATTCTGGTGTTCCCTATTAGAAAACTGAAAAATCCCTGATTAAAAAAAAATCCCAAAGTCACTCTGTAAAATACCCCCAAATTCATGTTCCTCCACAAGTAAAACAAAAGACCACTATAAAGAGAGAGAGAGTGAGACAGAGACAGCGATCAGTTGGACAAGGTCTCATTGATATATCTAGAGTGTTAAAGCAAGTATCTTATCATAATAATAAAGTGAACCTTAAATACAGGATTGATGAATTCATGAATACATAATTTACTGCCCTCCCACAGGGCGATGACTCCCACACAAGGGCTATGGCCCCGCAACAGGGGATTCATCCCCTACACAAGGGGTTCATCCCCTGCACAAGGGGTTCAGCCTCCCAACAGAGGGTTCACCCCCCAACAGATGGTTCATCCTCCACACAAAGGGTTCAGCCCCCCAAAAGGGGTTCAACCCCCCAAAATTGGGTTCAGCCCCCCAAAAGGAGGTTCAGGACTCTCACAAGGAGTACAGCCCCCCAACAGGGGGTTCCTACCCCACACAAAGGGTATGGGCCCCCCAACAGGGGCCAAATGGGCCACACAGGGGCTACCACCCCCCCTGCAAGGCCCACATGCCCCACCCCAGCCCCCAGATTGCTGCCCCACCTGGCCCCATCCCCCACTAGATGCTGCATTGCATTCCCCCCAATGGCTGCTCCACCCAGTCCCACCCCCCAACTTGCACCCCCAGGACCCCAAGGCTACCCCCACAACCCTAGGCACCATCATTTAAAAGAAAAAAAACAAACAGAAAAAGAACAGGAAAAAAATGGGAAAAAAAGCCTCTGCTTACCTGAAAAGCAGGGGTGGGTGGCTCCGGGGACTCCTGGCAGAGTCCCCTAGGCAGCACAGAACAGCAGGGGGGAAGGAGGGCTCAGCTGCAGGGTGGAGGGGCTGGCCCCAGCAGGGTTCAGGGGGTTTGAGGGGGCTGATGGGGGGAGGAGCAGTCCCGGCAGGGTTCAGGGGGTTCAGGGAGGTTGGTGGAGGAAGAGGCCGGCCCTGGCAGGCCTTGGGAGTTTGGGGGGGCTGGAGGGCTCGGGGGGCTGGGGGGGTGGGCAGGGCCATCGGGGTCCCCCCCACAGTCCCTCCCCCCCTCCTCCAGCCCCCCCGACCCCTTACTTACTGGCCCTGGAGCCCTGGTGCTGAAACACATGGCCTGCTGGCCGCGTGTTTCAGCACCAGGGCAAGGGGCAACCATAGAGATGCTTTGGCAGCCATAGCGTCTCTATGGAAGACCCAGCCTCCAGTTGCCTGCCCCGCTTTTTTATACTTCACTTTTTTTAGACCCCTGGATATCCAGGGATATAATTTTCTCCCTGTGCTGCAAGTTTGCAGCGCCAGGAACATTTTTTTGTTCCTGCACATGCCTGTTGCCCTGCCTCAAAGGGGTTTGAGGCGGGGCAAGATGCATGTGCACGCTTGTGTGGACGCACCCTAGAAGGGCAATCTAAAAAAAAATTATAACGAGCAGCAAATTGCTTAGCGCCAGCCAAGAGGAAACACTAAGCTCAGGAGTATATTTGACCTCTCTGTGGAGTTTAAGCACATGGATTTGGACTGCAAGGGAGGTACTTCCTTCTACTTGGAACCAGAGCCCTGATCTGACTTGTGCCTATGAATTTTATTACAAAGAACTTAGCAAAACACCCTTTATTTTAATTGCTGGTGGTGCTGCTGCCCAGCTAGTGATTCGAGTAGTCACCTAGGAAATGTGTCACAATATCACCATAGGGGATCCCAGAGCAAATTTCTCTTCACTGTACTTCCAGTTGCCCCAAAGAACAGAACAAGGTTGCCCTGGCCTAACTCCTTAACCCAGCAACCCTTAGCTCCACTACTCTTATACCAGATCTCATAGCAGCAGTGACCTAGGTGGCCACCCTATTGGTTAAGAAAAAAAATTATAGTCTTCCCTCTCCATGAAAAGGGCTAGCCTGAAGTATCACTTGCCCAGAAATCCTCTTTCCACAGGCAATCTGTAAGGAGAGAAAATAATAATTTTATAAAATTTAAAAAAGATTTATTACAAAAGATAATAGAATAACACAAGTTAATGTGTCTATAGGGTTGGAGACAGGAAAGCTAAACAAGTCAAGTTTCTTACCCTTTCATCTGGCTACACCTAAGCCCTCGTGACAGACCTCCAAGTATCTCTACAATTCAGCTTTCTATGGCTGCTGGGGCCACTGAACCCCCAAAGCCTGGGATTCAAAGACACCAATTTTATTTTACCTGGTCTCTAAGAAGATTCCAAGGTCAGCACCATCCTTCTCATCATTGTTCTAAAGCTCATGAATCACCAGAATTCTTGAGAAATTTCTGGTCTACCTGAGACAGCTCTGGCTAAAGGGTAACTATTTTCAGATGCCTTTGCTATTGTCCATTTATTTTTCATATTACAAGCAGGCAGTGCCTTGGGTGCCCATCCCACCAGTGACCCATTCTTGCCTGCTATTAGAAGGGGCAATGTTCCTTGCCCTAGACCACAATAGCGAGGGATCATCAGCAATTTCTCCCATTTCCTGAGTTCCCTGGTAAAATCTTATCCAACGCCTTAAAGCACAGACAGCACAACAGATAGAAAAATACACAGTATAACATAATCAGTACTAGGTCTGTACAAAGTGGCTAGTATTTGCTTTGGATTTGGCTGATTCAGGGGGCAGTGATTTGATTCGGTGATTCAAATCATTGTCCCAAATCTATTTGGCTGAATCTGTTTCGGAGATCCAGCTGCTGCTGAATCTCTGAACCTCTGAATCACCCAAGCCAGTCCCATCCCCCACCCACTCTTCCAGCCCGGCAATGGCTGCCCTGCCTGCCCCAGCTCCTGGCACTTGTTAAAAAAAAAGCCCAGACTCAGTGGGTGCAGCCGGGCAGGGGGAGGTGATTCCCACTGCCCCCCAGTGCCCCATGCTGCATGGGGGGCTCTGCATGAACTCCCTGACCCCTCCCTCCCAGCCCCTCCATGGCTGCCCTTCTCACCATGGCTCCAACCCTTTAAGAACCCACACAAACCCTGGAATCACTGTTCCTGCCAGGTGGGAGGTGATCCCCACTGCCCCCCACTGCCCCAAACCATGTGGCAGATTCTGCACAAGCCCCCCCCCCCCCCCAAAGCCCTGAAGCCACTGCAGGAGTTGGTGAGTCCCGGGGCTTTTCTTGTTTTTTTCTTTTTTTAAAGGGCTGGAGTCACGGTGGATGAGGCAGCCATGGGGTAGCTGGGGAAACAAGTCAGGGTCAGGGTACCAGGCAGAGCCCCCCACACAGCATGGGGCAGTGGGAGGCAGTGGGGATCACACCCCTGGCCGGCAGCACTCGGTGACTGAGGCTTCTTTTAAAGCACTGGGAGCTGGGGCAGGCAGGGCAGCCATGGGGGGCTGGGGGAGCAAGCAGAGATTGGGAAGGGCTGGGGGAGCAGGCAGGGGATGGGGCCTGGCAGGTCCCCTCCCCCTTCTGCCAGCCCCCCCTCCCCCGCCCCCTACTTACCAGGTCCAAGTTCAGCTGCAGCTATCTGCTGCAGCCACTGGGGACTGTCCAAATCACCAAACCTCTCGAAATCTTTTCCAAAGATTCAGAGAACTTTGAATCTATTTGGACCTTTTTATTGGTCCCCTGATTCGATTTGGATTTGGAGATTCAGCCATCAAATTGGGCCAAATCTCCTCCGAATTGAATCACCACCTGAAGCTTCACACAGCTCTAATCAGTACAACGATAGTTGCATAAATAGATACAGCATAACATGAGATTTCCATCAAGACCACACATACCATATTAAAACATTCAGGGCATACTGCAATCTCCAAAACACAATGGGGCTTGTGGCATCCACCACTACTATTTCCTAGGGAAGTGTCCTCATTGCCAGGATATAAAATTCTCTGGGTACAGGCACTGTCCACTCTTCCTGTTGAAGCTGGGCTACTCTCTAGCAAAAAAAATGCAAAGTTCCTGAGAAGAAAGGAGAGCAAGCATGAAGGATCCTGACTCTTTAGTATCCAGGCCACTCAGCTGGAAGGGGGAAGTCCAGAGTTCTGGTCCCTGTTTCTGGACTGTGCATTTCACATTGCACTGGATTACAAAAAACACAGAAACCCAAGTTAGCCTCCCTTTCACCAGCCTGCCTGTTCTCGAATTATGTAGTGAAAAACTAACTGTAAACATGGCTGCTTGAGCACTTCATGTTCTGGGCCATGAGAGGATAAGACATTTTGATATTTTTTGACAGGAAAGGGTGTTAAAAAAAGATTTAAAAAAACCCCCATGCAACTTTCAAATACATGAAAAGACTTTGTTTTGACATTTTTCATACAAAACGTGGAAAATGTCAAAACAAATGTATTAAGATTTCCAAAATGAAGTATTTTTCATCTTCTGTTTTCCAAAGAATAACATAAAGAAAAAATATCAAATCATTCTGTTTTTATAATTCAGGATAAAGGAAAATTTTAGAACTGTAGACTTTTTCATAAAATGGAAGTCCTGCACTTCAGCCCAGCTCTACTATATCATTTTGCTAAGCCCTGATACCATTTTAAATTTGAGGGATATCATTTGCTGCCTTTTGTATCAATTTATCAGCCAGTTCTAATAAGAGGTAGCATATTTCTGCTTGCAGCTCATCCACTTCATTTTTACATTTCTTTATCAAGGGTATCAAAATACGGCCAGATCCAACCTGTAGAGTTGCTTCATCCAATAAGCTACTGGAAGCTGGGGATGTGACCAGACGAGGCATTGCTTGCTGAAGAATTTAAGGCTCTTGGGCTCTTATGGACATGGCCATCAGTGGGAAGAGGATGAGTTGGGGCTGTGTCACACTGGCCCTGCAGCCCACCACCACCACTGCTTGGACTGTTGCTGGTTCTATTATAGCTGTCATCCTTATCACCATTCCCACTGATTCCGCCATCCCAGCTGCCATCTCTGCCATCCCCATATATCCTGTTGTCTCCACCATTGGTCCTGCCATAGCCACTGCCACCATCCTCACTATCATACTCACCATCTTCCATGATGGTCCCACTGTTCCCACCATCATGCTGCTCTCCCTGCAGTTACTGTTGCTTTGTATGAGGAGCTCCATGGTCTGGGTCCTACCTGGAGAATAGGGTGACTTTGATGCTCCAGCTTCAGAGCTAGGGCATATACAGCAAGTATATAGCCTGGGTGAGGGAGATTACTCACCCTCCATCAAAGCTGACCTCGTGAAGGAACACCTTGACAGGCAGGATACCTTCAAGTCAGCCGGCCCTGACAGTTTACACCCAAAGGTACTCAAGAAGCTGGCAAGCATCATAGCCCAGCCCCTGGCACGGATCTTTGAGAACTCCTGGTGATCTGGTGAAGTGCCCGAAGATTGGAAGAAGGCCAATGTGGTGCCTATCTTCAAGAAGGGGAGGAAAGTAGATCCAGCAAACTACAGGCCCATCAGCCTGACCTCTATCCTGGGGAAGGTCTTGGAAAAGATTATCAAAGAAGCCATCCTTAACAGACTAACTGATGGTAATATCCTGAGGCATACCCAGCATGGGTTTGTTGTGGTTAGGTCTTGCTTGACCAATCTCATTTCCTTTTATGACCAGGTGACCTATCACCTGGACAGGGGGAAGAGATTGACATCATATATCTTGACTTTAAAAAAGCCTTCATTCTGGTATCCCATGATCACCTCTTGGCAAAACTGGCTAACTGCGGCCTCAACCTCACTATGATCCACTGGCCGGGGGAATTGGCTCCGCGGTAGGACCCAGAGGGTGGTGGTTGATGGTAGCCAATTGTCGTGGTGTGCAGTGACCAGTGGGGTCCCTCAAGGCTCTGTCCTAGGGCCTATACTTTTTAACATCTTCATCAACAATGTAGACATTGGTGTCAAAAGTAGGCTCGCCAAGTTTGCCGATGACACCAAACTCTGGGGTAAAGCATCCACACCTGAGGATAGGAGGGTGATCCAGGCTGACCTTGAGAGGCTCATGAAGCAGGTGGATGAGAACCTGATGGTGTTTAACACCAAAAAATGCAAGGTTCTCCACCTTGGGAGGAAAAACCTACAGCATGCTTGTAGGCTCAGCAGTGCTACGCTGGTTAGCACTACACATGAAAAGGACTTAGGGGTCATGATTGACCACAAGATGAACATGAGCCTTCAATGTGATGCTGTGGCTAGTAAAGTGAGCAAAATGCTGGCTTGGATCCATAGATGCTTCTCAAGCAAATCCCAGGACAGCATTCTCCCATTGTACTCGACCTTGATGAGGCCACAGCTGGAGTACTGTGTCCAGTTTTGGGCTCCACAATTCAAAAATGATGTGGACAAGCTTGAGAGAGTCCAGAGAAGAGCCACATGCATGATCAGAGGTCAGGAAAACAGACCTTATGATGAGAGACTGAGAGCCATGGGACTCTTCAGCCTGGAAAAGCGCAGGCTCAGGAGTGATCTGATGGCAACCTCTAAGTTTATCAGGGGTGCTCATCAGGATCTGGGAAAACATCTGTTCACCAGAGCACCCCAAGAGATGACAAGATCAAATGGCCACAAACTCGACCGTGACCAATTCAGGCTGGACATAAGGAAGAATTTCTTTACTGTCCGAGCCCCCAAGGTCTGGAATAGACTGCTGCCGGAGGTGGTTCAAGCACCCACTTTGAATGCCTTCATGACACATTTGGATACTTATCTTGCTGGGATCCTATGATCCCTGCTGACTTCCTGCTCCTGGGGCAGGGGGCTGGACTCGATGATCCTCTGGGGTCCCTTCCAGCCCGAATGTCTATGAAATCTATGAAATTGATGTTCCCTTTATTTGCCATTTTGTTCTAGCACTTCTTTTTGACATTTTGGTTGCTGATAGCTCTATACTTCATTGTTATTTTTCCAATATCTTCTATAACAAAGAGTGATCCAAAGAAATCACTTAGCTTCTCAGAAATAGCCTTACCCACCGTATTTTCCGCCTATCTACCTTGATGCACTTATGGGCCCTCAGGTTCTTTTGCAAATTTCTTGCTGCTGGTTTAGGTAAAAAAAACCCAAATCCAACCACACAAACAAAAACATGTTTCTTTTTTCTTTTTTTTTTAATACCTTTGCTCTTTGTCTTAAAATTCCATCTAAGCATTCCCTAATTTCTTCTTACTAATGCCATGCTGTAGTTTTTATTACTTTATATATATATATCTATATATATATCTATATAGAAATATATATCTACATATATCTCTATATATATTATGGTTCATAGAAAAAATATATATCTATATATAATCTATATATAGATATATATATATCTATATATACCATAAAGTAGAAGCAGCATAAGTACTATCTTTGCCAACTTCAAAATGCAGGGATGCTGATCAGTACAGCCTTTACTAGTAGATGCTCATTTAGCCAACTAGTATTAGTATCAAGGGTCTCTGGGTCATAAGAATAATTTGGACAGACATAACACACAACATTGATTAAGACAGAATAAAGCACACAACACTTAGGTGCACTCCAGCAATATAATTTTTTTCCCCAACTCTTAGGTCAATTTTCAGTTAATTTAATATTAAAGTAGAAATGACAGATGATCTATTTGTTAATATGGTACAAGTTTAGAAAGACATTAGAGTCCCATTGTGGAGAACTGTTGCACATAATTGCTCAGGTGTTTAGAACACATTTCATTCCCCCTGCTGTATGAGGACTTCTGCTCCTGGATTTCCTTTCACTCGTTCCCCCAGAAGTGGGATTAAAAGTAGAAACTTAATGATAATGAATTGAATTGTTCACATCTAAAAGGGGCTGATTGGCAGGATGCTGGAGTCAAAGAGATCCCTGATGATGGTTAAGAAAACAGAAGTAATTGGATTACACAAAGAAAATAAGATAAACATTGATTAAAATTACAGTAACAGACTGTGATTAATGAGTGCATACAAGTGCAAGCAGTGCATGTTCTTTAAGCCCTCCAAGACCTACCTGCAGTGGTATAATTAATAATTTTTAATCATTTAGTAAGTAATTGTTATGCACTTTCCAGTTCAAATGATGTGAACTTTTTGTCTCTGTGCTGTTTTTATGTGTGATGTCTATGGAGTGATCAAAGGTATTGTAAGTGGTAATGAGGTTCAGCTTGCCCGTGCTGGAGTACTTTGGTGTAAATTTAAATTTTTAAGTTGTTTTGCTGTAGAAATTCTTTTAGAGTCTTGGGTACTTAAGTCATTGGTGTGAAATGTACTATGTCTCAAAATGCCATTCAGCTATTTTATCCTTTACAACAGTGGTTCTCAACCATTTTTGTACCAAGACCCATTTGTAAATATCGACGGCCAGTCCCAACCCAGTGCCCCTCACTCCTGACCCACTGCCACCCACCCCCAGGCCTCAGCCCTCCAGTGTGTGGGGCATGGGTTGGCTGTGTGGGATAGGGGGGAGGTGTGGGGTAGGGGGTTCCCAAGCAGCCCCTTGCAGGCTGGAACTCTGACAGCCTGCAAGAGTAAAGCCATATCTTCCCACATTTTTCTCCTTTAAAAGGAGAAAATTAAAAGGAGAATCCATTTTTAAAGTTTGTTGTTTCATTTTTAAAGTTTGTTCGCAACCTTTTCATATATTCTTGTGACCTACATTTGGGTCACAGCCCATGAGTTGAGAAACACCGCTTTACAGTATTAGCAAAGAAAAAATGTTTTTTGCAGATGGTTTCATCCTTTACACCCTTACTGCTTTCCCCACAGAACCAGATTTGTGCTATGTCTAAAAGCATCAGCAATTAGCTTCTTGGGCAACTAAAGACAGGTTTTTAGCTTCTATGTTAGGCCATTTTCAAAAGGGGTATGGTAATTGAATTCAGATAGGTGAGTGCTTGGGGTTGGAGATTAAGTTCGGGGGTGCATTTAACGCAGCAGTTCTCAACCTTTTTAGACTCAAGGCACTCACATTTGACTCATATCATCCCTCAGAAAATGCCAGCTTAGTTTTTACTTGTTTCTTAACTATGGAAAAATAATACAGCAATTCTTCTGTTTCAAAGAAGTCTGGGGGACCTCAGCAAATCACTATGCTTTTTACACTATAGGGCACTTTTGCATGTGCTCCGGGGGTGGCAGGCAGTGCTTTAACTAGAGCAGCTTTGAGAGCTGCTCTGTTTAAAGCACCACAGCATCTCATATATCAGTGTCCCTGTGCTTAAAAATGGTGGTAGATGTGCTTGAACTAAGCTTTTTTAGGCACGGGAATGCTGCTACATAAGACACAGAAGGCTGCTGAAGCACATTAATTTGGGTTCTAGTTGTTTGGTCCCAGTACAGGGTCCCTGGCTGGTCCAAACCCCATGATGACAAGGGCTTAGGTCTCATGCATCAGTGTCACCTCCCTTAATGATGCCATTTTTGCAATCTTATTCCCTCTGACAGCACAATTCCAGGACTGTTGCTATGGACAGGTGATGCCTTAACAGGTTGTGGTAGAAGCATCAGTTTGGCCAATGTGTGTGGGTTCAGAAACTTCTCTAACAATGCCCCTTTTTATCCTAATACTTCTCTGAGAGCACACACAATTTTGGTAATGAGTGAATTCCATGGGATGATGAGTTTCTGGTAAGTGGGAAAACAGTTTTGTATGTCTGCCTGCCTTTGGAATTCCCTTTCTCCCCCAGCACAGGGACCAAGCTGCATTCCTCCAAGCACATGGGCACAAATTCTAGTACACTTTATGCACCCAGCCACATAAGTGGCAGTTCTGGGACTTGTCCAAAATTTGCAATGTTATTGCCTTCCATTACCTGTGTAGTCTGGATGTGTGAGCATCCACACAGCTATTGTATGTGCTCAGTAGACTACTCACAATTGTAGAAGAACAAAATCCCACCACTAACAGGGGAGGGAAGTGGAGGGTTATGTTATAGCCCTGATAGCCAAGCAGTTCAGGTACTTGTACAGGAAGCATGAGGTGCAACCCTCCTCAGAGGGTTTTTCAACCTTTGCCTCCAGCTTCCTACACAGTGCTTTAACAATACCAACAGAGGTTGGACAATGCCCTCCTTTTGGATCTGTCATCCCATGCAATGGATGGAATGGGGGCCTTGCTTCTAGCTTGGACCCCCTGTACCCAACAGGGCAGAATCTTCCTCATTGCTCCACTCTCCATATATTTTATCTAATGAATCTTAAATAGAAGGTGCAGTGGCTTCAGCTACTGGAGAAGGCACCGGGTTATAAGTGTTCTCCATTTGGGGAAGCTGGAGATGTACAAGTCCAAATACCCTCTAGGTGAGAGAGGCTCTCTAGTTTTCTAGGCAAGTGACCTGACCACTCAGCTATTGGGGCTATCATGGGATAAATGTCTTTTTTCTGTTTTTTTTTCAGGGATTTGCATGAAGTGTAGGTGTATAGCCTCCCAGCCTGTGTGTTGGGAAGCCATACTGATGTTTATGCATCAACCTGCATGGGCAATAGAACTGCAAACTGTGTATAAGTGCCAGAGTACTTCTTACATGGTTGGATAAGTGCTCTTTAGATTCATAAAGGGTAATAAAATTTCACTTACTGAGCTCTGGTCACTTCCCTGTTCCAAAAGCTTCTTCCAATTTTACCAGTGACCACTGGGCCTCTCCATTGCATCATGGTAATAACAAGCTGCCATGACATCCAGCACTCCTAGAGTGAGAGATGCTGTGGCGGAGCACTGGGCCAGTTACATGGAAATGGTCTGTTCAGCCAAGAAAAGGGAAGACTTTGGGGGGATTTAGTGGTGATTACAAATATATCAGGGGAGAGCATTAGGGGCTAGGCAAAAAAAAAAACAACTATTCACCAAAGCACCTCAGGGGAAGACCAGAAGCAATGGTCATAAACTCTTAGTAGGTTTCAGATTGGATGCAAGGAAAAATTTCTTCACAGTTTGTGTAGGCACCTACCCTGGAGATCTTCAAAAGGGGACTGGACACACAACTTGCTGGGGTTATTTGACCCCAGCAGTCCTTCTTGCCTAGAGCAGGGGGGCTGGACTGATGATCTTATGAGGTCCCTTCTAGCTCTAAACTTCTGTGAAGCTGTGTGAATTTGTGACTGAAAAAATAGGGTACCCATGTTGCTTTCCTCTTTTGACACTTTTCTTTAAGAGCATGCTTGCTTGTGGTCAAATAGCACTTGGCTCTGGCTGGATTTGCTCCTAACTATTTGTGTAATCTTCTTAAGATCCTCCTGAGCAGACTACGAGCATTAATGCTCCTGTATAAGACTTTTGCAGCCTACATGGATGTGGCAGACTATGGTGGTTTGTAAGATTCTGGGGCTTCTATATGCTTATGTGACAGCAATGTGGCATGCCTTATTTTCCCTCACTAGTTTGTAAAGGAAAGAAGGGTAAACTGTCCCTGAAGGCAGGCCTGTGACCACCTGTCTGAGTGCTCTCTTAGTAGGGAAGGAGCCATCAGAAGAACAGTGGACTGTTTTGCATAGCACCATTGGACTAAGGCTGCAGTACCTGAAGATTCTCTGCTATTTCTGCTGCCAAGGGGTCAAGTTGCAGTTCAAAGAGACTGTCTTGAAAAACAGATACTCCTGAAGACACAGGAGAATAGCGAGAGAGACAGGATAAGAGGAGCCTGAGAGACATCAGAGGGAACAGTCAGGGTTCTTTATCAGTAGGGTGACCTAGTTTCTTTTTATGACAAGGCCACCAAATGTTTAGATGCAGGAGTCTAGGTGGATCTTATCTGTCTGGACTTCAAGAAGATCCTTTGACAAGGTATCCCATACCATCCTTATTAATAAACTGAGGATATTTGCCTTGGATAACTATACGGTAGACTGGGTAGCAAACTGGCTCGAGGATCGCAGTCAGAGAGTGCTGGTGGATGGGTCAGTGTCATACCCGAAAGATGTGTGCAGTGCAGTCCCTCGGGGCTTGGTTCTGGGGCCAGTGTTGTTCAACATCTTCATTAGTGATCTGGATGAGGGGGTGGGAAGCATCCTGTCCAAATTCATAGATGACACAAAAATATGGGGTGAAGCTAACACACTGGTGAGGAGGAACCAGATTCAGGCTGACCTAGACAGGTTGGGGAAGTGGGCAGAGAGCAACAGGATGCAATTCAATAAGGACAAGTGCCAGGTGCTGCATCTAGGGAGAAAAAACTGCCATCATACCTATAGGCTGGGGGGGGGGACCTTCTCAGCACCACTGAGGCAGAAAGAGATCTTGTAATCACTGTTCACTTCAGGATGAACATGAGTTGTCAATGTGATGAAGTAGTCGGCAGAGCCAATTGCACCTTGTCGTGCATCCATAGGTGCTTCACAAACAGGTCCAGGGAGGTGATTCTCCCTCTCTATGTGGCACTGGTCAGGACGCAGCTGGAGTAGTGTGTCCAGTCCTGGATGCTGCAGTTCAAGCAGGATGTGGACAACCTGGAGAGGGTCCAAAGAAGAGCCACTCATCTGATTGGAGGCCTGCAGGGAAGGCCCTATAAGGAAAGGCTAAGGGACCTTAACCTCTTCAGCCTCTCCAAGAGAAGGCTGAGAGGGAACCTTGTGGCAATGGACAAATTCATAAGGGCAGAGCAACATGAAGTATGTGATGATCTGTTTACCAGGGCACCCCCTGGAAAAACAAGGAACAATGGCCATAAGCTACTAGAGAGTAGGTTTAGACTGGACATTAGAAAAAAGTTGTTCACAGTCAGGGTTGCCAGGATCTGGAATGGGCTGTCAAGTGAGGTGGTGCTCGCCCCATCCTTGGGGGTCTTCAAGAGGAGACTAGACTGGCACCTGGCTCAGATCACATGATCCCAGGTCTGGTGACCCTTTTCTTGCCTGCCAGGGGCAGGGGGTCAGACTAGATGGCCCAGTGAGGTCCCTTCCGACCCGAGAATCTATGAATCTATGAATATGGGAGAATGGTCTGGGATGCTCCCGTCCCCATTCACCTTGGCAATCCTAAGCTGCTGCAAAGCCCACCAGAGTGGTACCTGTTGTCAAGTGGCAGAAGACTTAAAATGTACTGAGTGGCTCAGGATTGTGGAAGTACAGTAGGTATCTTCGAAATGCATTGAAGTTATTTTTCTGAGTGTTCTTCAATGTTAGATCATGATCTACCCTTTCATGACCTTCATGTTTTCATGCCAGATAACACTTGCCTTTGAAACCATGGTACACTTCAGATATCTCCAAATACTCAGAATGGTACCATGATATTCACAGTGAACCCACATGGACATCAAGAATAAATTCTTAATACTGGTGCACTAACAACTTTATGTATTTTTGTTTTCCATTTCCATTTTTTAAGTAGTTCCATGGTTCAAATTTCCATTTCAACAAGTCTTAAATGTAAATGACATTTCACTACCAGGTTTCAAAGTATTTTGGATCCTGGCAAGAAACTTCTTTAATAAAAAGGATAACTGGTGTTATAAGAAACTATGCCAAACCACACGCAACATAGTGCCACTTCAACATGGAGCCATCTTATAATAGCATATTAAAGAGATACATGTATTCAAAAATTATTATAGAAATATTACTATAGTTTTTTGATACACTGAAGACAAGATGATCAAGTTTAGATATCAAAAGTATCCTCTAGCAGGTCAATATAGGCATCTGCTGTTGGACCAACTATATACTTAGGAGAGATGTTCACCTTTTGGGCACAAAACTCCCTTCCTCAGGTTATGTGCCTAACAGGTTTTCCAACTATATAATTGATCCAATAAAAGATACCATGAAACAAATCCTGCTTCTTACATATTTCCTTGAACATCACAGCTACAACTACAGGACAGCTCTATTACTTTAGTATGGTATACAATATTGGTATTGTTTAGCATGTGGATCTATGCTTATATCTTTCTATCAGTATATAGCTCAGGAGTTCAGTGCTCAACTGAGCTGAAATTATGTTTCTCTTCCCCATCCTGAAAAGACCTCTAATTGTTTACAGCAGATTTGGGCCTACTCTACATTAACTTTGCGGCTGCTAGGTACTGCATAAGCTGAGCATCTAACAGAGTACACGTGCACTTCTGGCCAGCTGGCATTATAAGGTTTTGGTGATATTTTCCAGTTCCAGAGCAAATTCTGGTATGGGGTCCTCCCCAAGTTCTTCATAGTATTTGGAATCAGAGAGTTTTCTGTTGGCTTCATTGATGTAGTACTTTCAGCACATCTGATGAGCTCTAGTTTGAAGTGGCCCTGCCACCATTTTTCAGTGCAGGGACTCTGAAACACATGACTCTCTGGGCCCTTTCATTTATGCTGTTCTCAGCATAGCTGCACTAATTAAAGTGCCCCCCCTCCCACACACACACCCCCCTCCCAGACCACATCTATAAATGCCCTATCTTTCTTACACAGGTGTTTTCCAAAAGGTGATATACATAATCAAATACACCAAGTGCCATCATTGCAACTACGTGGCTAAACCTAAACAGAAGTTACGCACCAGAATGAAGTCTCACAGAAAAAAGAAAACAAAAGGAAACGTTGTAACAGAGTTAGGTCAGGCTTTCTTACAGCCTGGTCTTTGTCTGGTTTAGCTTATGCTTCAACCTGTTGCAACAAGGGAAGTTCAGTGTTATTGGACCATTCAATCCAAACTTCTGATTGGATTAGCTATGATCCATGGATGTGGTGCAAGGTGATTGAAGAATTCACTCTGAACTCCTGATTGGATGAGTTGCTATCCAGGGGTGTGGCCCCCTTAGGGGATAAAACAAGGCACATGCTCCAGTCAGGGGGGGAGAAGCACATAGGCATTGAAGACCTGGGGTGAGCTGACCCAGTGGGGCAGTCAAATGAGCCCCAGAAGAGCCTGAAGTCACCAGGACAAGGTTGGAGTGAGACCAGGATGGCAGAGACTGAGGCGCTGCTCCAAGGGCCAGCAGGATTTGAAAAACAGATCAAGATGACGCCCATCAAGTCAAATGGGGCTGTCAGGATAGCCTATGTTTGTTATAGAGGAATGAATCGCAGCCCCAGAGGAGTCCTCCCTGGGTGCTTGCAGCCTGCCAATGTGGGGCAGGTGGGGAGAGTCACCCGTCCCATGCAGGAGTGAGTGTCCCATTTAATTCTGAGCGCTAGAGGGAGATATTGCAGGTGGGGATCGCAGCATTGCAGGTTTTCACCGAGACATGGAGCAGGACATAAACCCCCCTCAGGGGTGCAGGAGTTGGGTGCTTGCCAGAGCCCCTGATAAGGAGGAGGAGCCAGGTTCTGGCCACAGGGGTTTGGCTTCACGCACCCTGGAGGAGGGGTGATTGCTACAAGACTGATCCAGGGAGGATCTGAATGTTACACTCTAGAGTATAAGACTCTGAAGGGGCTTGCCCATATGGGTGAGTCAGAACTTTGCTGCCTCTCCTGTGTGGGGTAGAGAGTGTGACTAAAAGACTGGGTTGTTACTTGCATCTAGGACCAGTGTGACATTCATCGCTGGGAGTTGTACAACATCACTAGAAGCAACGTAGGGTGAAACTCATCTAGGAACCGACCTGAGAGTTGTGTGTGAGGGGTTTTCACTGACCTCCCATCCCTCCCCAGAGACTGCTTCCAAATTTCCAGATGATGAGGTAGTTTAGGGTTTTGTACTGATGTAGCATATGTATAATACTTACTAGTATCTTTTTTGGTGTATATATTGATTTTATGGTCTTTTCTGCCTCCCCTTTTCTCCCTATGTAAATAAATTATATATAGTTGAGTACTGAGTGTTGTCTCAGTGAAGGTTTTGAGGCATCAGGTGTCCTTCTGTAGCGAGACTCTCCACACTGTGGGAACGAGGGGTCCAAGGCAGAGACCCCATGGATCCATAGTTGGTTGCAGCTGGTGCGTAGCTCTGCCTCCTGGTTTACAACATAAAATGACAGAGACACACACTATTATAAGCACATTTGTCACAAAAAAACACTCTCTTAGACCTCATCATCCTTTTGCTCAAGCAAAATTTACCTAAACCCTTTAAAAGGTGAACTTGGGAACAAAAACGTATAAACTGGCTGGGCGCTAAGAACCAAGGACTAAGTATTAATATTGGTTTTATGGCACATAATATTTTGCCTTGCTCCTGAATTCTTTCCATGAATGAAAGATGAGAATGACCCTTTCTCTTCTCTTTTGATAGATCTTGATCTCCCAGGATGCATGCAGTCATTTGCTGCACTCAGTCTACATTCATGTGCCTAAACCTAGATCGGGAGCAGTGCATGCAGTTGTCCACTGCTTCTGGGAGGCATGTAGGGAAATTGATGTAAGTAATTAGGGGTGGGGGGATTGATGGGTGGGATCAGCGAGGCCTAATGGGTCCATGAGGGGTGGGGGCATTGTGGGCCCCTGGCTGTTTCAGGGAGGATTGCCCAGTCAGGGTCAGGGCATTGGGCATAGCATAGACCCAAGGCTGGGTTGAGTGGCTGGGCTTTCCCAGTCCAAGGACTGTGCTGCACATGCGTTCTTGAGATCAGGTTAACCCTTTCTTAAATCAGGTGAATCTGATCTTGATCTAAGTTACTGCACCTCCTTAGGTGAGCTAATTTAGATAAGGCATGCCATTTTTAGGGTGATTTAAGCCCTTCAAATGCATGCACAATTGGGCATTTAGATCAGCTTAACCCTGATTAGGTCTAGTAATCAGCTTGCTTTCTTTTGCTAAGCATGTGAAAACTTTTGCTAGACCTGGGAATTTCTCACACCCTATCCCAGTGCTTATTTTTACTATGCTATGCCTGGCTCCTTGTGATCATACCTAAGGAAGAATGCCTTGCATTCAAAAGCTTGCCTAACTCTATCCCAGCTATACAGTTGGTCCAATAAAAAGATATCAGCCTAAGAAATCCTTGCTTGTCTTTAAAGTATGCTGACCTCTCAAATGACTAAATTATTGTGTACTGTGCTAAAAAGCATTCACTTCCATGTTATTGGGAGAAAAAATATTAAAAGCAAATTAAAAAATGTCTTTTTCTATCTCAAATACTGCTTTCATTTAGGTGATGCATCTACATTTGCAGATGTAGGTCAGTATAGCTTGGAGGTCACAAGGATAAGACTGATATACATCACCTGATGACTGGAACTACAGGGCTTTAATTTTCCACTACTTTTTCATCTGTTTGGTTATTTAGTCCTATGCAGAGTAATTGTAAAGTGCTGCTGTCAGGATATGTGAATGAAGAATTCTGATAAGGAAGCATGTTATGGCTACTTTGCATTTAATTTACACACGTGTAAATGATTAAACAGAGTACAAGGCAGCTGAAAAATCAGATTCCTTATTTTGAACTAAGGTAGTCACTAGCCCTTTTTGTGCTTAAAATTCACTAATAATTTCTCCTTGCAAAAATGCCATGTTCTTCTATGGTACTTGGGCCCATGTTGGGGAAAAAAAAGTGGGTTATGTTTTGAAGTGTAATAAAGTTTAATATTTTACACCATTTTTATATATAAAACAATAAAGTATTTGCTTTTGCTAATCCTTCTAGCTTCAGCTACCACCTCTAACAGAGGAGCCACTCCCTCTGCTGGGGATATTTCTACAAACTGCTCTGTTCTTTAAATGAGAAGGATGCTGTAGTAGAAACATTTTTAAAATTAGCTAAAAGTGTCACACACAAATGTTTCTATTTTGAATAGCTATATTTCTATGTTGATCTGCTTTATTAAAATATTTACTTATTATTCAAGAAAAATGATTTAATACAGAATACTTACAAAGCAAAGAAGTTACAGTGCCCAAAACATCCGGCTTTAAAATACCTTTTATTTTTTTCATATTTTTTGTGTGCTTACTGCTTGCAAACGGAGTCAGACTAAGAATGCTGATATACAAAAGCCTCTGTTTAGCCATGTAAAAATTTAGGCATGGCAAGCAGAAATTTAAGTTACTTCCAGTGTCCTCCCAGCATACCTAAAAATGAGCTCTGATGGAGACTACCTCTAAGGAAGACATGATCATACATTCAGTAAACCTATTCAGCCATGAGCCTCTCATGAGTCTTTAAAGATGGATTCCAATGCACATGCCTAATGTCAGCCAATATAGAGCTGTGCAAATACATACTTTTGGGTTTAGTGACTAAAATAAACCAAAAAATAAAATTTGGTTCACTTTGACCCAAAATTAAAAAATACAATTTTCCTCGTTGAGGCAAAAAAGTGGGGAAAAAAGGTTTGCGTGAAACATTTTATTTTGTTTTCATTTTTTTATTTTTACATTTAGTCCAATGATGAAATATTTTTGAAAGAAAAAGTCAAGATAGTTTGTTTGAAAATGTCAAATAGAAAGTGGCATTGTTTTGCACATTTTTCCTTCAAATCTATTTGCCAAATCTGACTAAAAAGCTGAATAGTTTTGGTAAACCCAAACTCAAAATCTGAATAATTTTTCTTTGAATAAGCTATTTTCATGAAAAATTCCACCCAGATCTATTTTATTTAGTGCCAGTTATAGTAGCATTTTATTGGCTAATATGGAAACTAAAAGGCTGAAACTGAAGGCCAGATTTTGATACATTTGTATAGACAAGAACTTTACTTTCTCTATAGCTCCATAGAAATTAATGGAATTGCTTATTAATTAGTATTAAATATCATGTCCAAGTGTAGTAAAAAGAAGACAGTTGCCACATAGCAATTGCAGTGGGGCACGGACTGGGATTCAGACCCATTTCGGTCTTGGCTGTTCCAGAGTGGCTGGCCTGCTAACAGTGAGTCATAATTGGCACAAAGCACTGTCATTCTGTATAGATCTGGGGGCACATACATCTTACCCCACACGAATTTGATTCTCTCCTGTACCTGGTGGGCCTTTCAAGAAAGGACAGCCTGCTCTCTGGGGGCAGTTGCCTCTCAGGTGGCAGCTTGAAACAAGGTTAGCAAGTCTGTTAGTTGCGTGATGCCAATGATATTGTGTGGCTTCAGTATAGGGCTGGGTTCAACTGGCATCTGTGCAGGATCAACATCATATTCCAACTTTTTGGGGCATCTGCTTTTCCATAACTGGGTTGGTATGTTATTTGGAAGTCAAAAGGGGAGAAAAAGAGTACCCAGCACAGCTGCCTCTGATTAAGAGCTTTTGTGTTATGGAAATACTTAAAGTTCTTGTGGTCTGTGAGGACCTGCATCTTGTACCATGCTCCTTCTAGATAATGCCACCACTTTCTGAAGGCCCCTGGATCACCAGGATCTCATGATCTAGGATCTTGTAATTCGGTTCTGCTGGGCTAAGTTTTCAGGAAAAGAAAGTGCAGGTGTGTAAGGTCTGCCCACTGGAAGAGCACTGAACCTATGATGGTGCTAGATGCATCCATTTCTACCATAATGCAAAGGCAGGATCTGGATGACTGAGCACAGGGGCAGAGGTGAAGGCCTCTTTCAGGTGTTTTAATACTTGATGGGCCTCCCTGGACTAGTAGAGCTAGACGTTCTTCTGCCATAGCATAATGAGAGGACGTATTATCTGGGCAAAGTTGGCTATGAATCTGTAGAGGTTTGCAAACTCCATGAATCATTGAATTTCCTTGACATTCATGGGGCTTTCCACTCATGGATGGCCTGAGACTTCTGGGGGCCCATTTTCAAGACTTCAGAGGGTAAAACAAATCCAAGGAACTTGGTTATTGTTTGGTCAAACACACATTTCTCTAATTTTGCAAAAAGCCCATGTTGGCTCAGTCTTTGTTGAACTGTTCAGTCCTCTGAGAAGATCAGTATCTTGTCAAGGCAGACAATGACAAACTGATCTAATAGATCTCACAGCATGTCATTAATGATGTGTTGGAAAGTGGCTGGGGCATTTGTGAGCCCAGAGGTCAAAACTGTGCACTTGAAGTGCTCATAGTAGGTCCTAAAAGTGTTCTTCCACTCATCCCCAGTGGATTTGCACCAGGTTGTAGACTCCCCAAAGATCAAATTTAGTGAAGATGTGTGCCATTTTGAGGTGATCAGGAAGCTCTGGGATGAAGGGCAGAGGGTATTTAGCAACTAGAGGAACATCAGGTAAAATGTGGGTCCCTTACTGAATGTGGGAGGCAACTTAGTGACAGATGAGGAGAAAATGGCTGAAGTACTCAGTGCCTTTTTTTACCTTGGTCTTCACAGGCAAGGTTAGCTCCCAGCCTACTGCACTGGGCAGCACAGTTTTTGGAGAAGGTGAGCAGTCCTCAGTCATGAAAGAACAAATTAGGGGTTATTTAGAAAAATGGGATGTGTACAAGTCCATGGGAACAAATGCAATTCATCCAAGGGTGCTGAGGGAATTGGATGATGTGATTGCAGAGTCTCTGGTCATTAGCTTTGAAAACTCATGGTGATAGGGGTAGGTCCTATATGACTGGAAAAGGGCAAATATAGTGCCTATCTTTACAAAAGAGAACAAGGAAGAGAAACAGTTTCTTCACTTCTGGATCTGCCAGCCTTGCAGCAAGGTTTCCATGCATCGATCTCTCTGCCTGGAACCCCATCTCCCCATCCCATTACCAGAGAGGTATGATGGTGATTGGTTGTGCTTCCACAGGTTCTTCATCCAATGCTGCATATTGTTTATAGACCAACCTGAGCTCTACTCCCGAGACTCAGCAAGGGTAAGTCTCTTCATGGGAGATGCCCTGAATTGGGATGCACCTTGGCGGATTGCAATAATAGGTCCTCCAAGATCAGGGTGCATTTCTCAAGGAATTCATGACCATGTTGGAAGATCCTCAGTAAGCATGAACAGCAGAGAGTGGGATGCAGTCCCTGCATCAAGGGGAAAATTCAGTTGTGGCTTATGCTTTCCTCTTTTGCTGCTGTTCAGCAGACACCCAGACACCCAGTAAAATGAAATCTATTTCTGCTGTGGTGTATAGAAGGAAATTAATGATGGACTGGCTCAGAAGGAACCAACCTCAGAATTCAGTGCATCCTTGGATCTGCCCATCCAGATTGACCTGCACCTCTGGGAATGGAGAAAAAAGATGTCTTGCCTGTTCCAGGGCCTCACCCTGCTATGGTCCCTCCCAACCTAATGGCAGTGGATATAGGGCTTAGACTCCCTATACCAGAAGAACAAGAACACTGCCAGTGGCCAGAGCTATGATGCTATGGTAGGGCTCCAGGACAAGATCATGCTACATGTCCCCAAAAAACAGGGGGTTATGGTAAACAAGTGATTTTATCACTGGTGAAGGGGACTGGCTTGAGGTCAACCGGAGTCACCAAAGCATCCATGGCTTATGAAGTCTGTCATAAACCCAGACCACAATACACCCAAGTACTGTTATCTGCTCCAATGCTATCATGTTTGGCACACTATCACGTTGTTATCTGCCCCAACACTATCATGTTTCCCAACCCAATTATCAGGTGGAAAGCCCAGGAGGTCCTTTTGAACTTGGGCTAGTGCCAACAACACTGGGGGAAATTCTAGAGGACACACCACCCTACAATCCAAGCTGCAGGCCTACCTTCTGTGACCCTCCCCTGCCCTCCTGCCCCTCCCCCCCCCCCCCGGTGCTGGCACCATCCCCCAGAAACTGAAATCAGGCTACCTGGAAAATGTCAGGAGTTTGTGCATGTCTTTGAGAAGAAAAATGCAGATGTTCTTTTTTCACATCAAGATTACAATTACCCCAATGATCTGCAGCCAGGTGGGATGTATTTATGCTATTTTGGAGCCTGAACTCACCACTCTCCAATGGGTATCTAGAAGAGAACTTGGCTTGGGGCTTCATACACAGGTCCATCTCATCTGCGCTAGCCCCTGTCCTGTTCGTTAAAAAGAAGAATGTAAGCCTCTGCCTATGCATCAATTATCAGGCACTGAATTAGTAGAATCATAGAAAATTAGGGTTGGAAGGGACCTGAGGAGGTTATCTAATCTAACCCCCTGCTCAAAGCAGTACCAGCTCCAACAAGGTCATTCAAGTCAGGGGTTTGTTGCAGCAGGTCTTATAAAACCTCCAAGGATGGAGTTTCTAGCACCTCTCTAGGTAACCTATTCCAGTGCCTCACCAACATGCTAGTGAGAAAGTTTTGTTTTTTTTTCCTAATAGCCGATCTAAACTTCCTTTGCTGCAAATTGATACCACTGCTCCTTGTTCTGTCATCTTTCACTATGGAGAACAGTCTAGCTCCATCCTCTTTGGAACCACACTGAAGGTAGTTAAAGGCTGCTATCAAATCCCCTCTCAGCCTTCTCTTCTGCAGACTAAATAAGCTCATTTTCCCCAACTTATCCTCTGAAATCATGTACTGTAGCCCCTGAACCAATTTCATTACTCTCTACTGGACTGTCTTCAAATTTCCACTTCCCTTTTGTAGTGGGGAGCCCAAAACTAGACACAGTATTCCAGATGTGGCCTCACCAATGCAGAATAGGAGGGAATTATTACTTCCCTCTATCTGCTGGTAATGTTCCTGCTAATGCAGCCCAGTGTGCTGTTAGCTTTCTTGGCAACAAGGGCACACTGTTAACTCTTATCCAGCTTACTGTCCACTGTAACCCTATGTCCTTTTCTGCACAGGTGCTGCTGAGCCAGTTGATCCCAAGCCTGTAGTGGTGCATGGGATTCTTCCATCTTAAGTGAAGGACTTTGCACATGTCCTTGTTGAACCTCATGAAATTTCATTTGGTGCAATCCTCCAATTGGTTTAGGTCACTCAGAATCCTAATTCTACCCTCTGTGTGTATACTACTCCCTCCAGCTTGATGTCATCTTCCATATTGTTAATGAAGATATTGAACAAAACCACCCCAGAACCAACCCTGGAGCACTCCACTTGATACCAGCTGCCAACTAGACCTCAAGCCATTGATTACTACTCATTGAGGCTAATGATCCAGCTAACTTTCTGTCCATCTTATAGTCCACTCATCCAACCCATACCAGAGGGAATGAAGAGGTGGTAAACCAGGGTCCGTGGCTTTGCCAGATGGGACAGGGCTCCAGGTTCAAAGCCACAGCCTGATAGCATGCAAAGTAACAATGGACTGGCCCCATGTTAGTCATCTGGCCCATGGATTGGTTCTATGCCACTCATCCCACCCAGGACCAAATGAGTTTGGTAAACAATATAGTACTTGTGGTGCCCCAGGCTAAACAATAATGTAGTTGTGGTGCCTGCTTTTTGCCCAATAACATTGCATCTAGACTATTTATCCAGGAAGTGAGAGACCATGCCTAGTGATTAGAGGACTCTTTACCAATTTACATTAGATAGTCATTGCTTAAAAAACAGTTATAACCCTTGGAACAGCCACTGGAATATAGAAATCCGCCTGCCCAGGTGAATTTAACCTTTAGGTTACTCAGGCAGCCTCCATCTTGATTGCTTTCCTGGATCCTATGATTCTTGAACTCTTGGTTTCTGGTGCACCAGTTTCAATAGGGGAGATGTAAGATGCCCCCATCCACTGTATTATATACCTGGGGCACTCTGCTGGGAAGTGAGAAATGTGATTTAAATCCACTTAGAGCCTAGGACTCATCTCTCACAGTTCTTATCAAGAGCTTTCACCACTCAGTTATTGGGGAAACACAGACAACAAAATCAGTGTTTTTCCTCTGAATTGTGAGTGAGTGCAAGCTGCTGCTGTGTTCTTCAGACTCCCATTGCAGTTCCCTCTCTCTTTACTCTCTGGAGCACCTCGGTGCCTATATTCAGTCAAACTGGGTTGCTTTCTTTTGACTTTACATGCTGGGAGAAAGTAGATACCTGTGAGACCAAACTGGACCTGGCCTTGGATGTGCAAATAGGACTTTCAATTTCTTTTAATTCTATAAGCCCATTTCTCTTCTTACATGCCCCACTGTAACCAGGAGAACTGTAGTTTCACAGTTATCAGAGGGGCTATCCTCTAGCAAAACTAATGTAACAGGAGAAACAGGCACTTGAATTTTAGTGCTCTAGGTCCCATACCCCAGTACTATTCTTTTGAACTGTACAATGTAACAAAAAAAGTTATACGTTTAAAAGAAAAGAAATTAAAATAGACCAGTGTTCCATTTCAAATTAAGTGATTAGGAAGTCCCACTTTCAGTGGAGATACCACATGTTTTAGAATTGTGTGAGTAATCTTGGGGAAAAGGGAAGAAGAGAAAGATGCAAGTACAGCCTATTTCCTAACCAATCCACCTTGCAAGCTCTGGATGACTAATGATTGTCTTCAGAGAAGGACACACACACTAGTTGCCAACTTGGAGAAAAAAAAGGTTGCTAAGGAAGCAATTACTATACTTGAAGTGGCTGGGTTGGAAAAATCATAAGGCTATATATTTAGAAGAAAAATCAGGAAAATAAAATAATCCATTATATTTTTTAAAACTATTGATGAATAAAGACTTTAAGAATCTGGTATCTCATTGAGAATGCCACTGAAGGCAAAGAAATTACTTCTGATTTACACAGATATAAAAGCAGCAATTAACCATATGTGCCTATGTCTGTATAAAAGATAAAATTAATAAAATTAAAAATGAAACTGAAGGTATTCTATTTATGCTTTATAATGTGTACAGTTAAAAATATGTCAGTGATTTGAAAAAATATATCTTAATAAAAAATAAGTCTCCTTAACAGATTTGAAATAATAATTTATCACTTCCCTCTGGTAATGACTTCATATTTCATACATGTTATAATATGACATTTTATTGGTGAATCTGGTTGCAGACATTTAATTCTCAATATTAAATGTATGCTTGGAATTAAAGTCTTAATTTCAGACCCTCTCATTTGTACTGTTATGCATAACATGCCCTTGACCAGAACCTACCTGATGAAATATGACAAGGTTAATATTGCCATGACCAGATGAACAATTTGCAAAGCAATAATGCTGACCTAACAGACTGTAGGGACAAACCCTAAATTCCGTGATTGTGGCCTAATAAAGGTTGAAACTTTATAAAAAGATCTCCTAAAAATGTGATTTAATAACAATCATCCTAACTGAGAAGCAACCATTAGTTATTTCTTCCTGAAAGTTGAACATGATGGTAACTATGCCCTGGGCTAAGTTGGTGGGTTTCATAAAAATAGAATTGATGGGTGCTAGAGACATGGCAATGTGTTCTGCCTGCTGAATATACAGCTGCTACTATAGTAAATGCAGCGGTCATTCTGGTTTCTCTCCTGTGGCTCTTCCAGGTGTTGCAAACAATGCAACATCTGGAAGAGAGTGAAGAGCTTTACTTAGGTCATCTATTGTACTGTAGGTTATAAATGAAGCCTTGTCAATTAAATGTGCATTTATTGGAACACTGAAATTAAAACAAAACAAACAAACTAAAAAACCTATTTAAAAAAAGTGATATGTTAAGTGAAGAAGTGCTTGATATGTTCTCAGGAATTAATTTAGCTCAAATATAGATATAATAGCCAGCTTAACTTCTATTGCATAGTAGTGTTCCTCCATTTGGATCTTTTAGATTTTCCTGTATTTCTGCACCCGCTTGAAATATTTGTGAGTTTTGGAAACAACTGCCATCTCTGAGAATGAAACTATCCTGTATATAAGCTGAGCCAACAAGATGTGCCAGCTCACAGTGCATCACATCATGGCTCTCATTATTTTTCCTGTGCACTGGCAGCTCACGGTAACTTTATGGTCATGTGCATAACCCAAATATGGCTTCCTGATACTATGGTGTTTATAATCCTGAAAAATGCAGTGAGGTTGTCATTAGAAAATTACTTTTAGTTTGCTCATTCATACACACCATATGGCCTTTCCAATTTTATTTATATGAATTATACTTGCGTTTCACTGGTCAAATGCAAAAAGTTTGAGATATGATTTATTATCAGTATGTGTTCAAGAATCTGCATATTTAAGTACACATTAATCATATTCACCAGCTGCCTTGTATGATCCTCTCAGAGCATTTTCCACAAGAATCTACATGTTCAAATCTGGCCAGAATCAACAAAAAGTTGAAAGACAGGAACATAGGAATGCAGGATACGATGGGAACTCTTGGGCCATTAAGTGCATTCTGCTATGATTGCAGGTGTTGTACATGTCCAAATCCAGCTATACATAAAATTACCCAAGCCAGTGGTGTGGGTAACAGTGCTGCTATGCGGGACAGCGCTGAATGTATTTTGAACCTAAAATAAAAGTAGGAATTAGTTACCATTGCCAGATTCAATGAACAAAAGCTAGGTTTATATTCTCATATGCACATCCATCTCATATGTACAGATATCTCACAGCAGGCACTCCATCTAGCCAACAGTTAGGTTTTCTACTATTTTAACTAGTAGGATACTCCAGAAACTGACTTCTTTATCTGTATATGATACCCCACCCTCATTTCTAATGACAATACCTCCCAAATTGCTGTCATCGCCAGGTCTCATCAGTTCACTCCTAATATTTGTGCCAGTCATTAGTGAAATTATTAAACAAGGTTGGTCCTGAAAACAATCCATGAGGAATTCTATGAGTAACCTACCCATTGTCTGGCATATTCCCTTCCGACATAACTTGTTGTTACATCCCTTTTAGAAAGCTCATTACCCATGTCTTCATTTGCTTAGTAATAAACAGTTCTGAAGTTTAACTAATAGCTTCCAATATGGCTTTACTGACTCTGGACAGACAACATTCATTAAATTTCTATCAAGAAAGCAACCATTTTACCAAAGAAAAATATGAGGTTAACCTGGCACGATCTCCCATTGATAAACTCAGGTTGTATTTTATCCCATTTTTCCTTTACCTTCAGGTCTCTAATTATCTTTTCCTTGGAAATCTGTTCTAAACCTTTGCATCCCATTGAGGCTGAATTTACAGACTTTGTAGTTGTCTTCATCAGTCATTTCTTCTCTTAACATAGGCTGCCTATACACGTGCTCCAATGAGATCTAATTAGAATGTGTTGGAGCAGACTTGATTAATTCTTCTAATCAGTATTAGCTTCATTTTTCTTCCTTGCCAAATAGCAAGTTGGACCCTTAAACCACTAAAATAGTACAGGTATTAAAAAGTGCCATATACCCTTCCTTTTTTTGCAGTAGCTAAAGTTTGTATTTTCACATTCTTTAGCCTTGAAAAGTTTAAACCACATTTGTTCAGACTTTTCAAGATACTTAATTCTCAAACTGAAAACAAATGTGTAAAACTGTGACCAGAATTCATCAGATCTGAAAGCCAAGCTAGAGTTCAAAAATAAGTTCAATGTCCACATGAGATGAGCAGTCTATTGGCACCAGTTTTTGAAGCCCATGGCACATGGAGAAGTGATGTGGATAACTACACAAACAACTGGTTTTGACACTCATAGCTGAATGATCTGATTTAAAGACTGAGTTACTGCTTCACTTGCATCTGGATCACATGGGCTGTTAAGTGGGATCTAAGGGTACCTATACATGTGTAATTACAGTGCATTGGAGCAGTCTTTATTAATCAAGTCTGATGGAGCGTGTTAATTACTGTGCTCTAGCAGACTCCAGAGTCACATGTATCAGTGTCCCTGCACTGAAAAATGGTGGTGGGAGTGCTTTAACTAAAGCTTGTTCAATGAACTTTAGTTAAAGCACCCCCACCACCTCTTTTCAGCATGAGAATGATGATACATGTGATGCTCAGGCACTTTAATTAGAGCAACTCTTGGAGCCCTCTAATTAAAGTGCCCTCCCCACACAGTCCCTGGAACATATGTATAAATACCCTAAGTAACTAGGGCTAGGTACAGACATTCAAAAAGCCCAAGGAAGAATCAATCTAAGTTATGTGGTTTTCTATCAGTGGTGTAATTTAGGTTAGTAGTGAACAGAACATACAATTGCCCTTACGCTGCGGGGTGGGGGGGTGGGGTAGAGGGAGGGCAAATCTTAGACTGGGTTCTATCATTTTTAAATCAGTCTATGTGTAACAAACATCTGTTCTGTTATGGGTATAGACCAGTTTCCAATCACTTATACCATTTAAAGTGTAATGTCTGTACCTGGCCCAGTTCACAAATGCTCCAGGTTAAACCCAAACTTTACTTTCCAAAATACAAGCACTAATTCAAGCACAGACTCTAATTGCCTAGTGAGTTTTGGGGCTGATAGAACAAGGGTATCCTGATTTACTTTTTGTAGCTTTTCTTCCTAAATTCCACCTATAACCCATTTAGTTACCCTATTTCTATGCCTAGAAAGGCCTCAAAGATCTCAAAAGAAGCAGGGCTTACAATGCCTCCCTTCAGCAAGGGTGGATCCAAGGTGGGGGGAGGGGGAGGTTGTACTCCCCCCCCCCCCCCCCGATTTCTACTCCACTGAAAGCTTAAAACAAATTGTGTGGCAGGTACAGCCACACTTCTATTCATGTGTGGCTGAGGAAGTCATTAGACTTCATAGCTCATTATCATCTATTTGATTTTTACTAATTGCTTCCCTCCATAGGTGTTAACAATGCCTGATCTTCCTTTAATCAAGCTAACCTTTCTTCTACAATTATCCTGTCTGTTATCTACTTCTGGTTATGCTTTGCTGCTTACCTCCCAGCACCTCCAAAAAAGGTGAGTTGGTATCCAGGAACCTGTACTTTATGGCTTTGTTCCTACAGGATTCAAACCCACAACAATTCAGAGAAAGAGAAGAGAAGGGTAGAGGTAAACACAGCCTGAGCTGTGCAGTGGTGTAGCAATCAGAGGCAGGAGGCAGTTGCAAAGGTGAGGCAGAGGTAGCTTCCAATGTACCAGAAATAGAAGCCCAGGTCCTATGTACTAGCTTATGTGACTTCTAAATCACATTTTTTTTTTATTACTGTTCTTCTGTTCTTCCAGTGAATGAACAGTGTGTGAATTATTCTGCCTTTTTTTTTTTTTTTGGGGGGGGGGGGGAGTGGAAGGGAATGAGCTATCGTGTTCTGCAAGTGTGTTGTGTAACTGATGATATGATCTATACAATATGTTCATTCTATCAGTGCTGGCATTTTTTTAAAGGCTGTTAAAAAAAAGCAGGTGCATGATTTTTCATTTTTGATCTGTAGTGAAGTCAGTTTTTGGCTGCAAGCAGCAATAAGATTTAAAATAGAAACAACTTTGAAGCAACATGAAGCTGCACCCAGCCCCTAGGTTATTAAATGTGTTTTCTTTCCAAAGCTTCCTATATGAACGGCATTGTCTAAGGGTGTTCTGACTGTAATAATAAGGCACTTCACCTTGTCTTCCCTTAAAGCAATATAAGGATATACACAAGATGTTAAGAAACCTTAAAAGCAAAGACCATTACTTGCATCCAGAACAATCTATAGAATAAACACATTAATAAATTTTGGGCTGAGAAATGGCATGCACAGTGGTCTGCAAGTTTTAGAGACCTGGTAAATGGTTACTAGGTCTCTATTCCATTGGTTACCAGGTCCAATATTGTCAGTATAATTAAAAACCAAACCATAATATGTTCATTTGAAATCAACTGATATTCCTGGTCTTGTTCCCTAAGACAGGTACCTTAGAGCAAAACAGCACTGATCAATTGTACTAACTCACTCAAGCATTCTCAAAAGAGAAACCCACACCTTGTGGGGTAACTTACTTCCTATAATGCTGCAATTGAAATCTCTTCGTTGAGCAGCGTGGTAGGTGATTACTCTGCTAATGTCTGGATTGCGTGTGCTCAGCATATCACCAAAAACAGGTCAGCAGAGCTATTTTATGTAGATTAAATTGTAAGGAAAAAGTCATGTTGCTGAATTCACCAGTTCAGGAGCGCCCACTTTTTTGAGTGCCTGCATGCCTTTAGCTCCCTTGATACTCCACCATAATATTTTTTTCTACTTGTTTATGTCACATATTGAGAATTAAATGATTAACATATGTTATGGAGGGACCATCTTCAAAGTTAAGGACATTTTGCTCTTTGGTTATAATATATTAATATACTGCCAATACCATGCTAAGCACTTTGCAGAAATAGGGAGTCAAAGGGCCTGAGCCAATTCCTATTGAAACTAATGGGAAACTTTCTACTGGTTTCAATGGGAGATAGGTTATAGTCAAAAGGTGAAACTATTTACCTTTGTGTACTTAAATAGTGGTTTTCTAATCACATATGTGGCATTTTTGGTACATACACACAGGTTGTGATTCTATTACCCTGCACTATGGATGAGCTTGTGTACATAGACTGAGCATATATTACAGGTGCTAGCCCCCATGCAGGTAACAGAGGAAGTTATGTTGAGCCAGGCAGAAGCAAGCAAGTTAGGGCCATCCCATTAAGATGGTTGTGGGCCAGAAGGGAATGAGCTCTGGGTTCTAGCCTGGCCTCTTACTTCAAACAGGGCATAGATTTCCCCATTGTCCTGTCCTTGGGCCATTTTGCCAATGACTGTTAACTGCAAGAAGGGTAGAGGCTTACCTTCAGAAGGAACTTGAGAGGGGGAACTGGGAAATGCTTAGTTAGTTTCAAGGGGGTTACAGTACTGTGTTGGGCCCCTAGGCCTCTGGCAGAGGTTACACTTAAGATGTGATTAACCAATTAATCATGACGCAAGTAGTTACCTGGCTATCCATTAATACAATCAATGGTGTAATAAAACAAGGACTAATCCACAAAGATATTACACAAAATATATGTAATAACTTTGTGGCTGGCTCCTATCATGCCTTAAATTGCATGTATGGCCAGGCATCAGTTGATCAGGGCTTCCAGCCTTGGAAGTGTATGAGAGCCTTTGACACCAATGAACTCCCAAGGCTGGGAGCAGGGATAAGCTAAGTGACTTGCTTGATCCTGAGCTTCTCTTCCACCAGCAATAGAGCACAATTGGGATATGATTCCTGATCCCACAATTGAGCCTCCTGCCATGCACATGTTGCTGGCAGGAAGTGCAATTGTTGGCATCACCCATCAGATCCCGTGGTGCCTTTAACTGAATGCCTGCCAGGGCCCTCAGAGTGATGCAGCCTCAAAAGCCAGCTGAGTTGGGAAAGCTTAGGACTCACCTGTGTTACACTCTACCTGTGTAAATGTCCTAAGCACTCAGCTACTCGAACTAAAACATGGGAGGGCCCTTCTTCATTTCTTTCCTGGACCCACACTTAGGCACATACATATACATCCACAGGACAGTGGTAACAGAACCACAGACTCTGTTTAAGTGCTTAAAAATGCCACTTATGCAGAAAACTGCCACCTATGTGCACAAAGGGTAATAGGATTCTGCCCGAAGTTTCTACCCCGAGCATTGTATAGATTAATTAAAATATAGTCTTCAATCACAGAGTGGGCAACAAAAACAGAAAACAAATACATAGAATGATGTATTGATTAGATTTTCATTGTGCTTGTGTATGGACTGCATTAATTATTCTATATTTTTTAGCTGTAAATAAATGCCCCTAGAACCTTGATTCTTATACCTCTACTCTTCTCCATAAAGAAATCTTTGTTCTCTAATAATCTTTTTTTTTCCTTTGCTGAAATCCTCCTGATGTAGTGGAGGTTCATGAATGGGATGATGTGAAGGGAGACCATATTCCATCTTGTTATGATATATTTGTTCCAGAGATATATAATGGGATTTTGTTTTTTTTTAAATCTGGGACTTTGAAGTGTGTCATTTTTTCACGTATTCTGTATATTCAGCTGAATGGAGTTTACCCATTTGTTTTTGCAGTTTTCCAGTTATTTCTCTTAGGTTTGCACTCAGCATATCATCATCATCTTTCCCTGCTCTTTCCCCAGTTTGAGGCTTTAATTGTGAGTTTGATTACTGCTATCACATTGATTTAGCAAGCAAAAAGCATGTTAGAGCAAGTAAAATCTATCCTTTGAACTCATTTTATTTTCACTTACAGCCATAATAAGTTAAACTGCACCTGCACAAAATGATGTTTCCCTTGTTTTGTGAAACTGGAAAGAAGCCAAATTTTGTGGGGTTTCTGCATGTGCAGATTTTCTTCACGCACCTCTTCCCAGCACCACCACCTGCCTCATGGCTTCAGGTGTTTCCCGCAGGTAAGTCACGATTCAAAACATGTTGGTATTCAGAATTGCCACTCCCAGGGTTCACATGCGATGTTTTAACACTGGTTGGTTTAGCCAGGTATGATGTTGTGATTAGTGGCAGCTATTTTTATTTCCTTGCTTGGAACTGTATGCCTCAGGTCACAGATCATAATATACAGAGACCTTCAAAACTAAATCCTGGATCAGGCTCAAAGCAGATAGGTAGAAGTTAGGAACCTTAGGACAAAAGCCATGTCAAAGGAGACCAGTAGTCTTTCTAGTCCATTACTATGTTTCCAACAGTGGGAGGTACTACATGATACAGAGGAAGGTACAAGAAAACCTGGAGCAAGCAGTTGTGGAAACTGTGGGTTTTACCTTGAGTGCACATCTGCTAGTAGACAGCTGAAGTGAATTAACAGAGTGGTATATGGGAATCAGTCTTATGCTGTCCATGCTGTACCTATTTTAAAGCTAAACAAGGGACTTCAGTCCCTACAGCTATCATTCTGAGACCTTTCCAAGCAACTACATTCATACAAAAAATAACACCAGGATCACGGTGGGAGGTCTGTCTATCTGGGGTGTACAAAGATTTGAGCCTGGTTGACTGTCTATCTATTTTTCTGCTTTAAACAGCTTTTGTTTGGTTAATTGGTGCTGTGGGCAGATAACCAGTTTTCTCCTGTGGAGGGATTAGCAGAATTCCATTGTTGAGATGTTCTAATTGTTAATTTGCATGCTTGAGGAAGATTATAATCGCGATTGTGAAACCTACTAGGGTTTTTTGTTTGAACAAAGTGGAGAAAAAGGTTCTTTGTACTTAATTAAAATCTACGTGGTATCAAACATTGAATCCATACCAGACAACACCAGATGGAGCTGTGTAACATTTAAAGAAAAAATTGGTCCTGATTCTCCTCTCTGATGGTAGTTGTCACCAGGGTAGACTCTCTGTGTGGTTATCTGACTCCATTAGCATTGTTCAGGAGTTAGGTGTTACTGGACACATCAGGCTCCCTCAGTTTGGATGGTCTGTGAGTGTGTTGTCAGGATACCATCTATGATGCCGTGTCCCTAAAAAACTTTTTATAATAAGAAATAGACCGTTAGTAACAAAAGTTCAGCCAATTTTAGTTATTAGTAACAAAAGATCAGCCAATTTTATTCTCCCCAAACAAACTCAGACACTAGCATCTGTGACCAGCCACTGCATGCTTCTAGCCAGGTACAAAGTATTAAGGGTTCCCAGGCCCCTTTTTAATGCACTGATCAAAATCTATATTTATAGCATACACATCCTAATTTTCACCAATTACTAACAGTAACATCATCCATATTCCAATTCTCACCAATCAGTGCAACTTCCCAACAGACAGAGAAAACTAGGCCTGTGCAAAGCAGCTAGTATTTTCTTCAGATTCGGATTTGGCCAATTCAGGGGACAGTGATTTGATTTAGTGATTCAAATCACTGTCCCGAATCGATTCAGCTGAATCTGATTTGGAGATTTGGCCACCGCTGAATTGGCTGAATCTCTGAATCAAATAGGCCTCATTCCCTGTCCGCTCTCCCAGCCCTGTCAATGGCCCAACCCCAACATCCCAGCTCTTTAAATAAAAAAAGCCCCACACTCACCAGTTGCTGCTGGGGGAGAGGGGTAATCCCTGCTGCCCCGCACTGCCCCATGCTGTGTGGGGGGCTCTACCATGAGCCCCCAGAAGCCCCGATGGCCACTGCAGGAGCTGGTGAGTGAGGGGCTTTAAAAACTTTTTTTAAAAAACCAGGAGCTGGGGCTGGGTGGGGCAGCCATGTGAGGGGGGAGGCTGAGAGAGCAGGTAGGGGATGGGAGCTCAAGGCACAGCCCCCCACACAGCATGGGGAAGTGGGGATTGCCCCCTCTGCCTGGCAGCAGCCGGTGAGTGTCGGGCATTTTTTTTTTTTAAAGAGCCAGGAACTGGGGCCAGGCGGGGCAGCCATTGATGGGGCTGGGAGAGCAGGTGGGGGTCAGGAGGTGCTTAGGGGGGCTGGGAGAGCAGACAGGAGATGGGGCCTGGTGGGGGTCCCCCCATGGTTCCCTCCTCCAGCCCCTCTCCCCGCCACCTACTTACCAGCACGGAGTCCGGTTCCCACTCCCTGCGGTAGCAAGTGCGGACTGCCCGAATCTCCAAAGCTTTCCAAATCTTTTCTGAATTGATTTGAAGAGCTTCGAATCAATTCAGACCTTTTTATTGGTCTGATTCAATTTAGAGATTCAGCCACTGAATTGGGCAGCATCTCCTCCTAATCGAATCAGTACCCAAAACTTTGCACAGCCCCAGAGAAAAGCTGCTTACCACATCTTACTGGGCACTTGTCCACATAATCAGCATTTACCCACTAAAAATGTTCCTAGTTTAATTTTTCTTGTTTACTTTATGATGACTAATTCAGTAACATGGACATGATTTACCACATAATGGCTTATTATGCTATAACTAGTAAAATGCACTAGGGAGCACATCAGAACAATTTTACTCTCCTGCCCTTTCAGCACTACTTTACTGCCAGGTGATGTTTAAGGACAAGATTTGATATTTTGGTTGGTTTATTTTCTTGGGTCATTCCACGTTGCTTTTTTGGGGGAATGGTTGGTGGCTTTGTTTGAGAGCCATGGGTTTTTGCCGGGGTTTTGAGTTCAATACGCATTGCTGCTTGCCTCCCTTGCAAAGCCTCCCACTCTTTTCTGGGAGCTTGTTATGTGTTGTACGGGGCGCTGCTGGTTAGGATGGGAAATCTTTTCATGCAAAGGTCTGCAAGAGTAAGCCTGCCTGCCTCCCCCTCACAAGTCTGGATTGGTATCAGGGGTCTGTACTGCAGGCCTCCCAAAGGGGATGCCTCCCTGCCCAATCCTGGTCCCAAAGCAGTTCTTCCCCCTGCATTTTCTGCACACTTGTTGCACTGGGTGCTGGGTGTGGGGTACACTTAGGGCTACACAAAGGTACACAGTCTGGCTACCCCCCACCCCCCGGCTACCCAAGCTAAAGCCTGAATAGAAATATTACTACAAGAATTTTTATGTAAATCAGAAATAATCCTGTGTCTCCTGTTGTTTGTATCTTCGCGTCAAAAAGCAGGACTTTTTCCAAAGCTGAGAACCAGTGTGGTGGTGGGTGTGGGTTCTTATCGAGGTTGATTAAGATTCCTTGGGTACCTGGGATTCCTGTGCCCAGGACAGCTTCCCACAAAGTAGGGTTGGGGAGGTTGCAATCAGCCTACTCTAACTCCCACTCCCCCTGCGATCACCACACAGTGGTCAGCATGAGCTAACCCCTCCATGTCTCACACAGCAAGGGCATGGTTTGGGTTTAAGCAAAGAAAGAAACAGTCTAGGCTCAATGAGAGGAATTTTCTTATCACTTAGTCTATTTTCATCTTTTAACTGCTGCATAGGCTGATCATCATCACCTGCAGTCATATCCCCCCAGCCTACAACTAGATCCCTTCAATACTTGTTCCCCCTCCTGTCTTCTACCCCCCAAGCTTGCCCCTCTACTATGATACTTCTGTTCCTTCTAAACCTATTTTTGTCCCCAGCAGCATGTCCCTGTCCCTCTTTGAGCACCCTTTGCTTGCCATTGCTCTGCCTGACAGTCATACTGCTCCCTCTTTCTGGGAGTGCAGGGGGCTGTGGGTCAGGAGTGAGGGGCACCAGCTGGGCTGGGAGGGGTGCAGGTTAGCTAGGAATAAGAGGCACTGGCAGGGCTGGTGGGGCAGGGGGCTTCAGGCTAGAACTGAGGGACACAGGCAAAGCGGGGGGGGGGGAACTGTGGCTTGGCTGTAATGCATGATCATGTTTTCTGTGTAATTGTTGTATATTGTGCCTCCTGTAGAACTGGAGAGAACCATTTCCCATCCCCCCCTCATACCATTACTGGAGGGACCAAAGCCCTGAGCTGCAGGTGGCAGCTTGGGTTCTTTCCAGCTCCCCTCTAGCATGAGGCTAGGCAGCTTGGTGTGCAGATGGCACATGGTGGATTCCAGAGGCAGTAGAGTCAGGAGCTGCAACTCAGAACCCGGGTATTGATAACTCAATAGTACAGCGTTTGCCTGTCACATAGGAAACCTGGGTTTGATTCCCAACCATACCACTGCTGTTGAAAAACAACCAAACATAAAGTACTCAGACCATTATGCTTCCAGGGATCAGTCCCTTGAGTTACCCTAGAACTCCTCTTGATTGAGAGGAAAACCTGGATTGGCTGGAAGTGATTAGGTGATGCCAATGCAGGCCAAGGGCTTGGCTTCCATGGTGGGTCCAGAGGCACCAGACCTCACCATCAGGCAGGTAGCACTCAGGTCTTGGTGGCTGCCTATCTCGCCAAGGATGTGGAGCCACTGTTGTACAACCCCTTGGCCTACTAGGCAAGCTGCAGCCAGATGTGGCGGGATCTGGCCACAGTTGCCCACGAATACCTATCCTGTGCACTAACCAGTGTTCTGAGTGAGAGAGTGTTCAGCATTGCTAGGGTTGTAGTGACACCCCACCACGCCTGCTTGGATCCTGGTTTGGTGAAGCAGCTGGTGTTCCTGAAGGTGAACCTCCCACTGCTGGGTTCCCAAAGCTCCAGGTACAGATGGAGTGAATGTCACCCTCCTCACTCCATCCGCACCTATTTGCTTTTTTCATTTTTAAAAAGCCATTTAATGCTCCACTCTTAGAGCTGGAGGGGGCACTCATTGCATCACCAGCCAGCAGGGGAAGAACATGTCCCTGCTGAGCTTCCATGCCAGGACAAACTTAGAGGTATGGGCTGGGGCTATGGGGAAGGAGGAGTCCCCAGGTCCTGGACATGACCTCTAAAATTGCACTCTGCCAGAGTCAGGAAGGAGGCAGGGCCCTGGGCACATCTAAGCCTCAGGCCTGGGGCTGGCAGGCAGACTTCTCTGGAAGCTACTGGAGAAGAAGCTCCTGCAGGAAAGGAAAGAAAGGCTCTAGTCTGTGACAGTTTCACCACCTGAGCTACTGCTGATGCTACTGTGCTGCTTACTAAGTTATTACCTGTTAAATTAAGATTTAAAGTGGTGGACCAGACTGAGGCTGTAGGGGAGGAGGAGGCCACATTGGGGCACATTACCATGCCATGTAGAGGCCCCAACACCAGTGAGGGCACACCTTAACATACACACAGTGTCACCCATGTCACTGTGCTTTGTTTGTCAGCAGCCTGACGTGCATTTTCCCAGAAAACCATGCACCTATCTCCTTGAAACTTGGCAGGCTTTGTGGCCTCAGCAGGGCAGTTTTAACCCTGCTTCACCTTAACACACACACATGACATGAGTTTTGCTTTCAAGATTTTGAGGTGCAGTTTCCCAGAAACCCCTACAGATATCACCTTGAAACTTGGAATACTTCATGCCCTCAGAAGGGGCTACCACCTCTACTGCTTTTAACCAAATATGCCAAAAAATGACAGTTATAGGCAGTTTCATGCTTCCCCATTATAGCCTATGGGCAAAACATTGAAACAGCGTTGAAACAGCGAAACAGTTTTGACAAAATGAAACGGAACAGTGGTTTTGAAATTAAATTAAACTCAAAATTAAACACTGTCCCGTCAAAATGTTGAAATGGAAGTCAAAACGGAACAGTGCTGTTTTGCACAGCCCTAATTGCTACACTGTATCAAAACCCATGTTGTTGACTTGTGGGGAACAGGTATGTTAGAGGAACAGCTTGGATATCATCACAGGAAATGAAATTCACTCAGTGGAATCCCAGGCTCATTTTGGAGAGGTACACAGTGGAGGATGGAAAGATTTCCAGGTGATAAGGTGGCTCTGTGTCCTCCTGATTTTGGTGCCCAGGATGTCTGAGTACTCTAAAGCTTCCCTCTCCCAAGAATTCCTTAATTTTTTCAATGCCTACCTTGGAAAGCCATTTTGTCAATGTCACCTCCCTGATATGTGCCTGGTGAGTGGGGTCCCTGGCTTAGTTGTGGGGGTGAAGAGTTGAAAGGATCACTAGGTGTAGGAAGAAACTTGCTTGCTCCTTGCTTCTGTACAGCCATTGTTGCCTTCCACCAAACCCATAGCTCATGACTCATTTTTCCTGCCTGCCTCATCTTTACAGGCCATGCCTGTACTTGCTTGCATATTACCAAACTCTGTTGTGATACCCAAACTGGGATAATCAGGTATGTATGTGTGGGGGTGTGGAGGGGGGGCATGGGAGGTCCCTGCTTCACCATTCTGGAGGCTACACACACACAGACCAATTGACAGGTATTTACTGTTGCAGGTACAACCACCCACCGCAAGTCAGGAGTCACATAGCCATCCCAGTGAAACTCACACAGAAGGTTTCTGCTTCCCCACCCCTGTGGCCTAGGGTCTCTGTAGGCAATTGATATTTGGGCAATAGAGTCCTGTCTACATCCCAAAGCATCTTGATTGCCCTGCATGGATGTGTAGGGTTTAGCAGTGGTGAAGTCTGGGATGCCTGAAGGAGTGATCAGACACTAGGCACAGGATGCTTTGTGTCTGTACATAACATTGAAATAGTTCACAGAGGACCGGCTCAAAATAGTACTTGCTTTTCCCAGTGAGCTTTTGAAATGGTCTAGGAAGTTTAATCCATTCTTAAGTGGACTGTAATCTAGACTTGTGGGTTTAAAAGGTATTTAGAACATTCTAAGTGTTCATCTGTTCACACCCTAATGCTTTGAATTTCTGAATGCTTATTGCAACCAAAGAAAATCTTTGGGACTTTGTCTATTTGCTTCTGATTTCAGCCAAACCAGGGTAGGATATTCAAAACTGAGAATATATATAGTATATGTACAGGAAATTTTAGTTCAGAAAATAATTATCTTAGATTTTCTAAAGATTTCACAGGCTTTTCAAAAGTTGCAGTTTTGAAATTAAGCTTTTGTTTCTCATGGATCACGATTAGTCAAGCACAGGCAGTTTTAATTGACTGCTTGTAGAGCAGAAATAGCACTGGGCCTCTGAAGTCAAATTAGAATGGTCCCAGATTGCACTGTATGCAGTTTACTGGGTCACACCAAAAAACTTCATTAGTAGTATAACATGTCAAAATTAGTCACTTAAGAATGTAAACAGCTCCAGTAACAGGAATGAGCAGGCCTCCAGCCATCTGCTTTGTGTGTTTGTCCTGGTTTTTCACTGTAGGCACTGATTTTTGTTCACTCAGCCAGATGATCGTCATCTTAGATTCAGCTGAGTGTCCCGAAGTAGCAGAGAGCTGGAGATGTCAACAGATTGCTATGCCTTCCGGTGGGGGCACAGGGCTCTGGGCTCAGCAGGGAGGAGCAACATCAACAGCTGGTGCATCCCAGGACTTCTCTTCCATCTTCTCTTCTCATTTTTTGCTACAGATGTGAGAAGCAAACGGTCTTGTCATTATTAGCAAAGGCACCCTGGTGTAACCCTACGCTCTCTGTAACTCAAGTCAGTAACAAACCTTTCTCTTCCTCTGTTTCTATCTTTTCTTCCTCCATCCCCTGCTATTTGACACAATGACCATACTTTTGAATTTGATTTATAATGCCTTTTATTCATAAAAAATTACAATAATTTTCCATTTGGAATCCATTATTTGTCATTCACCCTGTAATAACTGAATTTATAGGCTTGATTCTTCATTCCATTAATCCAGATTTATGTTAGTATATTTCTGTTGTAAATGAAATTACAGTGGTGTAAAACTGATATAAAAGGGTTAGATAGAAGATCCTATGTGTTTTGTTTTTCAAAATGGATGAAAATTCATAAGTAGGATATAAGATCACACCAGAAATCTGCACAATATGTTTTAACCAAGTAACCAGAAAACAAACCAACCCCAAAATGAAAGGAAGGAAACATTTTCAAAGGAAAATGTTAGCCAGCCTCTGAACAAAAGCAGCAGATTCAATTGTTCATTCATATGAAAAAGCATCTGGGAATTAGACAATCACTGAATGAAGAATAAACCACCAGCTTTTGAAAATTAGGAGTTCAGCAGACAGTTATTTAATGAAATTGTTTGTGTCTCCTTTTTTGAACTCTAATGACATTTTGGGAGACGTTAAGGAAAGGAGATAAAGACAAAAATAAACACAGGTAGGTGGGGCTTTTTCCCTGTGGAGTGATTGGTTAGCATTTTAATACACCACAGTCCCAGTTAGTATTACTAAAAACAAAAAATATAGCTGTTTTTAGCATAATGAACATTGAAGGGGGAAAAAAACATTTTACTTTTAACAGAAAAGACTGGATAGTATTTTGTTCATGAATGTCATTACACTAAGGATGGTAGAAGTCAACCCCTCTCCCTCCTGCAGAAAGCTCAAGAATGGAAGTAGGGATTGTGTTGTCTCAAGATTGCCCATTTAATTTTGGGGTCTCTGGACTATTCTGCAGGCTACTATGGAGCACACAATGACAGATTAAATGTGCTGTTAAAAAAATCAAGACTGCATACATTGATAGGAATAATAAGAGCTATTCTTAAACTTTGCTGCCCTTCACACCACAGTACAAACCAACGACATGAGTATCAATTATGTCTACAACAGGATTTTACACTGTAATAGCTATACCAATGGCTAAGAAAAACCCTCCCAGTATAGCAGAGAACATTTCTCATAGTGCACCAGAAGGAGACATTTAGTGAAATGTAGAAAATTTAAAACTGATAAAAGGAAACACTTTTTTTACACAATGCTTAATTGACCTATGGAACTGACTGCCAAAATATACCGCTGAGTCCAAGAGCTTAGTAGGATTCAAAGGAATTGGATAATGAGAACATCCACAGTTATGTTAGAAATATAATGGAGTTAAACTTTAATGCTTCAAGGCATAAGTCAATCACTAACTGATGGAAGTCAGGGAGATTTTTTTCCTAAGGGTAGGTTATTTCATAATTGTTTGTCATGGGGTTTCTTACAGCTGCCTTTCAAGCTTCTGGCGCTGACCAATTTTGGAGAAAGGATACTGGATTTGATGGAAAAGTGCTCTGATCCTGTATCACCATTTCTATATTTTTATACAGAGGTGCCTATGCTACTCACACTGCTGCTCTTAAATGCAATGTGAGCCACTTGGAGAAGTATCCATACTACAGAATGCCAACAACTAGATGTCATCGCATGGAACATTTAAAATGCCAACAAAGGTAAAATGTATCCCTATGGAGACAAATTCCTACACATGATTAAGGCTCTATTTATTGTCTCAAAAAGGTAAGTGATAACTAGTCCTTTTGTCAGTCCTCTATGTAGGGGTGAGTTTTGCACAGATTAAATGCATCTATTCCCAAAGATGAATGGCATATTTATCTTTTTTAAAGTTATTCTTATGAGTAACAATTTCTAGGCACCCAGTATCTGCAATGTTATTTGTTCCTTGCAAAGTAGTATATTTACATTATGTATTTCAGTGCACACTACCGGAAAGAACTGATGCAGACATTTGTGACATTATATGCTATCTCTCTATAAGGAATCCCCTACCCAATCACTGAAGGAGAAAGGGAGTCACAGAGCAGCTGGCTGCCTTCAGCCCCCTGGAGGGACTAATGGTGGCAGAGGGCCTTTTAATAAAATATCCATTCATCCCAGGTGCAGCCAGCACAATGTGGTCAGTGATTGACAAGCCTGGGGTGGAAGTAGTGGGTCAGATGACTAGGGGCTAGGAGCCTTATAAAACTAGGGCCATGGCTGAGGCCTTGGGGAGAGAGGTTCCTGACTGGCCAAGGGAGAAGGACCCCAGGAAGCTGTGCACTGGGTAGCAGAGTTAAGTACTTTGGCCATATGTTGTGGTTCATCACCGCAGTGTGAGGTTGCCCCAGAGTTTGGGAGGGAGGGACTTCTTGTTCAGGAGCAGAAGCTCATGTTTTTCATTGCGTTGAAGTTTGAACTGGAACATTGGGTTGTGCTTGCAGGGAAGGAGGAGCCACCAAGAAAGGTGCCAGAGGGACCCTGGGTGCTAAACTTTCCAAAGGGTGGGGGAGGAAGTAGCATAAGGGGAATAAGGCCAAGAAGGCTAAGACCAAATTGTGAGCCCTGAGAAGCTTGGTAGACACAAACAACACTTGGGAAGCACTGCTATCAGTCAAAAGTCTGTAGCATGTGGCAGAAAAGACTGAGGGCACAAACCCAGAGCCCACAAAGGGTGAGACTAAGGCCATGGGGCCCAGAGCTCAAAAAAGACAAAACCAAAGCTAAGGGGCTCGGAGCTCATGAAGGGCAAGATTGGGGCTGAGGTGTCCACAGCCTGTGAGGGTGAGGCTGAAGCTAGGGCATGAAAGCCTAGGGTCCTGGGACAGTGGATCTCAGGTAGAGAAGCCCAATCAAAGAAAAGTGGGTCATGGCCAAGGAGGCCTCAGCCCAGATGAGGATCTAGGACCTGAAGTGATATGTCCTGACCTCTAGGGTTAGCCTCTCAGTCCAATTATAATATCAAGTTATGGCAAATGAAATAACAGGGTGGGACCCCAAGAGGCCAGAGGGGGCAAGGTGGGATCCAGGCAGCTGCTAGGGGGTGACTTGGCTACCCCAGGGCACAACCCACTCCTCACTCTTAGGACATTTTCAAACATTCTACAGGAAACAAGCCTTAGAGTATTTTCCTGCTAACTTCAGTAAATCCTTAGTTGAACTATTTTCTGACTTTTGTCACTTATTTGTTTTATTCAATTAATTTGAAAGAACTTTTAAGCAACAGAGAATGTGACCACATTGATGCTCATGGTCTAAATTTTTTTGTCAGTTAGTTCTTAAATCCCTGGGAGGAAAGGAAGGACATAATATTCTGTATTAGTGAAAATGTAGAGGGGTTAAGTAGGTAGAAATTAATTATCCAGATTGGATAAGATACTTAAGATCATTACCCAGGGGTTATCATCCCTGTCTTTACAGGAAGTGTCATAGGATCTTTAATTGCTCTTGCAGTCAGTTACAAGGCTGTTCTAGAGGGAATAATTTGCTCTTAAATATAACTTGCTATGCTGTGCCCCATTATCCCACTCCCTAGTTTATGTGTGTAATCTATCCAGCTGATTTATGTTAAAACATCTATCTATCATTTCAATTGCTTATATATATGGCATACATCATATAACTTACAAAAAGTACAAAAAATGTAATACATCAATATTCACCATTAACCTCCAGTGATCCCCATGAAAACAAAACTTTACCCTTCCAATGCATTCATGCCCCATTTCAACTTACCCTTTCAGGGAAAGCCTGAGAAAACAGGTAGACCATATGGTATGTCCTGGAAGCATGACTTGATTTTCATGTACCATAAGAAGGATATCGTTAAAAAAATGGAAACAGTGCAAATGCCTTAACATAGCCATGTCTAAAAAGCAAATGAACTGAGGTAAGTAATTATGAAGATTTCACATTTTACCAATGTTATTCTCATCATGCTGTCATTATTGTAGCCTTTAGATGCCCAAACAAGATTAGGCTCACATTATGCTTTGCATTTAGAGCCATCACACTAATTCTAATAATATTCTCCAAAATTTCAGCTTGAGACAGGGTACTAATCGGAGCCAAGAGATGGTTTCTTAAGCATAATTGTTATGTATCACTGCCACTTTTGCTTTCAGAGGGTGTTTATTCCATATGGACTGTCACCAGCTAAGAAAATCTGTGTCGAACTTGCAGCTTGAACCCAATAGTTGCTTATTATCTCCAGAGCCTTGATGAGTGAACCTGATGGGAAAAAATTAGCAATATCATTCTGAAAAATGTTTACCTACCACAGGGAAAGATATTTCCCTCACTATTCTATTGGTCTTAAAATCAAACAAGACTGAAATCATCCCAGACCATGACATCACTTGTATTCCAGGGGAGACAATGTATTTCTGTAGATTAAGACATTACTGATACTGTGTAGAGTGAAGAAATCTTTTTAGTTCCTTCAGTGACCTGCCATAAACTTTTCAATGTATCTTTACATTGTAATCAATTGGAATTAAGAAAAAAAAAAGACTTTCTAGCACTCTAGTCATCTTCCTTCTCATCTCTTTAACCAATGATTTCATAAGCAGAACAGTGTTTTCCTCAGAAGCTTCTGGGAAAAATAGTTTGAACAGTCTCTGAAGTTAGATGAATAAATCCTGATTTTCAGTGTACAAAGCATGCCCACACCTCAAAATGGCAGGTGGTTCATAAGAAAGATACAACTTTTGTGGCTATTGGCCTGCACACACAGATGAAAAAAAAAAAAGATCTTCATTGAGATTAGCCAAAGCTGGAGAAGGTCCATAGCCAAAGTCAATTAAAAAGATTTCCATAGACTTCAGCTGTAGTCTGGTGTTCCCTATATTCATGGAAACAGGAATCCCTGAGCTAATTCCATGGACATCACAAAATTCATAAGCTCTTGAACTATGCTACAGCAGCATGTGTATGTTTGGCTAATATTTTTCTTTCTAACATTCTTTTTAGCTAGGAAAATAATGTATGTTCTATATTTTCTTGATAATCATGTTTCAGTGGGCACTGGGAAGTGTACTACTAAAGCTGCTTGCAGATCTTCCATCTTCATTACATTTTGGAAAACCACATTCTTATTGTATGTATTAAAGAGAAAAGGAAATGTGTTGTCCATTACTTAGCAGAACTTTGGTGAACATGTAACAGGGACCCCCTGCCCCTGTTACTAGGAAAAAGGGAACTGTAACTGGATACAGGTTGCAAGGAGCCTGAGGGTAAAGTGGCAGTAGGTGGAAGTTGCCCAGAAGTGAGCTAGGGGCTAGAAAAAGGCAGGTTGCTCATGGAGGAATTAACAGTACCTGGACCCTGGGAGCAGGAGACAGAATCACATGTCCAGAAAGGAGCTAGGCTTGGGGCATATAAGTGTGAAGCTTTGGTCCCTGATTCGATTCGGTGGAGATTTGGCCTGATTTGGTAGCCGAATCTCCGAATCTGAATCGAATCAGAGGACGCTTTAATGACTCTGTGGCAGGGCACTGTTGGTGCCTGCCACTTTAAAAGCTGATCCAAGCTCTATCTTTTGATCTCTGGCCACCTATATAAACATGGAAATTCACTTCTGGCAGGCCAGACAGAAACATTGCCTGGCTGCAAGGCTGCATACAACATCCTGGAGGTAAGGGTAGGAGCTGTAGGGGATGGCTTGGAGGCTCCTGGTCCTGGGCATGACCTAAAACAGCACCCTGCCTGGAGTGGGTGGTCTGGTGTGAGCCCCCAGGAAATGCCAGGCCAGTTACCAACCCAGTGAAAGGCGGATCGGGGTGCCTTAACCCCTAACCCCCACAAAATTGTGAGTATAAGAGGGTCAGGCATGGCTGTAGCCACCTGAGCCCAGGGAGGGTGTAAAACCCAGAATGGGTCAGGCACAGCTATGGCCACCTGAGCCCCACTGGGGAGGGAAGCCCTGTGGCCCCAGTGAGGGGGCAGAGATAAGAAACCCCATTGAGGGGGCGGCCCCAGGGAGGGGGCGGAGGTATGGAGCCCAAGGGAGGGGACAGAGATGTGGAACCCCAGCAAGAGAGTGGCCCCAGTGAGGGGGCAGAGATGTGAAGCCCCAGTGAGGGGACAGCCCCAGTGATGTGGCAAAGGTGAGGAACCCCAGTGAGGGGGAAAACCAGAGGGCTGGGAGCCCAGCATGTCTGAGTGTATAGAGTTGCCCCAGGAGGGGCCAGGGCAAGCTTAGACCCAGGCAGGTAACTGGGTGGCCACTGCCCCAGTGAGGGTCGCGGGAGAGGCCCAAAAGACAGTACGTCTGCCACCCAAGGTATGAACTAGCTAAAGCCTAAGGGGCCCGCTCCAAGAGGGAGCAAGACAGTACAAGTTGTTAATGTGTGAAACAGACCCTGTGAGAGGGGGTGGAGTGTGAGACGCCCTAGTGAGAGGAGGGCGGTATGAACGTGAGTGTGTCTGAGGCCTGACAACAAGGCCTAAGCTTGATCCAGCTGTAGGCCAGGAGCAGTGTGTCATCTGGATGCCATCTACGAGGGTTGGGCTGTGGTGTAGGGGAGGAACGGAGCTGCAGATAGTGTTCTCTAGCATTGGGGCAAAAATGGGCAGCCCCCTGCCTTAATTAACACCTCAATTAAGTAACAACAAGGTATGGCAGGAGAGACAGGTGGGCGGCATGCCCAGAAGCAGGTGGGAAAACTAGCACTGTGGCTGGTCAGGGACCCCCACTTTGCTATACACTCTGAACCCTCTGAATTGATTCAAAGAGATTTGGAAAGATTCAGAGATTTGGACATAGACACAGCTTTAAATGTGTTTTCTACATACCTCTAGGTACCAGGCAGCTCATGAATGTTGTGATGCTGGGGCACATGGATTGTCCAACAGATGTGAGGGGAGCTCGTCAGTGTGCTTGGCAGCAGACCTGGAAGTAGACCAGAAGCACTTCTGGTCCACTTCCGGGTCCATCGGGGAGCCTCCCCCCCCACCCCCGCTGCTCCCTGCGCCCCCCTGCCTTGGGGACTGGTACTTCCTGGGTCCGGGGGGGCAGCTGGGGTTCCCCCTGTGGCTGATCACTGAGCTGGGGGGGGTGTGGCTCGGTTTGCCACCAAGCACATGGAGGGCTCCCCTTCACTCCTGTAGGACTCTCCATATGCCCCAATATTGCAGCGTTCACAAGCTGTGCCTGGTACCTCAAGGTATGTAGAAAACACATATAAAGCTGTGTTTATGTCCGAATCACTGATTCTCTGAATCAGTGTTGAATCTTCAGATTTGGATTCAGCCAAATTGAATCAGGGACAATGATCTTAATCAACAAATTGAATCACTGTCCTTGATTTGGGCTGAATCCGAATCTGAATTGAATAGGGCTCACTTTGCATGCCCCTACATATAAGCCCAGCCCCTGGCCATGGAGGACAGAGTCTGGCCCTGACTGACAAAAGATACAGAGTTCTCAGCAGAGCTGGCTGCAACTAGAATCAAGTGAGCTCAGGAGAGGTACTTGGTGACCTAAATGAGTTTGTATTTGTGTTTGTACCAGTTAGGTTGGGCTTTTTTGTTTCAATTTGACCAGAAGACCAGGTTGTGGCTACAGGGGAAGAGGAGCCACAGGTGGGGTGCCTGGCAGGCACTCTCCACTATTAGGGACAGGAGCTAGACCAAAACTGAGACGGCTGAAACTGGTAGAGTCCAACTGGAGCCCCAGGAAGGGCCATAGCCAAGTCAGGGCCAAGGCCCAGGAGCTGAGGTCTCAGACAGTGGATCAGGGCTCAGAGAGAGAAAAAGGGGGTCAAGGCTGGGATGGCTGAAGCCCTGACAGGTTCTTGGAGGCCTGAGGGAGTGCTCCCTTAAAGGGAGAGCACTCCGCGGGAAGCATGAACCCCTCCCCCCAAGGTGTGAGTTGAACGCAGCAGCCAAGGACAAAACTGAAAGGCGAAGGAACCAAAGGAGCTACTCCTGGCCCCAGGAACTGCCTGCTCAATAATTCAAACAATAACATCAAAGGCATGGCAGGTGAGAGGCTGGAGGTGAGGGAGGGGGACAGAAAGAGCTGACAAGGAGGCCAGGCCCCAAGGGCACCAGGTGCTGGAGTAGTGTACCCATGAGGCCTGTTACAGAATACAAAGCACTGCAATATTGTTTATAAATTTGAAACAGAAATTATTTTGTATTCACTTTCCTTTTGTTTGGTCTTTTCCCAATTACGTATTTTCTCCACTATTTATTTTTTCATATATGCACAAACAACTAAAACCCAGCCTGGGAATAAAGATGCAGCAGCAGTAGTAGCAGAAAGATTTGTGCAATCTTTATCGGAAAAAAATAATGCTGCATATTTATTATACTGAATCAGATTAAATTGCTGAAATCAAGTAGAAGTATGCTTCTGTCCAAAACAATCATGTCCTATGTGACAGCTCCATTATATTAAAAGAGCAAGAGTGGGAGTTTCAAGCAGTGTGATGCAAATCATAGAACTGTTTAAGTAAGACTTTGGAGTAGTAAATTATAATCTTATTTAAACTGTGATCTTTTGTGTAAGACAGGAATGAGCTTCAGTACTTTAGAAGCTTTGTTTGGTGATTTCTTGCTTTTTGAAAGTTTTACGTTTTGTTTGTTTTCCTTTTGAATAGCAAAATGCTCTTATCTCCATTGTAATGTGACATTGTCATAGTACAACTTCCTAGGAGTTGGACTGAACCTTTTGAAGAGAGAAGCCAGATACTCTCCATTTTCATAGACTTTCTGTAAAAACCCAGAACATCAGTGCAGTTGATGTTTGTATAATGGCCTGGACACTTTGCTCCACTCAAAAAGTAGAAGGATCTATTTTGGTTGTAGTTGGAAAGGTGAGAATTATGTGGCATAAGACAACATTCTATATATTGTAATCTACTGTGGCGGGCTCAGTTAATTTAAACCCAAAGGGGAACTTAAGATGTACTGAAACTTGCAGTTTTGGCAGTCCTGAAAAGTGTACACACTAAACAAAAGACATTAGGCCAAATTCTGTTCCATCTCTTAGTTGCACGAGTAGACATAGGCACCTAAGCGTGATTCTGTTGTACCCTGCTTGATTCCCTGAAAACTACTGACACAGAAGGTGGGTGGGTCCTCATTTTCTTCATGGCTTTTTTTGTGACTTAGATTGTCATCTGATCCATAAGACTATTACGGTGGGTGGATGCAGAGTATCAGTTGGCTATTCTGTTTTCTGTGTAACGCCCCTGCCCATTGCCTTCACGTGAACTTATGTCCATTATGTTTCTTTTTGACTATACAATAAAGAACCGCCCCTTGCTGATAATGTCAAAGGCAAGAAGAGAGGATTAGTTTAATCATCCTTTCTTCCCCCAAAACTTCACAAAGACATGCTTGAATGCCCATTTCTTCAAGCGAGAGAAAGGAAAAACTATGTGTTCAGAGATGGTTGTTTAGACTCAGCTTTCCATCTTTCTTCTCAAACATAACACCAAAGACAAGCAAAAAAGGCATACAGAAGTGGGCACACCTTATAGCCAGCCTATCCACCACGGTCCCTCCAGCCTTATGCTCATCTTTTAATTTCTGCCATAAAATGGGTGCTTCTCCCCCTAGACCTATTTTTGATGGCATATTAGAGATCATAGGCATTATTGTCAGGGTAATAAAATGGTCTTTCTGATAAACATGGTATAAGGTTTGTAGTGATATCAATTTTTGCTCCCCCATCCTTCTTAGAGTCCATCCAGACTTTGAGGCTCCCACTTACAATAATTTCTGCAAATAGAAAGGAAATTGGAGCCTCTGTCTGAAAAAAACAGACAGAGGGTCCAATGAAAAAAAAAATTTCTTAATATGTGAATCCACACATTCCCTTCCAAATCAGGATAACAGTCTTTTTTTTTTTAATCAAATGAGGGATAAGGGAAAAGAAAATACTTGTCAGACTTTTCAGGAATATTAAAGATGCAATCCAACCCACAAAAGACAAGAATACATGCTGTGAATGTTAAAGAACACTTTACTTCATAAATCAAAATATTGCCCCTTTTCCCCTCCTTTTATAAACTTTAGTTTTTTAAAGATTTAAATGCACTTTTTGCAATGTGCTAAAGTTGACTATGTCTACATATTTGAGCAACGTTAAATTTAGAGCATTTGCATTACACACTGTTTACCATTCAAGTAGCTAGGCAGATTTTAAATTTGTATGAGTAACATATGGGTGTATATTTTCCCTAAGGTTTGGCTTTTAAAGTGTGTGTCTTTTTGGCACATAACACATACTTAAAATACTATCTTGATACAGACTGTTCTATGACTGCCTTGAAAAAGTAAATGACCACATAAAACCCCCTCAATTTTGAATCTTTTTAAGTGCCTAAATTTTGTGCTTTTAGAAGAAAGCAATATTGCTGTAGAAAAACTCAGCCCTGTAATCAATATACATAACCTTCCAGCGTGTTATTACAGACCTTCATTTGTCTTCAGGTTTTACTTGAAAGCATTGTTAGGAGTGTGGCATGAAGGTCATTTTATGGAAAGTACACATATCAGATGTGACAAAGGTAACACGCTACCAAAGTATCTGTGTTTCAAGAAAAAACCAACATAAACTGCTATTCAGTCAAAATAAATAATGATGAAACAATATTACTCTTTACAAGTGCTAGTTTGGGGAATATAAATAACAGAAGAGAATATTATGAGGTGCAGTTCCATAGTTATCTGTTTTGCCAAACATGACATTCAGCATTTCAAATATAAAAGGACAATTTCCTCTGCACTCTAAGCTCTGTGAGAAGAACATGAATTTCCCAAGCAGAGCTGTTCTTTCCTGTATTTTGTTTAACAAACACAAGAAAATATGTATTTTTACCATGCTAGTCACTGTAAACATTTCATCATTTGTAAGCTAAACAGCTTTGCTAGAAATCTGGGTACACTATCTTACAGCCAAGTGTGGCAGGCTGGGTATCAGTAACTGAAGAACTCTTTATTCAGGCCAGATGCTTGCAGCATCTCTAAAGGTTCTTTGATTAATTGAGGTGAACCACCCTGTATAACAGGGTCAGCACACACAAGCTTTCATTATTTTCTTCATTTACATCAATTAGAATTATGGAGAGCCTGGGGCTACTCCTGACTTCTAAAAACATGATCTACTCTTAGGTGATGTTTAAATAGAGCACTGAAAAGACTACATCATATTTCATTAGCAAATAAAACTTTTATTTCTGCCATCAACAATCACAAGATTTATATATGGCATATTGCTAACGTAAGTCATTACATATATCACCCAAGGTGGTCAGACTCTGAAAAACTGGATTTTGATGCATACCACAACAATCAATCTAAAGAAAGTGAATTTTATCTGTGCACAGACTGCAGCTATGAAAACATAAGCATAGTCTCTAGAAGAGTTTGTGAATTCTAGGATTTTTCATTAGGATGTACTTCAAAGGGAGTACAAACCTCTGCCTTGTACTGCGAATCAACTAGGGATCTTTAAGAACCTGCACCATAAGGCTAGATGAAAGGACTGAGAATACCATATATAGAGAGGCTTCAAAATATAATTGTCTCAAAAATAGGTGGGAAGAGACTTGACACATTTCCAAGCAAAAGACAACTCTTTTTGTGGATGTTATGTATAAAGGCAATGAGATTCAATGCTTAGATGTAGTATATTGTCAGTCAATCTAGCTTTATCCAGACTTGCAAAATGTGACCCACCAGAACTGGGTAGTTTTGTCTGCTTGGGCAATCAAAATTTAATTCATGGTTAAATAATTAAATCTGAATAATATTTGGGCAGCTTTTATCAAATATAGGTGTGTGTGTATGTGTGTGTGTGTGTGTTTATATATACATATAGATACACACAATGTAGTCAATACGGCTGTGTGAAATTTCACCGGCCGTTTCATTCCAACACTGTTTCAACCAATTTTGAGGTCAAAACAGCAACATTTGAATGAAACAAAGGCTGTCGAAATAGCCTCGAAAAAAAATGAGGCTGGTCGAAACTTTTCAAAAATCAAAACGTTTTGATCATAGGCTGGGGACGGGAAATCAGTCCAGCTGGGCTGACTTCCCATCCCCCATACTAGATCGCACCCAGGGCGGGAGGCAGCACTTGTTGATTATCCCACATAACTCTACAGGTTAGAAAACTGATTTTTTTACTAGATGAATTTCATACGTCTGAGCTAGCTGATACATACAAATAAACCATCTTTTCTCACATGTAACATGCTACTTTCCCCCCAAATTAGCCCCCACCACCCGGACAAGTAAACCAGGGTTGCCCAACTTGTGGCTGCAGGCCACATGCAGCCTGTGAGGGGTTAATATATCATAGGGCTGTGCAAAACATCATCATTTCATTTCAACATCCATTTCGCCATTTCAACTGGGCAGTATTTTGTTTCATTGTTCCGTTTCGTTTCAAAAGATTGTCCTGTTTTGTTTCGTCAAAACTGTTTCGCTGTTTCGATGCGTATCGACGTTTCGCCCATAGGCTATAATGGGGAATCATGAAAATGCCTAACACTTTGTCATTTCATGTCTGATTAAGATAAAAATTGCAGGGATAAGTAGCCCCTTCTTAGGGCATGAGGCATGCCATGTTTTAAGGAGATAGGTGCAGAGGTTTCTGGGACACTGAACCTCAAACTGTTCAAAACATGACTCCTGACACTTGCTGAAAGTAGCAGCCTCCTTTCATCTGTGGCACAGATCTGGGGGCCTGCACCCTCAGGAGGGCTGCAGGGCTGTGCCAGACTCCTCCCAAAAGTGCAAGCCCCTGGATCTGTGTGCTGGATGAGAGGAGGCTGCCAGTGCAACTGGGGACTGGTGCTGGGTGCAGCCCGTGACCCAGAACCAAAGAAGAGTGCTGCTGCTGGTCTCAGGTGGCAGAGGCAGCTTCCTCTCATCCATGAAACAGATCCAGGGGCTTGCATCCCCGGGAGGGCTGCCAGGCTGTGCTGGACTCCTCCTGTGGGTGAGAGCCCCTGGATCTGTGCCATGGATGAGAGGAGGCTGCCTCTGCCACCTGGGACCAGTGCTGGGCGCTGGCTGCGCCGAGGACTAGAGAAGATTGCTGCTGCTGCTGCCTGTCCCAGGTGGCAGAGGCAGCCTCCTCTCATCCGTGGCACAGATCCTAGGGCTCACACCCCCAGGAGGGCTGCAGGGCTGTGCTGGACTCCTCCCAGGGGTCTGAGCCCCCAGATCTGTGCACTGGATGAGAAGAGGCTCAGGCTGCTGCTGCTGCCTGGGACAGGTAGCAGCATCAATCTTCTCTGGTGTTGGGTGCAGCCTGCACCCAGCACCAGTCCTAGGTGGCAGAAGCAGCTTCCTTTCATCTGGGGTGCAGGTCAGGGGGCTTGCACCCCCAGGAGGGCTGCAGGGCTGTGCCAGGTTCCTCCTGGGGGTGCAAGCTCCTGGATCTGCATGCCAGATGAGAGGAGGCTGCTGCTGCCACCTGGGACAGGCAGCTGCAGTAATCCCCTTTAGTGCTAGGCGGGGACTGTGCCCAGTGCTGGTCACAGGCAGCAGCAGCAGGCTCCTCTCATCCAGAGCACAAGAACATGCTCTATCCCATTACTTAGCAGAGTGCACTCTGTTATCCTCAGTTTTTTACTTGCAGAAGCAATGGAAGCCAGAGCCCTGCATCAGGTATGTATCTGGGCACATTTACAATTGTAGGAGTCCCTTGCATATTACAAAGACAGCATCCCCTCACTTCAATATGCTTTCCTCATCTACATTTGTTTTTAAGGATTTGTTCTTACAGATTGTTAGGCCTGCAAGGTCAGTATTACCTCCATGAACTGGTGAAGCACTGACAGCGAGCAAGCTGTAGGACATCTAATAGAATAATTATAGGGGGTGACAGATAAAAACTAAGGCTCACATACAGCTACTATTTTAGACAGTTACATACTATTTATTAAAAAAAAACCCTCCATGGCTAGCAACTGTTGTATGGTGGAGGATAGGAAGAACTGCTGAACCCTGCCTGCTTCTATTCCCTGTAGCATTTCTCCATTGTGTGTTAAATAGTCACTGCATAAAATAAAGAAACAGAACCTGAGGCACCCTTCTTTTCAACAGTAGGTCTCACCTTGGGCTCGCACTTCTTATAGCATTACATATCTTCCCCTGTTGGCTGTTCAGTAGGCCATCTTTAATAAGAAAGGTGGAGGGAACCCTTGTTCTTTCCTAGTTCATGACCTTGTGGTTAGGGCGCTTGTGTTGGAAGATGAGAGATGTAGGCTAAAATCCTCTCTAGATGAGGGTGGCTTAAAACCTGGGTTTCTCCATCTTTGGATATGTGCTATTACTATTACAATAGTCTATTGGGCTAAAAGGTAGGAAAGTTCCCCTTCATCAAGCAGCCTTGAGTTGTGCTTTTACAGCTACTAACCTGTTGGGGATTTGCATGGAATTACCTGCTTTCACAGTTGGAATGGGATTGCAGCAGAGCCCAAGTGACTGGAGTGGACCTCTCTACAGCCTACCCAGAAGGACAGAGTTGTGCAGGGAGGAGTAGGATCTAAAATCTACATAAATGTTCCCAGTGACATGGAAGTAACACATCCATGCCTAAAAGAAGCATTGGATTTGGGCGTAAGTACGTTGTTATTCATTTTATTTTGGGGTGATGTGACCCTGGAAAGAAATGTGAAACTGTTGTGTGAAGAAAAAAGTTGTCAAGTTTAACCTTCCACCTGAAATGATATAAAGATTGCCATCAAAATGTAAAAACATGTATCTGCAGTTACTATTTTAAATACAGACAATGCTGTTTGTTAAATATTGATGTTTTAATGGTTCTCACACTGCACATCTCACGCTCATTGACAAAAGTTCACAAACCTTTGCTACTCAACCCAAAACTTAGCAAGCTGCATCTGGCTTTGGATTCTGCTGTGACAGTTTCATACTGTACTGTTTTTTAAGTTATTCCTAAATGAATTGATTTATTAATTTATTTCTTGACTAGGGTTAGACTGTATGAAGTTTTACCTGTTTGTTTAAACAGAGAGAACAGACACCTAGGGGGAAACACAGTTACTTTTACATATTAGACATCAATGTTATGTCTTTGCAGTTATGGGGGAGGGGGAATTGGAATTTCTGCCTGCTGATCAGCTGGTATATGAAATTATTATGGGACTTCTGCTTCATCAGATATTCTGTGTTAAACTCCCTTTCATGAAGTTGGGAAGGATGTATTTTCCAACAGAACTTTGCCCTGAATTGATATTATAATGACTCTTGTAATTTTGTTTTTTCTGTCTATCTGATTAGATATGTTAGATGTTGACAGCAACTTTGAACATATGTTTCTTCTGTAGATTTTGACAGAGTGCTGTTATTTCCTGTATAATAACAGTTTCAATTTCCTGTTCACCATTTTAGTTTCTTGTGCAATGATCACAGAATAAAATCTTCAGGACAGACTGAGTAAGGTTTGACGTATAAAGACAACTGATTAATGAAGTGATTAAATCCATTCTTTGCACCTAAAACATAATGTAAAAATGATCAGAACTTCCTCCTCTTTTAATAGGTCTAGTTAAACTACTGTCTCAAATAGCAAAATCCTATCAGCATGCCTGCAAGTTTTTAATAAGTTACCAGAAACCTTAAATTAACAAGGAGTGCTTATTAAACAAAAATACAGGAGCTGTAATTCCCTTTCCCTATTATATAGTTTTCAAGCTCACTAATAAGAAAGTATGGAAAGAATATAGCTACAGAGGTTTACAATTTTGTATGCATGTTACTTTAATACAAAAAGATTGTTGACAACCATATGACATCATATAAAGAATGAGTGAGTTTATTACCTAATGTAGACATACACCTAACAGGGATCATACCTATGGAGGATAGGGGGAACTAAGATCAGTCAGCCTGACCTCTATACCTGGAAAGATCTTGGAGCAGCTCAAGGAATCCATTGTGAAGCACCTAGAGGAGAACAAGGTTATCAGGAACAGTCAGCATGGATTCACCAAGAGCAAGCCATACCTGACCAATCTAATTTCGTTCTATGATAAAGTGACAGGCTCTGTAGATGAGGGGAAAGCAATGAACATGATATACCTTGGATTTAGCAAGGCTTTTGATACAACATGCTCATTAACAAGCTAAGGAAATACAAACTAGACAAAAGTATTGTTAGGTGGATACATAACTGCTTGGAGCAACATACTTGGAGGGTGCATCTACACATGCTATTAATGCAAAGCAATAAGCTCCAGCACAGTTTGTGCCAGAGTTTATTGCTCCTGGCCACAGAATTTGCATGTGTCCTGGGACCACAGTATGTTGAGCCTGGGCAGAGCAGCCCCAGGGGTTAGCCTGTCAGCCCTGGAATGCCCTGACCCAGCTTAACATGCTGCAGAGCGGGTGGCTGGGACACAAGGGAGCTAGAGTGTGAGGCTGTCTGGCAGGCAGCCCCTGGACTGCAGCACTCTCTTGCCCAGCCAGCCCTATTACTATCTACATGTGTTTTGCCACATGGAACTACTCCACTGTAGGATACTACTTGTGTCCGTAAGTGCTGTCCTACAGAAGATTTAACTATTTTACTGAGGCCTTATAGGGGCACATGTGTAGATGGTGATGCTTTACTTCAGAGCCAATTAGTCAACTCCTCAGTAAACCATCTCATGTGGACATGCCCAGAAACATCAATGGCTGAATGTCTAGTTTGTTTAGTTGGGAGGATGTATCAAACAGGGTTCCCCAGAGGTCTGATTTGGATCCAGTATTGTTCAAAATCTTCATTATTGTTTTGGATAATAGGATTAAGTGTATGCTCAACAAATCTGCAGATGACACCAAGTTGGGTTGAATTGCGGACATTCTGGAGGACAGGGCTAGGACCCAGAATGACTTGGATAGACTGGAGAAATGGTCTACAGTCAGTGAGATGTTATTCAACAAGGAAAAATGCAAAGTCCTGCACATGGGATGGAATAACCACATGCACAAATAAAGAATGGGGAATCACTGGCTAGGCTCTACTACTGCAGAGAAGGACCTGAGGATTATGGTTGACCATAAGCTGAATGTCAGCCAACAGTGTGCTCTTGTTGCAAAAAAAAAAAAAGAAAAAAAAGCCAATATAATTTTGGGTTGTATTAGCAGCAATCTCACTTGCAAATCAAGGGACATAATTCTTCTGCTTTATTCTTCACTGGTAAGGCCTTCCTGGGAGTACTATCTCCAGTTTTGGGCCTCAGAGTTCAAGAAGGATGTGGAGAGTGTGCAAAGATTCCAGGGCAACAAAAATTATTAGGGGCCTGAGAGACAAGTCTCATGAAGAAAAGATGAAAGAACTAGGGTTCTGTAGCCTGGAGAAGAGATGACTGGGGGAATTTGATAACAGTCTTCAAATATCAGAAGGGTGATTATAGAGAAGATGGGGATTGTCTCGGACGGCCGGAGCCGACTCGAGGTGATATACAAACTGCTCGGTTGTTTGGGCGGGCTGGTGAATGGAGAGGCAGACAAAGCGTATTGGTTGCAAAAACTTTACTTACACCGCTAGTAGCCACGACGCAGGTGGTCCAGTTGCTTAAACAACTCCACGAGTTGCTCCAGCTGGCAAGGCTTAGGCCAGCTAATCCGTCCACAAATTAAGCCGGCAGGGAAAGAGTACGTCGAAGGATTGCGCTTGGGACGGGAAGAAGAATCGATAGGTGATCAGGCTATCGATCAGCTCAGCCGCAAGTCAGATATCTTTAGAGGCACTCTGCAGTGTGCTCAAAGTTCTCTGACTTGGGCAGAAATCGCACAAAATTTTATACGGCCAGCAAGCCAATTACTAGCCACCACGCAAGAATAATTTAGAACTGGCCAATAGCGGGACACAAATTTGCATGCGAATGGCGGGAACTCTCTTGCACCGGGGTTTTCTGTTGCAGCAGAAAACTTTTGCTACGCAAGAGACTCTCATGTGGCGGGAAAATTCCATCGTGCCGAGGCACTAAAATCATTGGGTTGTGACAGGGATGAGTTTTTCTTTGTGGCTATAGGGGAAAGCACTAAGAGCAATGGCCTCAAACTTCAGCAGAGGAAATTTAGGCTAGAGATTAGGAGGAACTTTCTGACTATGAGGATGGTGAAGTATTGGAACAGGCTACCTAGAGAACCAATGGAATCTCTATCCTTAGAAACTTTCAAAAGCAGGTTACACAGACACTTGGCAGGGATACGTCAGTCAGGGATGATCCTGCCTTGAGAAGGAGGCTGCACTAGATGACTTAATGAGACCCTTTCCAGCCCTATGTTCCTATGATCCTACTATAAATGGGAGTAGTGTCTCATTAAATATATAGGGTATAATTTTCCTTTGTGCATCTAAGTGGCAGTTCACTGACCATCTACCTGGACATTTTTAGTCCCTGATTTATATCTCCATATTTTGGTTGCCCAGGAGGCTAGATTCAAATGCACTCTGGAAAGTTATCTAAATAATGTCTGAGCTATCATGTGGTGGTTTGAATGATTTAGGTTCAAGTCTATCACTGGAAAAGGGAGGTCTATAATGCATGTCTTTGGCCTCCTAGTGAGTGCCCAAACTACTCAGCTCTTAGGAACTAAAATATAGAAAAAAGCCTCGCCATCTGGAGTATAATATGTATTGACCATGTGTATTTTTCAGGCCTTAGACATCAGTACATGTCCACAAGAGGTGTGCATGCATAGCTGAGTATGTGTCTGGTCAGTGCTTATACTCAGCCTATGCACACATGCTTACACATCTGCACTGCAAGGGTAATAGAATTTCCGCTTGCATATAAGTGGCATAAATGGCATTTCTGGCACTTGTAGAGGTAAAAAAAACTGTCACTGAAGACATGCAAATGGGGAGAGGGGTGCATCTACACATGCAATTAATGTAACATGACAAATTCTGTAACAGTTTGCTCTAAAGTCAACTGCTTTTGGGAACAGCATCTACATGTGCACCCAAGACAGCAGCAATTTGAGCTGGAGCAGAACACCTCCTAGCTGGCAAAGGGTATGGTGGTGGTCAGTTCTAGGCTCTGGGTGCTGGTGTTGGGCGGTGAAGGGGCAGGCAGGAGCCAGAGGTCTGGTCCCTGGGTGGCTGGGCTGACTGGGTACAATTTACACCTGGTGGTCACCATATACCACACTTAATGACTCCAATGTAATATAATACTGTCCCTGACAGTACTAGCTTATGGTGGGGTTGTTTAGTTTATTGTGCCCTAATAATGGCACATGTATAGACTGTGGTGCCTTACTGAAGAACTAATTAGTCAAATTCGCAGTAAAGTGCACATGTAGATGCACCCAGAAAATAGAACTCCATGCAGAGGGCATGTCTACATGTGCAGTTAATGCACCTGAAGATTCTGTGCAGAACGTTCAGGCACATTACACATTACACTGTGCCTGGGCTCAAGTCTGAATGTGTACCCATGTCAAAAACAAATTTGCTCCTGATGGGAGCAGTTAAGTCTAGGGCTGCCCTGCCCTGCTCTGCCCCCTGTGGCAGCCAGGGGGAGCTCTAGGCTTCCCTGGGTGCCAGCTTCAGCCTGGCAGGGGGCACTGGGGGAAGCCCTGGGCTGGCAGAGGGATGGGAGGGTCAGGCCTGGACTTGGAGGTGGGGAATCTGGGGACAGCTGCCTTCCTGTTCCCCAAGCAGATCTGAGTCACACAGAAATAGTTCCTGGAGCAGCTCTGAGCCATGGGGTGGGCTTGGAGCTGCTCCAGGGAGCAGATGGGCAGTCATCCCCAGCTCACTGCCTGCCCCTCAGAGCTCCCAGCTCCATGTGGCTCAGAGCTGCTCTGGGGAATGGGCATGGAGCTTTTCCCAGTTCCCCACCTGCCCCACGGAGCTCGGGGCTAACCTGTGGCCCCCTGCTGCCTGGCCTGACTGGAAGCAATTTGTGTCTACACATGTGTTTTGGTGCATTTGTTTAATCTGCCATTTTCTAGTAGGTACTAGAAAATAGTGCATTAGACTAATTTACTGCACAGTAATTGCTGTGCATGTGTAGGCACTGATCCTTTACTGCACATTAGATTGGATTAATGTGCAGTAAAACATCTCATGTAGATATGCCCACAGTAATTTAAATGTACTGTGTCATTGGAGAATTTTGCCTCGCTGGCCTCTTTTTAAGATTATAATGCTTAATGGAAGATATACCTTAACTAGTTCCTGTAAGTGGTCAGTTAATTTTTATTTAATTTTAGCATTTTTACATCTCTACTCCTATGTGGTTGGTTTGTTGGTTGGTTGGTTTCCTCTGCTTTTTGTCTAAATCCATTCAACAAGATCAACTTTGATCCTGCCTACAGCAGTCCATTCCAGTGTTTTCTTCCTGCTGGCATTTGTATTTCAGGTAGCATTTCAGGTTTTGTGGTTGTCACTCCAGACACCATACCCATACTTCAGTTGATGAGCCCATGCAGAGTGTTTTGAATAACACCACTGCCTGCCTTTCACTTTATTGTAGGACTCTGCCTTGCAAAAGGTGTTATGCTTCTGCACAGCCTGGATCATGAGACTGATTGAAGAGCTTATTTTTCCTGCTTTATTCTTTTATCATAGAGGCCCAGATGCCATAAGTATTCGAGTATTACAGAAATCATCATAGATACATTTACAGATAAATAGCCAGCAGACTAGAGTACAGATATTACAAGCAACTCACAGGAATTATTAGGTATGAGTATATGCACAATGAAAGAGAAAAAAAAGGACAATTCTTTCTAAGACCTAATACTACAAACATGGAAGAGGACAGTGAAATTCCAGAGACCATAGGTCAAGGCCCGATGGCCTTGTTACATGTTACATTTGGCATGTGTTATATTTAGATCATAGAAGGCATTAATATGACTTAGAAAGTTTTCTGTGCAGTTGCAGGTTAGTGCTTATTATGATCTAAATATAAATTGTAGTACCGCACTGGAGGCTTGAACCAGCTCCGATGTGATCCCATGACTGGGACCAAAAATGACCTAAATTTAGATCTCAGCCCTGGGATCATAGCAAAGCTTGTTCAAGGCTCTGGTGTGGTGTAGGGGCAAGGAGCAACACCAATACAGTACAGGAGCCTATCCCAGTCCCTGCACCACATGGCAACCAATTCAAGTCTATGATGAGGCACAGCGTGGGAGGTGGGAACAACACCTTTGTGACAGCAATCCCAACTTCTACACTAAACAGGAGCCAGTTCATGGCTCCAGTATGGTACAGGGGCTAGGTGCAACACCTTAAGAGCATGGGATCCAGTCCCAGTTACCACACAACCCTGGAGCCTTGAACCAGCTCCCATGAGGTGCCAGGATTGGGTACCTGGGTTGTTGCCAGCCCCTGCATTACACCAGAGCTTTGAATCAGCAACACTCTAGTACAGTGGTGTGGTGGGAGCCTGACAGCTCTATGTCAAGCTCCCACCCTTCTGACCACACCAGTGTGTTGCTGGTTCAAACTTCAGAGCAGTAAGGAGGCTGAAAGCCTAGCAAACAGCTTTTTGGGGCTTCTCATCCCTTCTTTTTCCCCACCCAGAGTACACTGAAGTTCCCTAATCATATTATATCTGTAAAGCATTAGCTCAATATGCATTAGGTAATATGATCTAGAGATTCATCCCTCTGGAAAAGGCCTAACTTTACTATGCTATGATGACACTTAGCACGTGCTTCATTACCTGAACACTCAGGGCGCCTATATACGTGTATCGAGGCTGCTCAGGTGTGATGTAATTACAGTGTCAGAGCAGACTCAATTAATTGAGTCTGCTGGAATGTGGTAATTACTAGAGCTGTGCGAAGCTTCAGTCACTGATTTGATTCAGAGGAGATTCGGCTTGATTTGGCGGCCAAATCTCCAAATCTGAATCGAATCAGAAAACATAGAAAAAACATATAAAGCTGTGTCTATGGCCAAATCACTGACTCTCCAACTCAGAATCAAATCTTCAGATTCAGATTTGGCTGAATTGAATTGGGACAGTGATCCAAATCAGTTAATTGAATCACTGTCCCCCGAATCCAAATCTAAAGCAAATATTGCCCACTTTGCATACGCCTAGTAATTACCATGATCCAGCAGACTCCAGTGTCATGTGTATCAGTGTCCCTATGCTGAAAAGTGGCGGGGGGAGCACTTTAACTAAAGCTCATTTGATAAGCTTTAGTTAAAGTACTCCTGTTGCCATTTTTCAGCATGGAGCACTGATACACATAGTACTCCGGGCACGTTAATTAAAGTGCGCTCCCTGCTTTCTGGAACATGTGCATAAATGCCTTCGGACACTAGCATTGTAAGTGTAGTTAGCATGTGTTAAGTGTTATGCGTAATAAGGCCCTAATACATCAAAGCAGTTGCAAATATGCTCACCTTGTACATAATGCTATTATATTTGGTAGTCTTAATCACATTGATAATCATGTTTTTCAGTATTTCACTGGGTTCTATAAGATATACTACATTCTAGAGGTTAATTACTAACTGCCACCAAATAACTTATTTAACAAACATTATCTCCCACTGAACTCATTATGATTTATTTGAGTTTATTAATTATTTCAAACAATTTGATGCATTTTGTGTGTGGATTTTTCAACTCAAGGGATTGATCCAAGCACTTTCTTCTACGACTATGTGATAATTGGTATTTAATAAACAGATTATTTTCACGCTAGTGATTTTATTCCCTGACTGGGCATGAATACATGAAAACGTAAGAGTAAATGCACTCCATAGCAATTTAAAATATTATGTCTTTGAACACTTTCACAAGTGATCATTAAACGCCATTGAACATGACCAAGTAAATTCATGTAAAAGATTATTTATTTACAATAAAATGTCATTTACACACATCCATTCTGTTCCATCTCTGCTGCTAATACTGTATATATTACAACTATGCATTTTTATCAGACTTCCTTTCAGAAGTGATATATAACAAATAACTTTGTATCCTGAAACTTCTAACTTTTCCTGCACAGTGTCCTGACCTGTAAACCTTCATGCTGCATGTGAGGTGCCTCCTTAGTTTGGCATTTTCAGCACCAAACTTGTTTTAGTGCTTTGCTAAAGATTAGTTCACTGGTGTTATTATGTTAGAAGAAACACAAGATGACAATGTTGTTATACATGGGCTATGAGATTACCAGGTAAACTGGTCTCACTGTGGAAAGAAAACCTTTATATATGCGGAGCCTAAAGGCCAAGTTCATCACTGGTCAAACTCTACTGAAATCAACAATATTATAATATAGATTAATTTGATCCTAATATGATTCAATATCATTAAATATGATATTAATGCAATAGTAAACTGTAACAGAGGGAAAACAGTTATTTATATTACAGGCTTGCTGTCCTTTTTTTTTTTTTACTATCTGTTCTAAAACAGGAGGGGCAAAAAAGGCTAACATAAATTACAGCTTGAACTTTTGGATTCCTGAACAGTTCTGTGCCTTGTGGCAGTCATTCCTTAATATCTCCCTGTCACCTCTGGAGGTAACTCCATTAGTGAATCATTCCATGGTTTGATTATTCTTAATCCTGTTTTCTATTTGAGGCTTCTCTTTTCAGTCCCTTCACTGCCCTATTGTTTTGCCTTATGACTATTTTCATTGGGTAACTACTTCCAAGGACATGCAAGATTCTGGTTAGATAATTATAATGTAGCCTTCCTAACAGCACAAGAGTCTTTTGTCTTTTGAAAAGGCATGTTATGCCTACAACTGAAAGCAGAGGGACCCATTTCCTTCAGATTGACAATCTAACTTCACTTAAAAGTTTTCAAAAATAAGTATAAAGTGAGTTTTGGGAGGCTTCAAATTCCTTCAAAAGTACAAACCTTTTCTAGAAGAACTGTCCATTTAATTGTTATTGTTAAGATTACATTATATATGGCATCACTGAAGTCTTTATTAATGGCTTTGTTATTCCCAGTGAGACTTTAGATAAAGTTCTGCTTATATTCTGGGAGAAAATGGGATTTATAAGCTCACACAACTGAACCCTGTCAGTCAAATGCTACTGAGGGTAGTATAGATTGTTGCAAAGGCTATAAGTAGATGAATTCTACTTCAGGGATATGTCAGTACAGCTGTGCCATACGATGGGCATAAGGAAAGCACCAAATGTAGTTCATCATTGCAATGCAATTTAGTATACTTCTGGTCCTGAAGTTATCCTCAAGTGCAGATAGATGTGTTATATGTTTAACCCATAATGGTAATGTTGAACAACTCATTAATAGCCAGTGAAGATGACCCGTCATTTTGTGCCTTGTTTCTAAGGTAATCTAATGTGCACATTAGAATTCACTCAGAATTATGATGATTAGGAATTATAATGTGTAAATTGGCTAAGCAGTATGAATTATTGTTGATTTGCATTTATAAGTATATAATAGGGTGAGCAATGGAAGAGATTTAATGGTGCATCAATAACATTAGCTTTGGGTAGCCCAGCAAATTCCTCATTAATACTCTATGAATTTTTTTTTTTATAGCTGTAAAAATGAAAATGCTGCTTCTCATTCTGAAATAAACTTCAATAGTATTAATATTCTCAGGAATTTAAAGTATTGATATGTGTCACATTGGATTCAGTTTTCTCAAACCAGAAATATTTAGAATTTGGAAGTGGGGGGGAGGGGGATTGTAATTAAATGATTCACCTGGATGTATTTTAAACCCTTTACATGATTTCCATGAGCTAGCAAGCCAGTAGTTCATCATTGTGACTGATTATTGGACTGATCACTTCAGTTAACTGTGGGCTATCACTGACAAGAGGGGAACTCAATAAACCATGAATTAGTTTAGAGCTCTATTCAGCTCAATTTGTTGCTATAAGTTACCTTTTGTGAGTTACAATATCCACTTCCCAACTGAAAAGCTCTTACTAAATCACAGCAGCAGCCAATTTCAGTCATGACCCATGCAGGGCTGCCCTTTTCTTTGTGGTATTCAGCTGTCATTCAAGTCAATCCTTTTCATTAAATACACTGTACCCCATTCTATGAAGGCTGGTGAAAGACAACACATTGCAATTGCATATTACTATTCTATAAAATGAGTATGCACTTTAATCCTCATGCACATGTATTCTTACTGATAAACACAATGGTGCTTGTCCTCAAAGTCATATTCCCTTTGGAAGATGAAATACATGAAATGTACAGTGTCCTTCTGCATATAAGGTTACAACAAATAGCAAGAATACTCATAGTCCATTTGTAGTGAGTACTGGCTTTGGAATTCAGAATTAAAGAATTATGATGATAAATGTTCTCTCTGCTTTTGTGAGAGAAAAAAATCTACTACTAGAGATGTATTATATTTTACAATTATATTTTAAATTATATGAAATAAAATAATTGAGGGACGTACATCGTTTGTGTTGGCAATTTTACATAACTTTTGGAATTTCCTTCTATTCAGCATTGATATGATGGAATGCATTTCACTATGTAAAGATACTGCCAAATCAGAAATATATTTAAAAAAAAAACCAACCAAAAAGCCAGTTTATTTTCCCACTCTTGGAAAGCTACATTAAAACACATCATGACTTGTAGTTAAAACTGGTGAGAGACAGTTCTTGTCCATGAAGCTATCAATTCATTCTCTGGAGAGTTGATTAAAATAGATTTTCTAAAATAACAGAAGATGCAAATGTAGACCTTGATCCTAAAAAGATTAATGCAACTGCTTAAATTCCTGGCCTGTGAATGGTCCCACTCAAGTCAATGACCACTATGGGGTTTTTGTTGTGGGAACTACTAGGTGAAATTTGACAACTTCTGTTAAATGGGAAAGAAAATGAGGTGATTATAGTAATGTGTTTTGGACTTAAAATCTATGAATCAGAGTCACTTGAGAATAAGTGACCTCAAGCAGACACAAAAGTCACATGCCTTTCCAGTATTTTTATTTGAGTAAAATAATGTTTTTGTTTTTTTTCCTTCCCACCTCCCTTAATAGATTTTAATTTCTTCTTAGAAATACCGGGACACAGAAGATGGTAAAAGGCAATGCAAAACAAGTAGAAAAGTATTCTAGGTACATATAAAGTACAGAAAATATGATCAAGATATATTAGAATATCAGGAATTTAGACATATCCTGGTAATCTACTAAATTGTCAGGGAGAGATTGTACCTATGGCAAAATAAGGGAAACAATTTAACCAAACCCATTTTCTTCATTTTTTTGTATCTTTTTTTTGTACACATTCCAAGGAGGAAAGTTGTATTGTGCAGAAATCAGTAGGAACCAATTTTGTATCTTTCTGTGAGCTTTTCTATTATGAATGAATCCTCGAGCCCTTTATCACAAGCATTTGTGTCTGAAGTTCTTTCTTTTTTCCCCAATACAAAGTGAATGAACCTTCTCTCATTGTGTATATATGAACTCTGCAACACAAACTATTTCATAGCCACATTTATTTCATGTGTCTGTCCACCTTCTTTGAAAACACTGTTTATCAAAGTTAAAAAAAAAAACCCCAAGCACACAAAAAACCTGCCTAATTCTCAATCCCATCTCCAAAAACAGGATTGAAAGATTTTAGGAAGTATGCATCCTTCTGAAGAGCCTTGGCGCTTTTTTTTCCCACCTATGAAAAGGAACAGTATGCAAATGTCACACTTTTCATAAACATCAGAGTTTTTATCCACAGGAATCCCACAACGTGGATGAGTGCATCAACTATTGAGCTGCTGTATGTAATTGGAAGGAGGGCTTTTCCTTTTGCTACATTTTGGAAGGAAGCTGCAACTACTTCTGTGATCTGCTGAATGTTATGAGGATACCTACCATATCAGATATGCCAAGGGAGACAGGAAAAAGAATGTCAATTTTGTGGATCCAAAATTGACTTGGTTATGAAATCGATACCAAATTGTGCAGCATAGTTAGGACTGTGGAGCTGCTGAGCACAATGAAAAGTGGAGAAGGATCTGGTTCTACATTTAAACCCACCTCACATTCTCCATCCACTGTTCCCCTCTTAATCCTGGTGGTTAAAACACTCCTCTGGGATGTTGGAGGCAAGGGTCAAATCCCACCTTTGCCGGATTAGATTTAGACATAGGCCACATCGTGGCGCTGCTTTAGCTACTGGACTGTAGGGTGTCCTGAGATGGGATTCTCTCAATCTCTCCTGCTGAGGCTATTCCATTTTGTCTGTAATGTTAAATATTCATTTGAGCGGGGACTGGAACTTGATTCCTCCACATCCCAGGTCAGTGCTTTAACCACCTGGCTTTAGTGTCAATCTCTCACTTTTCCTCTCTCTAGCCTAATGAATATTTATATATGTAAATTGGAACAGCTTTAACAGGAAGCTCTGATAAAGTTACCTGCCAGAATTACCAAAGGGTCAGTAGTAGAGACATCCTCCTGGGAGGTGGGAACCTTGATTCAAATCTGTTGAACCCATGCAAGGATAACAACAGTTCAATTTCTCTTGCTGTGTGTTGTATTGTATGTGAGTTGGCAAGATTTGCTTTGAGAACATCTGAGGCTGCAAGTAGATGTTGCCTTTGTGCCTACATAGAAATTCTTATGGAGACACAAAGCTCAGGAAAATAGACTTTCTTGCCTCTTGTCATGAAACAAATGCCCACAACTGTAGCAAACAACAGTAAAATTAGTGCTGCTTTCTGCAGCAGATATCTGTTTATTTTATGAAGAGAGAGCATAGGTAGCCTGAAACTGCCTGTGCTCTTCAGTCACCCTGAGCAGGCCATCCTGGGCAATTCTGTGCCACCTGGGAATTGCCCTGCAGTATTGAGCCCCTGGAACCCCAGAAGCACCTGCATGGGTTTCTCCACTTACAGAGGTACACCCTGGGATTCCCCCAGCAGAGGATTCTCCAGGTGCTGCACCCCAGCTCAGGACAATGGGCAATGTCTGTGTCACCCAGTGAAGCAGAACAGGTATGCTAGGACACATCGTGGCACAGCTGATCACACTCTAGCCTAAGGGACTGGACCCAGCAGATGTGACAGTCTAGGAAATGCCTCAGAGACATAGGCAACAGGTAGGCACCAAGCTACTAAATAGTGTCAAGTCTTGATGACTTTGCACATGCCCAGTAGGAGAAATTCAGGAACCTAAAGACTTGAAGTGTCATGACTAGTGGGCATTCAGGATAAGTCTATGAAGTGTAAAGCAACACAATACAGACATACTGAGCATGTCAACACTTTTGTGTTGTAACTGCTTAGGTTTCTCGTCTTTTCATGGTAACTGTTAGACTATAACAAACTTACAAGGAGCAACTGCTCAGACAGAAAAGTCATCCATCCTTCCTTCCTTCCTCCAGGGAAGAATCTTGGGCTCAGCTACAGAGATACTCAGCATTTCTAAGAACCTGGCCCACATTTTTTCAGAGTAGCTAATGCAGAGTATAGAGCACTAGACATTTTTATGCTTTACATTTGTCTGCTTTCCCAGATGGTCTCCTAGCTCTACACATTACTTTTTTCTTCAGTTCCCTTCAGGCAAAGGGGTTTTCCCAGGTTTCCCCATTTATGACTGTGTGCATGTGGTCATTAAGCTAGAGAGTATTTAACTGGGCTGGACAGATTTTATAAAGTATTCAATATGCAGGCCACATATTGCAGTGTACAAGATATGCAGGTATCACTGTTATTTGGTATTTCCTTCTGCACCTGTAATTCAAAAACACCTTAAAACACTACTCCTTACCTAGGCCAATAGATTAAAAAGAAATGTTGATGTTTTAGGCCAATCCCTTTTGGGAGTTTGAGAATCCAAAACAGGTTAGCAAAATGTGCAAGAAATAAAATCTCTTTGAATGCTTGTCTTACTATGTCTGCAAAACATCTTGTGTAATGTGTACCAAATTTTCCCAAATCTATTCTACTCTGTTAACACCTAGCAGGAGGTATTTCAGGCAGACTGTTGCTGGTACTTTGTTGAAGCTGGGAACAGGATCAAAATCAACATTTCAAAAAAGGAGGTAATTTCTCAGTCTATTCAGGGAAGAGAGGTTCCCGTGGTCCCTTTCTTTATTCAATTATATTTCTAAAATTCTCAAGGACTGCCAGGAGCAGACTAGTCGATCTTTTTCTGGAAATCCAAGTAAATAAGTATGTGTTGAAAGTGGACACACTAGCATTTTTGCATATTTTGAATGGAATTAAAAAAAAAAATCAGCACAGTATACTCATTCATTACGCTGTGCTTAATAGAATAAAATTTGGAGCACTCATATCCGGATGTTTCACTGCCCCTTTTAATTAGTAGTGTATTGACAAATTAAGAATTACCTACTCAGCTGTTTTCTGCAGCTTTTACTTCAAAGGGTGGTGCTTCTCCACTCAGGTATAACACTTCATCAGTCCTGAACAGCTTTTTGGGAGGGCTGTATGTGAGCTCCAGCTGGCTCACAAATGCTTACCTATGCAATAGTTAAGGGACCAAACCCTGGGAACAATCTGGGTTTTGCTGTACATATTCAAATATCACATCAATATTTATTTGCACAATTAAAAAAAATGCAGTTTTTTTGTACATATTCTGAGTTTTTAATCGGTCCTCCAAAAGTAGGAAACTTCCACAACTTCCGTTAGTGGGTGACTATTTGGAAACACACAACATTATTTTCAAGAAGCATTAATACTTCACCTTATTCTTCCTTAAGAAGTTTTTTTCCCCCCACTAGATTTTGATCTGAGTTAGTTATTCTTAGAGTAGATGAAACAAGAAAAACTTGGACAAGCATAGAGAAGTTAATGGAAGAACATGAGAAAGAGAGACACTATTGTATCTATATCATTATATATTTAAGTTTCTAAAGATGAATTTCTTGATTGGATGCCCACCCTCAGCTTCTTTAGCCAGAACATATTCTTGTATGAATGCAGTAGGTACAAGGACTTAGTTTCTAGTTAACATGCTTCTACTATATTTTCTAAGTATATTGACAGATATAGTAGTTCTCTCTTTTTCCCCCTATCCATTAACACTAAGTATATTTTGTTAGCTAACCTATTTCACATATGTCAGTTCATTGGAACTATCAAAATGCAGTCTAAGACTTCCTAATTGCTTCCTTCCGCAGTAGATTCTCTCTACATTCATGTATGGACAGAATCAGCTGGTCTCCAAAAACAAAGTATTCAAGTTCTCCCTCTGTTTCTTTTATTTAAATTTACAACTGGCAAGGCCAAGGCTGTACTCCACACTGACATTTTCTGTCAGCAGAACGAAAATCTGAGGTGGTTTTGGCAGCTGCATGACACAGATGTTGAGGCTTGATTTTTTTTTTCCCCAGGCAGGGCATCTGGCTAGGTGGCTGCTTGTCTGGCTGGCTCCATTATTAGTGAATCTTTGTGGGTGTATCTACACAACCACAAGTCAAAGCGATGTGATATCGGCCTGCTTGTAAAGTATGTCTTAGCCTTAGGAAGAACTGACATAGTTCTTTTCAATGTGACTTTCACAGTCGCAGCACTGTTTGCTGTTGTTTGCCTAAAAAATAGAATTTACATTTTAAATAAATATCATTTAATTGAAAGGAGAAAGCAGTCTTTTTGTCTATTTTTATTTTAATTAGCCTTGGAATGAGCTATGTCTTGTGCATGACTTCCCTTATATAATATTTTTCCCTCAGACTTGTTTAGCCTCTCAGTTGCACAAAGAGGAAAACATGTCCACAGATATATGCCAGTTCTTTGTAAAATATATCCCAGAATATTCTTGCACCTAATGGCTCTCTAGTATCTTTAGCTTTGTTAAATCTTTTAATTAAAACATGTTAACAAAGCCTAAGAAAAATAAATGAAACTACTCACAAGGAAATTAAATTGAGAAGCTAAGCCCATTTATAATTATTGTATTTCAATTAGGCTGTACTAGGGCTGGGTGAAGAAATAGATAAAAAGAAGCTACCCTAACGCCTGAGTTTTATAAATATTTCCAGTGTCTTGTTTGTGAAGTCCACAATATTAATAACAACCTTTTAAAGCATGCAAGATTTGTCACGCTGACTACTGCACTGTGGAATAAAATCCCAATGCTAGGGTAAAGTATACACATTACATTTACACCGAGCTAAATCTGTGGAATGTAAGTGGTAAGGTTAGAATGTGCTGTAGGAAGTCACATGGTCAGGTTTAATATTGGTTCTTGCCTGTATAGCCCTAACTTGCCGCAATAAGGCTTGCAAGCTGAGGCATGGCTAGGAACAAGGACATGGTGGGGATCTTTACATGTGCGCTGGTGGTTGGTGGGGAGGGGGGCGTGGGAGCAGACTTTACTTACAGCAGCTCTTGGGAGCTGCTCTAATTAAAGTGCCTGTGGCATCTCATATATTCAGTGTCCTGCACTTCAAAATGGCAGCTCCATGAGCTTTACTTAACGTGCCCCCACCACCATTTTGAAGCATAGGGACACTGAATACATGAGATGCTGAGGCTACTGGAACATGCTAATTAGCACACTCCAGCAGACTCAATTAATCTAGTCTGTTCCAATGTGCTGTAATTGCAGTACATCAGAGCAAGCATCCCGCACATTTATAGGCACCCCAAGGCTCTATCCCTGCTCCAGGGCTGGGGGTGGGGGGAGCAATGCATTCTGGGATGCTGGAGGACTGCAAATTGTTCATTTTATTTCAGTGAAGTGGGCTGAAGTTACCTTAACATGAGCCGGGTCCAGAGTTAACCCTTGCCTGAAGTGGCATAACCTTGAGAAACTCAGAGGGCACTTAACACAAGGTAGTGAGGTTTAAAATGCAGATGCTTATGTTTTAAGTGCCCTTATTATGATCTAAGTGTCCAAGGCGATCCTATGCAACTTACTGAAGTGGTTAATCATCTCACTGTTATAAATTTGCACCTTACTTCTAGTCAAAATTTATCAAGCTCTTGCTTCCAGCCTTTACACCTCGTCAGCTTGTCCACTGAACTAAAGGATTCTCCATTATCAGAAATCTCATCCCTCTGAGGGTATCTTTAAACTGTGATCAAGTCACCTCTTAACCTTTTCTTTGGCTGAACTAAATAGACTGAATCTCTTTAGTGTCCCTACAGGTTTCCAACAGGTTAAACCATTTCTGTCCCTCTTTTTCTAAACTCTTTCCATTCCAAGGCATTTCTCACTACCTGATAAAATGGACCAATGTTTGTTGAGATTTTTTTGAGAATTGGGATTCACTTATACTTGGAAGAGATTATCATAACCAATAATTTTGACTTTTTCTTCCATTTAAGATGCATAGTTTTTCTAATTTTGTAAGTAACAATAAAAAATGTCTATACAATTAAAATGGTGTCATTAGATTTTCAAACTGAATCTCTTTTCTATATAATGTATTTAACTATAAAGGCAAAATAATGTAGAAAAATTATGTCAAATGTTCTTTCAACATTCTGATTTTTTTTTAAATTCCCAAACATAAAGCATGCATTTAGACAAACAGGACTAGATGCTATTCACCTATTCTCTTCTAGCTATTCTTGCTAGATGCTAGTCAAGTAAGTGGACTTAGGCCAGTAGGTGCAGTTCTGTTTTATTCAGTCCTGAAAAACAGTTCATACAAAAAGTGGATGGGTCCTTCTTTTTACTGCTTTGTTGTGATTCAATCTTAAGAGTCAAATAAATGTAGATGAATTATTGAATTTTCCAGGATGTGAATAGGGTGGAATAAAATAGCACTCAGGTGCCTAATTCCATTTAGACTCTTAATACGTAGAATAGAATCTGTCCTGAAATATTTACATCTGTCCTGTATTTCTGAGTATGCTAACTGTATCACTAACATCAGTGAGACTAGTCTCATGTATTAATTTAAGCAAGAACAATGCACTTGCAGGACAGTGGTCTAGACTCAAATAAATGCTAAGGTGCTAGTTTTCATTTCACTATTAGTCTTTATGAAACACTACCTGAACTTGTTTTTATTTAATTTATTCTCCAATTCATTGATTTCTTCCCCCCTCCTCCCCCCGCAAAAATTCCAAACTATATTAAATTGTCCACAGGAGTTGCATCAGTGAGTTTTAATGGATTTCAGTATATTGTTTTCATAACTTTTTGTCACAAATAGAAAATGTGACCATTGCCTTATTTTGAAGCCAAATTTACAAGTAAGCAAGATATCACAAGCCTGATCCTTTCTTGATGAAGAAAAATGAAATCCACCCATGAGGTGTGTTTTAGAGCACAATGCCCCCACACTGTTACCCTTTAATTTTAGTGGGGGAGGGTTAATGACCCTCCTCTAAATACTGGACATTTAAGCTTGGACTTAGTCAACTTAACATACAAAAATAAGGCTGGATGGGTCCTCGGCAGGTTATCTAATCCAACACTCTGCTTAAGGCCCCTGGCATATGCTCATTTAATAGTGCAATGAGATCTGATATGCAAACTTAACAATCATGCATGCTGCCATTACTATGTTTCAGTGCAGGAGGGGCCTGGGATCAACTGGTTGTTGGCCCCAGCCCCAGGACGAAACCAAAGTATTGAGCCTGCTCTGGTTAATCTGCCACATGTTCAATTTAAGACATGGTGAAACCCAATCTTTTGCAGAATATTTTTGTAGCTAATTTCTCATTTTGTGGTGCCACTAAATCCTTGAACTTGTGGTAGGGTTAGTATTTATGGCATAATTAAAATGTGGATTAAATTGTGGTTCAAAAATTTGTGATTAAAGGTTAATTGTGTCTTAGTTGTAACATCTACCAGGGGCCTAAACGATCTCAGCTACGTGTTTGTCTGACCTACTTTTGAAAACTTCAAGTAATAGAGTCCATGATTTCCCTTGTTGCAATGCAAGATCCTTACTACTTGTTCATATGCTTTGGAGAGTCTACACAAGATGTTTAGTGCAGAGTTGACTAATTAGCTCCACAGTAAAATGTCACCATCTACATGTGCGGTGCTGTTAGGATGGAGTAAACTAATTAACTCTGCTATAGGATAGTACTGTCAAACACAAGTGCTATCCTATGACAGTTATTTACTCCACCGCTACACATGTGTAGATGCTAATGGGGTTGAATGAGACATGAAGGTGCTCCAAGGCAGGGGTTGCCTGCTGGCTAGCCCCACACTGGAGCACTATCTTCACACATCCAGACTCTCTGCAGCATTTTAAGCTGGGTAGGAGCAACTGAGGGGTCCCCTGCCAGCCAGGGCTCCACCTCAGCTCAATGTGCTAGTGTCCCAGGCACATGTGCAAACATGCCACTAGGAAGCAATAAACTCTGGTGTGAATAGCACCAGAGTTTATTCAATGACATTAATGGCACATGTAGACATGTCCCTTATGAACAAGAACAGTTCAATCCCCAACTATTCTCACTTAGGTTTTTCTTCTCCAGACAAAATAAGCCCATTTTTTGTAACCTTCCCTCACATGTTATATATTCTAGACCTCAAATGAATTTTGGTACTCTCCTCTGGACTTTCTTAATTTTCTCTTTCCTATCTTGAAGTGCAGTGCCCAAGCCTACACACAATACTACAGGTGAAGCCTCACCAATGCTAAATAGAAAATAAGAATCTTTGCCTTGATTGGCACATGGCTCTCATGTTATTACATCCAGTATGCTATAGCCCTTTTTTTGCAACGGATTGCACTATTGATTCACAATCAACTTGAAACTTTCATTAAATCACAGGTCCTTTCTTGCAGTACTGCAGCTGTCCAATCATTTCCCATTTTGTGTTTGTACATTTGGTTGCTTCCTCCTAAGTGCAGGATTTAGCACTTGTCTGTATTGAATTGCATTTTATTTATTTCAAATGACATTCCAAATAAATCCAGTCCTCCACACTGTCTGCTACCCAATCCAGCTTAGTGTGATCTGCAAATTTACTAAGTGTGTGCCCAAATCAATTCTCCAATGAAGGTCCCTCATTCCACAAAAATGTGTCTTCTTGTTTTCTTTATCAAGCCTAATATAATCACCCACTTATCTTGTGAGTACATAGTTACCTCTTTGTACCAGCCCCTGGGAGCCTCTAGCCACTGTGGACACCAGCTGCAAATTACAACAAACTTATAAACTCACATACAATAGCATTTTCTGTTTATTAACTTAAAACTGGGACTCCTGGCTGCTGCAAGGAAGATAGAAAAAGCCTCTCTGACTGTCTTGTTAATATTGCATCAAGAAAATAATTCCTCCCTGATCCTAAAATACAGTTTGTACATCTACATGAGATGTTTACTGCAGAGTAGATGAATTCTCTCCACAGTAAATGTCTCAGCGTCTACATGTGCAGGGTTATTAGGCTGCAGAAAGCTAATAAACTCCACAGCAGGTTAGTACTTGTAAATACAAGTACTACTCTGCTGTGGAGTATTTTACTCCATAGCAGCATGCATATAGATGCTGACTTGGGCAAAAAGGTGCTTCAGTCAAGGGTCTGCCTATGGGTTAACCCCACAGCTGAGCACCCTTATGCCCCAGCCACCCACCCTGCAGCACATTGAGCTGGGTTGGAGCATCCCTGGGTTGGCAGGCTGACCCCCCAGACTCCGTGCCAGCTGGAGCTGTTCTGACGCAGCTCAACATTCTGCTGTCCTGGGCGCATGTGTAAAAGCAACATGCACTGGAGTTTATTGTTTCACATTAATATTCATGTGTAGATGTGCCCAGTTTGGGGTTAGAGTCACATCATTTTGGAAACAGGGAACTCAACAAGGTCTTGGAAAAGATTATCAAGGAGGCCATCCTTAACAGACTAGCTGAAGGCAATATCCTGAGGGATACCCAGCATCAGTTTGTTGCGGTTAGGTCTTGCTTGACCAAACTCATTTCCTTTTATGACCAGGTGACTTATCACCTGGACAAGGGGGAAGAGATCAATGTTGTATACCTCGACTTTAAAAAAGCCTTCAATCTTGTATCCCATGATCACCTCTTGGCTAAACTGGCTAACTGCGGCCTTGATGTCACCATGACCCACTGGCTGGGGAACTGGCTCCGTGGTAGGACCCAGGGGGTGGTGGTCAACAGGAGCCAATCATCTTGGTACACTGTGACCAGTGGGGTCCCACAAGGCTCTGTCCTAGGGCCTATACTATTTAACATCTTCATCAATGATGTGGACATTGGTGTCAGAAGCGGACTGGCCAAGTTCACCGACGACACCAAACTCAGGGGTAAAGCATCCACACGTGAGGATAGGAGGGTGATCCAGGTGGATCTGGACAGACTCATGAAATGAGTGGATGAGAACCTGATGGTGTTCAACACCAAAAAATGCCAGTTTTTCCACCTTGGGAGGAAAAACCTGCAGCATGCTTATAGGCTCGGCAGGGCTACGCTGGTTAGTACTACAGATGAAAGGGACTTGGGGGTCATGGTTGACCACAAGATGAACATGAGCCTTCAGTGTGATGCTGCAGCTAGTAAAGCGAGCAAAACGCTGGCTTGCATCCAGAGATGCTTCTGAAGCAAATCCTGGGATGTCATTCCCCCACTGTACTCAGCTTTGGTGAGGCCACAGCTGGAGTACTGCGTCCAGTTTTGGGCTCCACAATTCAAAAAGGATGTGGAGAAGCTTGAGAGGGTGCAGAGGAGAGCCATGTGCATGATCAGAGGTCAGGAAACCGGCCCTTATGACGAGAGGCTGAGAGCTATGGGACTCTTCAGCCTGGAAAAGCACAGGCTCAGGGGTAATCTGGTGGCCACCTATAAGTTTATCAGGGGTGCTCATCAGGATCTGGGGGAACATCTGTTCACCAGAGCCCCCCAAGAGATGACAAGATCAAACAGCCATAAACTCCACTGTGACTGATTCAGGCTGGACATAAGAAATACTTTCCTTACTGTCCAAGCCCCCAAGGTTTGGAATAGACTGCCGCCGGAGGCGGTTCAAGAACCTACCTTGAACGCCTTCAAGATACATTTGGATGTTTATCTTGCTGGGATCCTATGATCCCTGTTGACTTCCTGCCCCTGGGGCAGGGGGCTGGACTTGATGATCCTCCGGGGGCCCTTCCAGCCCAAATGTCTATGAAATTTATGAAATCTTATAATTACAATCATGTAGCAAATGGAAGTAATGGCTGCCTCTGTGCCCCAGGTGCCCAGCTGTATCTCTATGCTACTGTTTTTTGGGAAATCGTTTTGTAATTGGGTATGTCCCATATATAGCTCCATGTGATAAAAGAATTACAGCATACAATCTAATGTCTAAAAGGTGTTTCTACAGTAGAAGAGAAATTGATAAGTTAGACCCAAGCTCAGCAGAGGAGGTTAGACGTTGACACATGACTGTAAGAATGGTCAATTAAGCTGCTGATCTATATGGTGTTACTCTGTTGAGCTTTTCTCTTTTGGTGTGAGGAAACTGCCAAGTTGAAAGTTTAGTTCAGGATGCATGCTGAAAATACCATATGTACGTTCCCTCAAGATTTCTTGACCTCCATTGAAATCATGAAGCTATTTTAAAATGTTTCAAAGTAAAAGCATCCAAGTATACAAATTTTAGAATTCACCTTTAATTTAGGTCTGGAAACTGGCTAAGTTAAAAATACACATTTTATCAATGGTCAGTCCATCATCCTATTACAGACTAAGATAAAGGCTATCCTCTGTTCCATCATGGTGTCTTGATGGTTTGTCTTGAGGGTACAACATGGCAGGGTCTGGGAGGCTATTATTCAGTCTACCCATAATTTGATACCTGGGAGGTTGGAAGTAGGCAGGGAGCACCTATTCTACCTGCATTATCTTCACAAGGTGAAAATGCAGAGCCTGCACTAGCTGAAGTATCTGGAGCAAAGGCTGGAATATGGGAGGCAGAAGCTCATTCCAGGTTCAAATCAAAGTGCTATGGGGAATTTTTCTTTCCTGTATCATAGCTGTTGATGCAGGGAGGTTGAGAATGTATTCTAGTATTCTTCTCCTTGTTCATACCTTTCTCATGACTTAGCAGATTTTGTACCCAGGGATTTATTTCAAGATGTGTAAAGTCTGATCGACCTGGACTGTCCTCATTGCTATAACAGAGTCTAGTGTTGCTTTTTTCAGATAATCTTCAAAAAGATAAAGAGAATGCAGGCTAATATCAGCACTTCTGTGAGGAGGTGTTCAAGCAGGATAAAAAATAGATCTCATGAAGCTAAGTTTCATTTACTAACTTTTTGGATATCTTCAGGAAATAGGGACCAGTCACTAGGGCTGTGCGAAACAGCACTGTTCTGTTTCAACTTCCATTGCACCATTTCAAAGGGTCAGTGTTTTGTTTTGTCATTTTGTTTTGTTTCAAAGCCCTGTTCCATTTCATTTTGTCGAAACAGTTTCGCTGTTTCAAGGTGTTTTGATGTTTTGCCCATAGGCTATAATGGGGAATCATGAAAATGTGTAATGCTTTGTCATTTCTTGCCCAACTTCAAAGAAAATTGCAAGGATGGTAGCCCCTTCTGAGGGCATGAAGCTTGCCAAGTTTCAAGGAGGTAGGCACAGAGGTTTCTGGGAAATTGTACGTCAAACTGTTCAAAGCAAAACTCATGACACTTGCCAGCAGTGGCAGCCTCCTCTCATCCGGTGCACAGGTCTGAGGGCCCACACCCCCAGGAGGGCTATGGGGCTGTGCCAGACTCTTCCTAGTGGGGTATGGGCCCCTGGATCTACATGACAGATGACAGGAGGCTGCTGCTGCCTGGGGCTAGTGGTAGCAGCAATTTTCCCCAGTGCTGGGTGCAGGCTGTGCCCAGCGCCAGTCCTAGGTGGCAGTGGCAGCCTCCTGTCATCCAGCATGCAGATCCAGGGGTCTGTACCCTTGGGAGGAGTCTGACACAGCCCTGCAGCCCTCCCAGGGGTGTGGGCCCCCGGATCTGCACACCAGATGAGAGGAGGCTGCCACTGCCTCCTGAGACTGGCGCTGAAGCCAAGTAAGGCTGGCTTCAACACTCAAATTGTTTTGAAACTTTTGAAATGTTTCAAGTGCTCTCATTTAATTTTGAAGTGGTTTTGAAGCCTTTTGTTTCATTTTGTTTTCACTGTTTTGAACTTGAAATGTGTCAAAACAGCTTCGAAATGAAATGCCCAGCAAAATTTCCCACAGCCCTGTCACTCACCTGTAAGATGAATCCTTGCCTCTCTATAGCAAAAACCCTGAATACTGCAGGTCACATAAGGACATAATAACTGAGCTCAGGTGACAGCATCAGTGTCCTTTCCATTTCCAGATGCATTTCAGCATGTTGCAGATGTTATTTAAATCCCATAGTGGACTAGGAATCAATCTGAGAATCTACCTGTCACCTTGCACTGATTCAAGGTAGTTAGGATGGTCTGGAGAATTTATGCTATTACAGCTTAAAGCTGAATATGCTGAAAGTAATTGTGTGAGTCTCTATCAAGGATAACTTAAATGAAGTATAAAACCAGTATTAGTGAGATGAGAGCCATTCTCAGAATGTCCAGCAATGGGGCTCTGATATATGAAATATTGGGCCAGATCCTATTTCATCTTTATGTGCCTCAGTGCTATTTATACATCTAGATGTAGCTGCATTAAGTGCCTACTCTGTCTGAGTAGGTGTACAGCTGAATGTAAGTCCCCCAAAATGTGGTCAAAGAGAGAGAAAAACAAAGATTAGGAAGGAGGAGGGTGATAGCCCTGCTATGTAGTAGGAAGCAGCAGAGCTGGGTTTTAGGTGCCCCTCATACAGAAAAAGTTTGGAGATTACATTTCACACTTCAAGGGGAATTCAGAGGATTCCCCTTGTTTCCTTTTGAAGCTGTCCTAGTAGGCAATCAAAAAAAGAAGATATGTGGGACTGGGAGGAGCAAAGACTAAAGGGATTGTGGGCCAGTGAGGTGGGCACTGCCTTCCCTGAAATGAAAGGGGTCCTGGCTTCTGGGCACCTGCTGTCTTTCCTTTTTGTCCAATGAATATTGGATGCTACATGCAGAAGTCTTCTGGGGGCAGGGGCTGGGCACAAAATCAGAAATATTAGGGACAGCTTACAGCATGTGATAGCAAGATGTGGGGTAAGAGTTACCTCTGTGTGCTGGGATGGAATTGCAAAGCCTTGCTATTACGTATCACACATTGGTTGCTAAAGTGTTTCATTGCTATGGCTATAGGCTACTGAAATTAGTAAAATAAGTAATAATACTGGTAAATAGAAGAGATGATAAAGAAAAATCAGTAAAAGGACCTGAGATTTTCAGACTAAAAACAGAAGAGAAGAATTCTCAACCACATGGAGGGGTATTTTGTACAGAAATGTTTCACTCATAAATGTATACCTATAGATTAATAATAATAAACACTTGTCAGCTTTAGTAATATAAAGCATTTGAATATTTATTGCTTTATTTTTAGATGAGAACATGTATAATAATAGATACGATAATACTTAGAATGTAATAAATTATACTATATTATTCTTTAAATATGTTATAATGAATTAATTTAACCTACTGCACTAAACTATCGTACTAAACTATTATTTATCTTTTTCTTAATTAAATGCTGTTTACCAATCCTCCCTTGATTGTGTATATGACGTTGAGAGTTTGGCCTTAGCATACAGGACTTTTGGCCAGGGGCAGGCACACATAACAAAAGGATGGTTGAGGCAAAGCTACAGTTAGGGCACAGCTGATGTGGCATGACTGTATGCCAGGGGAGAATAAGAGAAGTGAGTGTTTGGTTTAACATTTTCATCCCTCCAGCTAAGCCTAGTTTAGACTGCCCCCTCCCCCAGTCCTCTCCTTCTCTCTCTCTCTCTTTGTTAGATTCACACTCTCTGCTTTTCCAATTGCTTTAGCCTGAAGCAGTTGACATTTACCCCAGCTAGATAATCGAGGAATAACATTTGCGTTACAGTTTAACATGACCTCTGCCTCTACAGCTCTTTTTAGATTACCTTCCAAAAAAAAATGGTTGCTGACACCGTAGTGAGGCAGGAGGTAGGGAAAAAAAAAAAAAGAAAAGGGAAGCTTATTATTGCAGTGGCACAGTCAATGTCATGAGAAGCTGCTCTGCCCTTTTCAGTTGTGGGTGAGCAACTATTAAGGAAAAGGTATTAAAAGGAGGAACAACTGTGATGCGAGCGACACACAGGTTAAGCTAAAAGCAGAGGTTAATGGATTGACTGTTACCTGTGTATGAGGCTTAATGTTGGCCTATACACAAGAGGATTGATTCTCGGTTGTATTTTTTCCATGAAACTAAATTACGGGGCTAATTTATTCCAGCATAAAAGAGTGAGATGGCTTTTTTTAAAGAAATACACAAGGACACATTTTCAATTCCAAATCTTTGCTCTTTAGTTCCAGCACATCAACATGTCATCGGGTGGGGTAAATGTAACAACATATTTAGCAAGAAGTACATAAAAAACTAAATGAAGCAGTTGATGGGGTTAGTCAAGGAAATTAAACAAAGCTAAGAGTAAAATGCTAAAATGGTTATTTAGTGTTCTTACTCAAAATGATAATTACTTGATTTCAGAAGACAATACATTTTATGGGAAAATATGGAGATGCAAATACTTGCAAATAATATGAGAATATGAAACAAGGAGTTCAGTGTCTTCTGTGTTGTGCCTTTAAAATTCCTTAATGCATTAAGTTGAACTGACATCCTAATTTCTATTAATATTGGATTGGATTAGTATATAAGGTATTATCTATGTGGAATTCTATACAACCAAAAATATTTATTTCACTTGTCTGTCTATCGGTTTAGCTACAGAGTGCGTGGGGAAAATAAGTTACCTCAACTAATTTCAGGATATACTAAAGGAGGCTGATATAACTGGATGTCATTATTCTTACTGTGTGATCATAAACATGCATTTTTTTTTTATAATGTTTATGCTGCTGTAACCAAAATGCACAAAATACCAGGGAACAGCCTGATTGAGTTCCTCGCTGTGTCTGAGCAAACGTAGCCAGTTCTTTCTTATCCCCAGAGAAGGAAACAATAGCACTACAGGGTAATATTTTCAAGGGAAAACTTTAGTACTAAGTTTGGTATATTCAGTATACTCTGAACCTTTTAAAGGCTGTTTCGTCACCATCACCATGCCCTGTGGAGTTCATGTCATCTGGTCCTTGGCATTTCCCAGGGGCCAAAAATTTAACAACAGGGGAGTGGTGGCAACATTAATTGCTGTGGCTTTCAGAGCTGGTCAGTGGCTACTGGCTAGGTCTAGTGCATCGGGCCAGGACACATGCCAGATTGCACACACAGACTGACTGGCTTGGCACCCTTCATCTGGACCATGGGGCCAAAGGGTAAACAGTAATCATCTAACCTTACATTTTTTAAAAAGTGTCCTTTATTTGACCAAGTACTGTAATACATACATTTTAAAAGTTTGAAAATAGTACCATACAATTTAGAGGTGGAAAATAACTGAAACTTGGCACATTTTTTAAATTAGCCTGAAGTGTTGCACCTGCCTTTTTCTATCAGTTATTTGTGAATTAATCATTTAAGTGAAAACTCATGTGAGGGTATAAATAATAGTGTTTATAAGTTTTAACTACTTGATTAAACAGGTAGATGTTTAAAATCCCTCCCTCCCTCCCCCCCAAAGAGATAAGTACTTTTGCATTTGCAAAAGTATTGGTGTGATCAATGGTGGCCTTAGGATTTTTTGGGCCCTGGGCAATTTAGTCATTTGGGGCCCCTTAGGGGCTTAATTTTGATGACCTATAAGCAAGATGGATATTTTTTATTTATATTTCACTTTGACTTATCCATGAAACTGCAATGAAAGTATCTTAATACAATATTGATATGACAAAGAAAGAGTATTTTTAACATTGTACTATATGCTACGTTTAAAATGTTGTGGCCCCCTAAAGTGTGGGGCCCCAGGCATTCTCCTGGTTTGATCTTCCCTAAGGCCACTACTGGCACAATTTTGATTTCTACTTTGAGGCCCATATCAAAACCTGTCCTGTCACTCTACACATTAACTTATTCCCTATAGGACATTTTCTAGTTCTTTGTCCAGTTTAGTTTTACATATCTCAAATGTCTCCCATAACTTCTCAGGGGAGACTATTCTGCAGCTTAATATGCCTCAATGTCAGGAAGTTTTTTCTTGATACTCATAGACATACTCCTGAATACTGATCTAAATGTTTTTTTCCACATCCTTAAGACCAAATTATGCCCTCAGTTACATGAAACCATTTGAAGTTAATATGATTACACACATTCTGCAACTTAGTGAAGAGTTTATCCCTTATTTATAGCTTTCAAATGTCTACAGACGGTTATTGTCACCCCCTTTAATCACCTCTTAGCCAAACTATATTTTAAATATTAAATGAACCAATATGCATATTCATTGAGGCTCTAACGTAAGGCTTTTTATTTTCTCAAGCAAAGCTCCTATTGAAATCAGTCATCGGGAAATATTTTCCCACTGACATTAATGAAAGTTTTGCCTGCTTAGCCCAAATTATGGAATGAAAAAGGTAAAATAATTTGTTTTTTTCTGTTCATACTCTAATAGGAGGGTAGCATGCAATACTTTTAGCGTATTACTGTTTTTCATATTTTGGCATTTGTCTATGCAATCTGTGACATTTTCTCTAGACTTGAGAAAGTCCAATAAAAAGACATTCTCCAAGTGGGTGTTTTGGAGATAGCTCAGGGAATGTGAGCACTTAGTTTTGAAAGTTTTTAACTTTGAAGAACTTTTCAAAGTAAAAGGAAAGCAATGCAAAAATTCTGGGTCCCCTGACTTTAGCTGACTGATCAAGGATCCTTGTTTTCTCTGTCTAAAAATTGCAAATTCTCTGATGAAAAATAGCAAATTCTCTGATTTAAACACCCAAAATCTGCAATTAAAATGAAACACCACTATATATATACAGGTATCAATTGAACACAAAGTTTTATTGATATATTTACAATTTAAAAGCAATTTGAAGTCTACCAGTGCCTCAATCACTATAATAAAATAAATTCTACCTATAAATTGTGGTGTTTATTTTTGGGTTTTTTATCATGGAAAATCAGAGTCCCCCCCCCGCCATCCCCTTTGCTCACCAGGATGCAGGTTCAGGCCCCTTACTCCCAAGCCACAGCCCACCTCCCCCCTCCCCAGTCCTTCTGGCACCCATCACTCCCCACCCACAGATCCCACCACACCCCAGCCCTGCCAGAAGGGGCCCTGAGCTGCCAGGGCTATGGGGCCAGGGACCTGGGATCACAGCCCCCTTTCCCCTGCAGCAGTGCCTAAGCCCCGGATGCTGTCCATGGGGGGCAGCTGCTGCGGCAGAGTAAATCATGGAGCTCATATCCCCCTTCCTCACAGGCTTCATGGCCAAAGCAGAGCTGGCGGGGAGGGGTGGGGCAGGTGCATGCTGCCTGCTGTGGGCTCATGCTCCCCACCCCACTGCTCTCCCACCAGGGCCTCCCTGGCCCAATGGGTGGGACTTGGCACAGCTGGGTGGGGAAGCTCATTGCCATCGCTGGGAACTCTGTACCACCCTAGCAAAGTGCCCCCTCCCCAACCAGAAGCAATGAGGGGCATAATTAAGTGCTTCCACCCTCCTCCCCTGTGCTGGGGAGGCAGGGTGCACTTTGCCAGGGCAGTGTGGGTCTTGCAGCAGCAAGGAGTTTCTTTGCCCAGCCCCACCCCACCCCACCCCACTCTGTCCTGCCATGCTGGGTCCCACCTGTTGGGCTATGGAGGTTCCAGAGGGAGGGAAGCAGGATGGGGAGGCCGAGCCCACAGTGGGCATCCTACTTCCCACTGGGGCCCTGCAGCTGCACATTCCAGCCCCAGGCCCCAAGCCCCAGCACACCACCCAACTGGGCAGCAACAGCAGCACCAGCCCCAGCCCTGCCCCAGCCTTGCCCAATTCCCTCCCTCCCTCCCTATGGGGGCCTCAATCCCCCTTCCCCCCACCAGACTTACCTGTGGGGAGCTGCTTTCCTGGCTGCCTGCAGCCATATGCACGTGTGGGCATGCACTTTCACATGGCACCCCCTGCCTGCCCATCCTTCTTCCGCTACCCCAGTCCCTTGCAGGCTGGAACTCTGCCAGCCTGCAGAGAGCTCTTTGCAAAAGTGGAAAATTTGTGTTTTTCTCAGTTGAAAGGGAAAATCCGTGGGGTTTTTTTCCCCATTTTTCCATGGGAAACAGAAAACCTGAATCCCTGCTGATCAGTAACTAGTATTAAAACTGAAAATATCTGGAACATTGCTTTGCCCAGAGCATTTCAAAGCAGGGTGCTCTGGGAATGCAATCACCTACAGTGTGATAGGCTCTGATCTGCAATCTTCACATGAGGCATAGGCCACCAAGAAGAGAGAAGAATGTTCTCCATTAAATAAACAGAAAAAGCAACTGCCAGGGGTGGCACCTGCAGACATTGTCACTCCAACACTCCTTTTAGAAATCACTTCCATATTATGAACAATAAGCCACCAGCCAGTTTTTCTCTCAAGTCTTTTTAAATGGTGTTGCTAGCCAACATTATGCCAGAAGTTAAAAGTGCAAGATTTAGCAGGGTCAGAGTAATAAAAGCTCTGCATGATGAATGGAAAGATCACATTAGTTCACCTAAAATTGTTATATATGAGCTGTATCCACTAAACTAAGAGAAAACTAATAACTTTCTAAGGGTCTTATTACATGGTAATTTTGGGTGGCTTCTGGAGCTCTTAACCCATGGATTGGCTGCACATTAACACCTTTTAAGTGGCTTAAAGCACTCTAGGGCAGGATTATCTCTCCTTCATCTATTTTTTCTCTTGTTCCATTAAGGTATAGTTACTGTTGACACTGGGTTTGACCCACCCCGATACCTTTGTTCTGGGTGGGCACAACCCTCAGACTGACCACAACACCTGCCAGTTGATAATAGGCGAGTTTATTGATATACAGTGATAGGAAAAAAAGCAATGCAGGCGAAGCAAATACAGTATACATTACCCACATTTTCCAGTCCCAGAATATATACAAGGCCATTCAGCCATAACATAAATGCCACCTTGAGGTCCTTTGCTTAAGTGTCCACCATCAGCAGCCTTGGAGGTTGGGGCTGATGCCAACTGCTTCTTCTTCTGTTTTTAAAACTCCTTCTTTTGTATTCTTTCTTCTCCTGGTGACTTCTGATGACTCGTGATCCATGGCTGTCGCTGGTTGATCACACAACAACCCATGTTGTCAGCCAAAACCCCATTTTCACAAACCTATCACATGTCCACCTCCTAATTTTGGACATTACCGGTGTTCTCCTCATTTGGTTTGTATCCCCAAAACCAGAAAGCTTCAGGCTTTTTGCATGCAGGCACTACCACCCTGAAACCCTGGAGCCAAGCCTATCTCTATTATGAAAATAAAGTTTGGATGTTTTCAGTTACCCACGATGTGTGACTTTGCTGTTTTCCTGCCTGGGTTAAATACCCAGTCTGCTTCTGAAGGCTGGGAACCCTGTGTGACTTTCAGACACAAGCTCTTTAGAAATCAATTAACTCTGCTGCCCATGTTGAGTCCTTATAATACACATATCTATCTCTATAAGACATCCCCCCCACAAAAAACCCAAACCTGTAAATGCCATCTTTAAGCCAACAGCGACTAACCACATCTATTCCACCTGAGTTGAAGTTCTCCCTAGAAGTTAGCCTGCCAGCCCAGGGCAGCTCCAACCCAGCTCAATGTGCTGTGGAAGGTCTGGCTGGAGCACAGGTGTACTTCAGTATGGGGCTAGGTGGCAGGCAGCCCCTGCACTGAAACCCCCTCATGCCCCATCCAGCTGGCTCAGTGTTTACATGTGCAATGCTATGCACAAAATTACACCACAGCAGAGCAAGACTTATGTTTACAAGTCCTACCCTGCTGTGGAGTTTATTAATTTTGTGTGCCCTAATAGGGGTGCACATGTAGATGCTGAAATGTTTACTGCACAGTTAATTAGACAACTGAGCAGTAAATTGCTCATATAGATGCACCCAGAAAGACCTAGATTCAAACCCTTGCTGTGCTAGTCATAAATCCTAATACCAAACAAATATGGCTGTTTAGAACACCAGTAGCTCACCATTTTTCTACTCCAGAGAGGTTTTAGCTCCAATAGCTGATAGGTAGATTACTCACCCATGAAGTAGAGGGAGACCCATGATCTAGAACTTCCATTTCCCCAGAAAAAGCTTGTCTCACTTTCTAGTACAGTGCTCTAAGCACCACACTAGAGGCTAGGCCCTTGTGGAGGCCCTGCCTCCTTTTGAAGCTGACCTTCTGGGTCAAGGGGTGGCCAACCTGCAGCTCCGGAGCCACATTTGGCTCTTCAGAAGTTAATATTTGTCTCCTTGAATCTTTGCATAAGCACACAGTGACCAGCTCCATTTGGAAGCTGGTCACCACGTGCTTGTGCAAAGATTCAAGGAGACACATATTAACTTCTAAAGCTGCATGAGGCTCTGGAACTGCAGGTTAGCCACATCTGCTCTGGGCAGTTAAGAGAAAGAGATATACAGAGCAGAAGAAGGAAAGAAATACCAGAAGGGTGAGATTCAGTGGGATGGCTGCTTCCCTCGGTGGGATCAGGTCCTGGCTTCTACTCTCAATTGTTCTTCCTACTGATAACTAGTAGAAGATCCTACTCCCCTTTTCTCCTCAAAACTCAAAACCACCATCACATCATTTCCATTGGAACTGCAAGAAGAACTTCAGACCCTGATCCCTCCACTACCCAATCCAGGGACTTTGTACCTGCTTCCTAAAGTCCACAAACAAGGAAACCCCGGCAGACCTATAATTTCAAAGCATGGAACCCTAATGGAAGAAATATCAGGTTTCATTGAATCTATCTTAAAACTGCTCATCACCAAAAGAACAAGTTTCATCCAAGACACAACTGACTTCCTGTGAAAACTCAAAAGCATAGACCAATCACCTTCCCAGCAATACCCTCCTAGCCACCATGGATGTCGCTAGCCTATACACCAACAACCCACACCAGGGTGGCATCCAAGCCTGCCTCAAATATCTACAAGAACAAGATTACAACTCAAAGTACAGACCTCAGGATATCACTTAACTCATACTGCATCCTCACACATAACAACTTCAGTTTCAACAACCAACATTTCTTCCAGACTATGGGCACAGCTATGGGCACCAAAATGGCCCCACAATATGCTAACCTTTTATGGTCCACCTAGAAGAAGACTGCGTCAAGAACTGCAACATCAAACCCTTACTATACCTGAGGTAGACAGATAACATCTTCATCATTTGGACTGAAACCCTGCAGTCTCTGATTGATTTCCACCAAAAATTCAACAATCATCACCCCTCCATCAGACTCTCACTTGAATACTCTAACACCAGCATTTCATTTTTGGACATCATGATCAATATCCAAGATCATAAGTGATGCCTCACAAATCTCAAAAGGGCCTTCAGCCAGCAAGGACACTCCTCCAGAGAGATAGATCACACTTTTGGAAGAGCCACCCAGATACCATGTGAAGATTTGCTGTAGTACAAAAAAGAAAATCCCCACAAATGGCAAATGGCACACCATTAGTGATGACATATCATACTTCCCTGGACCCTACATGGAACATCCTCAAACAATTGCCACCCATACTAGAAGAAGACCCCTTTCATAAAGAGATCTTTCCAGAACCACCCATCCTAGCTTTTAAACAAGCACTGAACCTCGCTAACCTCATCACTGGAAGCAAACTCCCTATGACCCAAACCACACTGAACAGATACAGACCATTCCAGAACAAGAAATGCAAGACCTGCCAACACATCTCCATCAGCCCACAATAATTACGCCCCACAACAGAGCCAACACCATGCCTGGATCTTACAGATGCACCTCCAAAAATGTTATATATCTCATCCAGTGCACCAAATGCCCTGATGGAAAATATGTAGGAGAAACCAAAACATAACTGCACACCAGAATGAAAGTACACTGCAAATCTATCAAAGACGAGAATACCCAACTTCCTATGGAGGCACACTTCTCACAGGACAATCACTCCCTCTCCCATCTCTCAGTTCTAATCTTCAAAGGGAACTTACAAAACAGCTTCCATAAACGAGCCTACAAACTTCACTTCATAAATCTACTGGATTAAAAAAATCATGGACTCAATATAGACATTGGGTTTATGACGCATTATAACCTGCCTGACACCTGATTCACCAGGTACCTGCCTGACCTGACCTCTTACGTTCTTCTTTTCCCCTACCTTTTCTCCCCTCCCTTCCCTTACTTTTCTGACTTTTGTCTCCCTGATTTTCTACTATTTCCTTCGTCATTGAAAGCCTCTTTCTTATTTTGTATTATTACCACTGTAGTGTTTCTCTTTGGTCTTCTCCCTCCCTCTCCTGCTTTACCTTTTGTTTTTCCTTTTTTACCTATTTATATTTTCACTGCATCCTCTCACACTTTGAGCTTTTCTCATTCCTGTTTTCCTGATCTCCAACTATTTCCTTTTTCACTGACAGCCTCTTTTCTACCTTGTATTCTATCACTGTAATGAAGTGGTCACTAACCAGTTGATCGCGATCAACTGGTCAATTGGAGAGTCTCTGACTTGGGGGGGGCTCAGCCAGTGCAGAGTGGGAGCTGCCTCACCCCCCACACAGATCAGGGGGGCATGTGCCCCCCTGGGCACAGGCGGTGGAAGGGGGGGCTGAAGGGGCTTAGACCATCTGAAATACGAGACAGCATTAGGGCTGCAAAGCAGCCTGATTGTGGGATCCGGTGGCTGCAGCAGAAGTGGGGAGGGAATGGGGCTGGGGCTGGGGCATGGGATAGAGCCATGAGTGATTTGTCTGGTGGGTGCCCAGTATGGGGAGGGGGTGAAAGCTCCCACTGCTGCCCGCACCCCAGGAGGACATGGGGGGGAACGTGCCCCTGGAACTGCATGGAGGTGGTGAGCTGCAGCTGAAAGCTGGGGCCAGGGCTAAGTTGGGTTCTTCCAGGTGTGGGGGCACTGGGCTGGGCAATGCTTGGGGTGGGTGGTGGTGGCACTGGAAGAGGGGCTTAGCCCCCACCAAATAATTTTTTCTCCTTCCGCTTATGGCCCTGGGCGTCTGCCAGAATGCATGCAGCAGCAGGAGTCCTTGCCTATGGTGGCCAGAAACAGAGGGGTTACTATCATGAGCAATAAATATATGCTCTTGGAAGCATTCAGGCAATTGTCTAGCAGTTAAGATTAGCTAATTCAAAGCTTGCAAGTTTGCAACCTGCAAGTGGAATTTGTTTGTCACAATTTAACCAAAATGTTGAATCTAACTGTTTGCACTGATCATGGGACCACTGAGACCCAAAAATAAGCAGAGCTACAAGATTAGCTGATCTAACAGGGTTTTTAAAGGTCAAGCCATAACAAGATCTGACCACTTAATATAATTAACACATTCCAAGGAATCCAGGAATAAGAAACTAAGGGCAAAGTAATGCTAATTTCAGACCTCAAAGTAATGTGGTGTAATTTGCTTATTGGGTGAACCCGAGTTCGGGCGGTAACCTTTCATGATAATTTCTAACTCCTTTTGATCCCATAGGGTAACAGCTATAGGGCAAGATTGTGAGTGGCTCTAAAGCCAACAGATTAGCATAAGATAAGACATAAAGGAACGCACATGTCAAGTGACCAGTTAAAAGGACGGAACAGAAGGACCATCGCTGTACCAAGCCTGGACCCCGGACTCCCAGTGTGAGTGAGGACTGGATCCTGACCAAGGGACCTTTCCAGTGACCCCTTGGACAGAGTTGATCGGGGACGCCTGACTTCACTGGAACAACTTGGCGTGCACCTGGCATAGAGGGACTGCTGATAAGTTGCCAACCCCATGTGGGAACTCTTTGTCATTCTATCTGTTGTTATCATTCACTATTAGCTCTTTATTACTGTACTATATGTTTGTCACATTAACCTTTCTGTTAACTGTTGTTTGCTAAGCTATAAGTAAATTTGCCTTTACTTCACTCCTGACTCACCTCCTCAGTCCTGAACCCAGCAGCCTAACGGCTGTTACACTCACAACGCCTAGCCGGCCTGTGACATCTGCCCCCCCCGCCACATGTGCCTGGACAATCCTGAGCTCCGACCCTCCCCTCGTCCTGACCAGCCTTTCCCCACTCACCCTGCCCCTGCCCCACTCCTTTCCTCATTGCAGGGACCTTGATCTGTCTCTTTCCGCACCCCCCCCCCCCGGCAGACCTGCTGGGTGGGGGGACAAAGCAGGTGTGATGGGGGATGCAGTAGATCCTGGGTTGCTTTTTACTTCAAACAGTAATCTTCACTTTAAAAAGATTGGAGACCACTGCTGTAATGTCTCCCTTTATCCTTTTTCCCCCCATGCTTTGTTCCCCCTCCCATCTCTGTTTTACCTCTCTGCTTTACCTTTTGTCTTTCTAATTTCTACCTATTTACATTCTCACTGACATCCTGCCACACTTTTAGATTCTCTCTTTTCTTAGTCTCAGAACAGCAGACTCCCTGTGTCTGAAGAAAGGTGACCATGCCCAAAAGCTTGCCAAGAACATTTTTCAAACTACTCAGTTGGTCTAATAAAAGATATCACATCTACTCAAAGAATCTTTCTTAGTGATTTATAAATTTCTGCACAACCCTCCATCCATTTGAGCCAATAATTATTACATGCAAGGGGCAGTGGCTCAGCAAAAGAAACAATGTTTTGGGAAGTGCCTGACCTGTAGCATGGCGGTTAAAGCATTTTGGTAGAAGTTATAGAAGTACACATTTATATCTTATGGGTGAAAGGCCTAGGACTTAGGTCTCTGGCTTCCTCAGTGGATACCCTAAGCACTCAGCTAAGCACCCCAATGCACTTGTGCACATATGCCCCCAGCCAGGGCATAGCCTTACTGCACATGCTCTGTCAATGCATTCAGGCTTATGAAGCCACAATGTAAAGCCAGGGTCAAAAACAGCCAGGTGGACAGCTGGAACACTGCCATTTTTTTACAAAAGGGAAAAGAGAACTCCACCCTCTATTTCTTTTTATTGAAATCTTACTTGCTTCTTATCACTTTCATTCTCATTCTTTCTTATCCTTACTCTCCTTTGTGGAATTTTTAATTCTTTAGGGTACTTTTCTTAGGTCTCAGATGTACAGAGGAACTCAGCAGTGGGTATGTCTACACATGCATTTACACCAGCTTAAATTTACTGTGCAGTAAATTACTGTGCACTAAGTGGGAATAGGTCAGAGTCTACATATGCAGGCGACCTGGATGTGCATTTAGTCCCAGGTCACAGCAGCTTGCCATAAGTCCCTGTGGCCACTGGGGGGAGCTCCAGCCTCTGGCCATATGAATGCCAGCACTTGGGATTAACTTTAGTCCCAAATAGAAGCCAGATCCAGCTGCCATTACTAACTTTAGTCCCAAGTTGAGGCCAGGAGAGGCAGCCAGCCAAGAGCCCTAGAGCTGGGCTCAGGCCAACCCCCTAGTGGCTGGGAAGACCCAGCAGAGAGGCCCCCTGGGTTACTGCCCAGTAATGCATCTTCATGTGCATTACCATGCAGTAATTAAGCAGGGGTAAATTTGATATGTGCATGATGCAGGTATCAAATTTGCACTCAAGTTGTCATAAATTGCCATATTTACTGCACAGAACGGGTGTGCATGTGTAGAAGTGTGCCTGTACTGCACAATAATTTTCATTACTGCACAATAAATGTGCATGTGTAGATGCATGCAGTAACTAGTGCCCAATCTTCATCTGCTGGCATAATATTGCCTAGGCCACTCTTTGGAATGGTGGTCATAAACAAATAGACCATTGATTGTGGCAAACTACAACTAGAAAAAACTCCTTTGGAACAGAAAATATGAGTAAAAGCTAATTAGTTCCAATTTATTTCTGTTTAGTCTCAGTTAACAGTGTCCCTGGACACATCTACATGTCCACTTTAATGTGTATTAGCCTATTTTAATGGGCTTTAAGAAGCGTCACTTAAACAACCGTGCACTTTCACTAATGCTCATTAAAATTGGCTCCGGGGTCGGACCCAGAGGGTAGTAATTGATGGAAGTCACTCATCGTGGTGTCCTGTGACCAGTGGGGTCCCCCAGGGCTCTGTCCTTGGACCCATACTGTTCAACATCTTCATTAACGATGTGGACACTGGAGTCAGAAGCGGACTGGCCAAGTTCGCCGATGACACCAAACTTTGGGGCAAAGCATCCACGCCAGAAGACAGGCGGGTGATCCAGGCTGACCTGGACAGGCTCAGCAAGTGGGCGGATGAAAATCTGATGGTGTTCAATGCCGATAAATGCAAGGTTCTCCACCTTGGGAAGAAAAACCCGCAGCATCCTTATAGGCTCGGCAGTGCTATGTTGGTTAGCACTATGGAAGAAAGAGACTTGGGGGTCATCACTGACCACAAGATGAACATGAGCCTGCAATGCGATGCTGCGGCTAGTAAAGCGACCAAAACGCTGGCTTGCATCCATAGATGCTTCTCAAGCAAATCCCGGGACGTCATTCTCCCCCTGTACTCGGCCTTAGTGAGGCCGCAGCTGGAGTACTGCGTCCAGTTTTGGGCTCCACAATTCAAAAAGGATGTGGAGAAGCTTGAGAGAGTCCAGAGAAGAGCCACGCGCATGATCAGGGGTCAGGGAAGCAGACTCTACGATGACAGGCTGAGAGCCCTGGGGCTCTTTAGCCTGGAAAAGCGCAGGCTCAGGGGTGATCTGATGGCCACCTACAAGTTTATCAGGGGTGATCACCAGTATCTGGGGGAACGTTTGTTCACCAGAGCGCCCCAAGGGATGACGAGGACGAATGGTCACAAACTACTACATGATCGTTTCAGGCTGGACATAAGGAAGAATTTCTTTACTGTCCGAGCCCCCAAGGTCTGGAACAGCCTGCCGCCGGAGGTTGTTCTAGCGCCTTCATTGAACACCTTCAAGATGAAACTGGATGCTTATCTTGCTGGGATCCTATGACCCCAGCTGACGTCCTGCCCTTTGGGCGGGGGGCTGGACTCGATGATCTTCTGAGGTCCCTTCCAGCCCTAATGTCTATGAAATCTATGAAATCTATGAAAAATAGGCTAATGTGCATTAAGTGCCACTTAAAAACCATGCTGTTTAGCTAATGCACATTAAGGTAGACTAATGTGAATTTTTCTAGTACCTCATATGGCATTTGTACACATGCTTGTGCCACAGTGCCAGGTGCTTTTAAAAGCGCCTGGTGCTGCAGTGCATGTATTTGTATAAACAGCGAAATGCATGTCAGCACTGAGAAAATGGTGGCAGCCTGCTTTTGAACTAAAACATATCGAAAGTATTTTAGTTCAAAAGCCCACTGCCATTTTCTCAGCGCTGATGCTCATTTCACCATTTATACAAATTCATCTGATGCAGCACTGGGCACATCAGCTCCCATGCGGAGCAGACTTGATTAATTGAGTCTGCTCTGATGCGCTGGATCTCTGGTGCACCAGAACAGACAAATGTATGTGTATAAATACCCATACGGACTACATTAAATGCACATTAACTAAAGCACGTTAATGCACGTGTAGATACACCCCTTATTTCTTAGGAAGTCTGAGCCTTAGATTCATCATGCTTTTTTTAAACCAGTACTCATTAGCTGAGTGTGTAAATACTGAAATGCATAGAAGAATAATTCCCATTACCAATGGGGTGATTCTAAGAAGAAATATTTTTATTTGAGGGTAGGGTTGTGGCTAGGGGGCAGATCTTACAACTGCAATCCTTTCATTGAGAACACCTGCATAGTTAAGGCATGCTCAGGAGGGCTAGAATCCACAGGGTTGCAACGCAAGCATATGACTGCAGAATAAAGGGCCTGATTCTGCTTGTGAAGAAGTGAACACACACAGTTCTTTGGGTCCTGAAGCTACTTAGCCCCTTGCAAAGATCTGTCCAACCCCCCACCCCGCCCAAAAAACAAACAAACAAAAAAACGAACAGCTAATAAAACCTCCTGAGGTCTAACTCCTTTAAAAGAAAAACAAATTAAACAAAATGGTTAAGTGAAAAAAAATCACGTATAGTTTGATTTTGGCTTCACCCTTGGTTGGCTCTGTTGCTTCTTGTAAATGCATTTAGTTGAAAGGTGATGCCAAAGAGTAAAAGTTAATCCATCTGTTGAGAAATCAAAGTGCAGATTTACTGGGTGATTGTTATTTATCTATAATCAGCCACTGACTTTTATGTGTGTTTGAATCCATACCACACAGAGAGATGATGAAAATAGCAATGTTTTTTTTTCTTTCAGTGTGAAGGTGAATATTGTAATAGTTGGTTTAGTTTTTAGTTTAACAACACACCAAGGCTGTATCTTGCACTTGGACACATTTATTTCAAGGTACTTAGAAGCTGACTTTTATGAGATTATTTAGGCAGTGATTATTTTTGTTGAGAAATGTGTCCTTTATCCCTCTCATTCATCCACTGCTAAGATATTTCTGTTTGTCAGAATGCCTCCATTTCTGATAAATGACTGAAGACTGACTGCTACACTTTATTAAAAAGTAATAACAATTTTTGTACGCACCCTTCACATTGTAAGGGGGGGACCATGAATCAAAGGACACTGCCTGTCTAGGCCTGATAAATGCATCGTTTACCAGCTGAGGAGTTATTTAGGACTGGCTATTAATTTAAATCACATTTATCTTCCCTGAATGGGGGGAGGTTGCTGTGATAGGACTGCGAATGACCAATGGTGCAGCTAAGTGCACATTATTTATTACTACCGCCTGCAAAGCGCTGCACAATATGTTTAAAAAAAACAGTGCCAATTACCATGGTTAATCTAGTCAGGGCAGTTACAAATTTCTTCCTAACACAAGCCAATTTTTACACTTGTACTACTTCTCCTTTAGAAGTTCAGAATTTGCTCAAAAATCTAGATCATTAAAAGAAGGTTATGCTGCTTCTCTAGTGTGTGATGGGTAATATTGGTTTAACAAAATATCTTCTTTATTATAAAAAGGACCATTTCCTTGTTATGCAGGGAGGCAGGTTTCTTAAGTCAACTTAAATCAGGTAATCTATGATTTCTAGGGCATTTTAAGCTTTGTTTAGTGTCTTCCAGGAAGAAAATCAAGATTTTTCATTTTAAATGCTTTTTTTTTAATACTAGGTGGGGAGGAGGGGGTATGTTATATACCAGTGCCATCAAAAAATCCTCAATGATATTTACATGCTGAAATAAGGTAGTTCTGAGGAAAAAAACCCATCCCATATAGAGCTTTTTAAAACCTAATGAGACAAGATGAAGAAGTAGAGGTGTGTCCTAATTTGGGATGTGTTACTTGATTCTGAAGCAGCTTCCTTTCAACTTCATTCATTTTTATTTTTTATAAAAGTTATTTTATGCCATGGATTCTTGAAAAGTGGCTTCTCATTGTTCCAAGTGCAGATCAACAAGATTATCAGAAAGGGCAACTTTCCTATGCTTCTATCATGATATATTTAACTGTCTCAAAAGGATCTGCTTCCCTCTTCCATTTTTACTCAGTAGTGGATGTGAATCCAGCTGACCCTGGGGAAAGGTGGTTGATTGTCTCCTAAAGTCTGACTGAGGAGTGGACTTACTAGAGATAGATGGTGTGGTTTAGAAGATGGCGCGTTGGTTACTATGGGTAATTTTCAGAAACTCTGCAGAGTAGCCACATTAAGAAAATGTAGCAGGCACACTGTGTGTCCAGGAGTGAAACTAGGGAGGCATTGTCATGTCTTATTTCAGAAGCCAAAGTCCTCCATGCCTTCAGGAAGAGTATTAATGAAAAGGTAGTGGCAATATGCAGAATTGTTCTCTCTCTCTTTCTATACCTCTTTCCCCTGCATTCCAACTTGTTATAGTGCCTGGCTGCCAAACTAAAGTCTATTCTGATATTTAATGTGAATGTTGTTTTTTCTTAACATGTCTTGATTGTTCATCTCCACCACAAAGGACACATTCTCTCTGCTAAGCCTGTGAACCTCATTAGTAAGCATATTGGTATGAAATTGCCCTTAGCTATCAGCGATGTTGCTGGTATCTGCATCTATGGATGTCTGAGCAATGAATAGCACATTGATAGTTATACTGGTGCACCCTTCTTGCATGCCAACTTTTTTTTTTTAACTAGGGAGTATGCAAACTATAGGTATTGAAGTAAAGCACTCTCCAAGGGCATGCCTTCAATATCCCATTAGACCCTTCTGATAGTGCTATGTCCATGAATCAGCTCATAATAATGCAAAATTAGGAGCTCACCCTGAGAAACAAAACAAACAACAAAACAGCTGCCTAATAAAACATGTTTGAAAAAAATGTTCAAGTTTTCACTGGTCTCTTACTTAGAAATGGTTGATCCATTTTTGGTCAAATAATCAAAAATTTGAACCTAAATAGTTTGATAAATTGCTGAATAAATCAAACATAGGCCTTTCTGAATTTCTGAATGCATGAAAAAAATCAGCACCATCATGCAAATTATTAATAACATCCAGAGGATAGTATATACATCAACTATTAGAAGTAAGAAAAAGATGACCCAGAGGTCATTTGAAAATGAGTGGCCAATGGGATTCTGTGTTAAAAAGGGGATGCAGTCCTGGCCTGTATAAAGGGAGGAATATCAAGTAGGTGATTATAGGTTATATTAGCTCTGGATTCAGCACTATTGTGATGGCTATAGATATACTGAGTCCAGTCCAGAAGGATCTTGAAAAAATGGAGCCAATACATAGAAGACTCACAAAAAAGATCAAAGCATTGGAAAATGCATAGATTCAAGGCATTCAGTCTAAGTAGCTTATCAAAGAGAAAGTTATGGGAAGATTTGATCCAGTGTATAAAAGTATTTCATACAGAATCCAAAATTTGGTAACCTTTAGTCAGGCAGACAACAAGTCTAAGTCAGACATATTCAGCTTGGGAATAAGTTGCAGATGATTAACTGTGAGGGTGATAAACCAACTGAACAACCTAGCAAGGTTTGCAGAGATTCTCCTTTCACTTGTAAATTCCAAAAGATATGCATTAATTCAGCCTGTACAGTGCAGCCTTATGGTCCTGTGGTCTGTAGGAAAGCAGACAAAATTACCCGAAGGACCCTTCTATTCTAAAATCCATGAACCATTCAAGAGCTGCACATTTCTCTGGAGAGCTGGGAAATATCTCCTTTCTAGAGGTTCACAACTCCTTCTTCTGGCTCTGCAGATTCATAATACTTTTGAGCTTAAATTGAGATCAGTGTAAATTTTGAGGGGACAAGGGAGGAAGGAATGAAACTGGAGTCCTTATATTAGCCGACAATATAATGCATTCTGTAAATACCACGTATATAATAGGAACATTTTAACAAACATTTCTGAGCACTCTCTTGATGCTGTCTTTTCTCACCTACTGAGAAGTGCTCTTGTTCCTAAGAGATCAACTATACAGCATTAAGCAAGCAACAACAATTATAACAACTACATCTTTAAAACCCTATGAATTATCTTAAAGATTTTATCTATTAATTGTGTCATGAGCCTAATATTCGCCACCTGCAAACTGTACAGGGCAAATGCTATGTGCACAGCTGGCAGCCAAACAGTTTCTCCTTTTCTGTAGTATAATTCTTCCCTTTCAACCCTAATGGGCCTCAAAAGCTTAAACCACAAATGTTGTACTTTTGCCAAAGTAGCTATGACCTTGCACTGCAGCCACATATCATTACAGAGGGGTGGATTTTACAGATACAGATATATACCCAAACATCCTGACTAATGTTCAATTCATAGAGAGTTTGAAAGATGGCAGAAGAGCTCAATTTTAGATCTCTCAGTAATTAAGGTCCAGCAGTCCTTTCACCATTCCCACATCTGTCCCGGAGCCTCCAAGAGCAGGGAGCTATGACTCTGTTTACGTACATTGATAAGGTAGAGCAGGAATGGGGTGTGCTGCCTGGATGGAACTGCAGATTGCCTGGGCAAAGGCTTCTTTCTGTGCAAAGAGGATCAGGGAATTACTAGAACCTTTGATATTTGAATCCATTACAACCAGGATGTTGACCTTCTCATGTCACCTGGGAAAGTAAGTATTTAAGCAGACAAAGGCTTTCCCAATATAAAACTGTATATCACTTTCATTTTTCAGGCCAGAAGACATGTACAAGTATGACAATATGCTAACCTCTCTGCCAAAAAAATCAGAATAATATGTATATTTTCATCTAGGAGAGCTGCTATCATTTCATGTAGGAGCTTCTCGCAATGCAGAGATGTGTAGGTTGAATATTCAGGGCAGGAGGATTTGCCCCCTAGTGTTTACATGTCAGCCATTATAATGTGAAGGATTGAAGATAGGCCATCTCTACTTATCATCCACATTTTATTCCAGTTGACACAAACTCTACAGGCAAATATTTAAAAACCACAAGATGATAAATAATTTTGATATTTGCTCTATGGTGTGACACTGATGATTTTGTTTTCCGCATAAAGTATGGAAAATCCCTGAAACAACTAATAAAAGCATTGTGCCCTTTCCCTGAGTAAAAGCTATGCAGAAACCACAGAAGCCACGTAGAATAAGTGCCCTGCTCATTCGTATTGTTTTTTATTTGCATCTTCTCTCCAGAAAGCTGTTAAAGTGCTTCTGCCACTCTCACTTCCCCTGCTTGCAGTTGCATGTAGTCAGCCCAAATTACCCAATCCCCCCACACATCCACAGCCAATTAATAATGTTCAGTGATGTATGAAGCTGAGTTTACATTAATGTAAGTTTTAAAATATATTAAAGTGCTTCATGTGTTTCAGGCTCTTTATAAATAAATGTCACTAATTTATGAATACTTACACTGCCCTGGGGGAGGTTGGAAGTTGGAGAAAGGGGGAAGGGACCACAATCCTACCTTCTTCCTATTCCTTCACACTTTCTTTGCATCAGTGTGCCACTGAGGGTACAGAAAGAGATTAAACATTACATTGCCTTCTCCCAAGCACAGAACATGCAGCTGCGTCTAACCTCTGTAAAGGCCACAGGAGAACTTCAGCACCCATCAGTTGTTGTTCCCATTGTTTATAGGAGGGATAACAATAAATAAGCACATGTCTGGATGTTCAGGGAAGAGGAAACCAAATAAAGGACTCAGACAGAAAAACAGTGTATTTTACTCTATTTGTGAGGCTAGTGGGTGGAAAAGATGCTAAGTTCAAAGTAACCAAATCAATAAAATGACGTTGATCTGCATTTAACTCATAGCTAATTGGACTTACTACACAAATAGAATTCTGTATTGCACCAAGGAGTGAAATGGGGAAAAGTGTCAGGGAAATAGCCACAAGAGGAAATTAATTTACATATAATATTTTAAAAGTAGCCACTTATTTGGTCTGCCTCAGTGAAGGCATACAGGGAGCATGTGTACTGAAAGCCATTGAGATGGCCTTATGAAATAATTTGTTCATCATTTACTGTCCTGTGATCAAGGCTACTGAATCAATAAGAGTCATGCACATCGATAGACGTCTTATGATGTTTATTTTTCATCTTCTTTGTCACATTTTGACTTTTAGACCATTAGATTCTTGGGACAAGAATGGTCATTTATTACATATTTGTACAGCATCTAGTACATTTGGGCCGTAGCTGCCTCTAGCCTCTAGGCAGTACCACAATCTAAACATTAAAAACTAATACTAATAATAAACACAAGCATAAGAGCTTTTCTGGATCAGGGCCTAAGTATACTAAGTAACTGGAAAATCACATTTACTTTAATGAAATTTATTTTTAAAAGTAATGACGTAAAGTAAAATGAGAAGAACTTGATCTGTTTCTTTCTCCAATTTTTTGCATAAATAAGAAAAGTTTGTCTCCTGGAAAGCATGAATTATTTTTCACTTTTTCACAAAATGAGGCAGAAGGCCAATTTCTTCCTTTACTCCCATTTGCTGGCCATTTTCTTTTTATTAAAACCCAAAGTAGGAACACCATATAAGCAGCTGTATTTCTCAGGATGAGTACCTAACTGCTGTTTCACTTTTAGCCTGTCTACAGCCCTTCCTACAGTCACATTTCCTGTGAAGTGATGCCGTGCAATATGCAGTCGCATTGTTCTTTCTGGGCTATGTGCAGACCATTTTTAACTAGCATCAATGCAGTCCAAATAATCCTCAGAAGTTGCTTCATTATTTATTAGAAAAAGCAATCTGGCATGCAGTGTGTTATCGACAGCTGAAATCCAATACTCAAAGGTCACCAAAACAAATACCAGAAAGAAAAGGTGTTAAGGCAAATAAAAATACACCTTTTTAATTTTGACTGAATTGATTAAATAACAATTGAATGGTGTCATAGGTCATAAGGCTTTGAGACATAAGGTCAGCTTAATAGAAAAGAGCCTGGGGCCATGTCACAGGGTATGCTCTGAGGCCTAGAACTGAGGCCACATCATTGTGCTCCTTCCTGCCCTTACCCCATGTTGTCTGAAATGAAGAAATGCCTAAACAAAATAGAAAACAGTCTAAATAGACTAGTGCTTATGGCTAAGGGCCACCCTCTGAGTCAATGATGTTTAGAGCTGATTTCTGTATTTGAAGTGAAAGTGCTGGGCACCTTTCAATAAACATTTATAAAATATGCTAGGCCAACAGGAGGGGGGAGGGGGAATCCTTTCTGCATCACCAGTACTCTCTAATGCATGTACATCTCATTATTCTTCAAAACAGCTTCACAATTCAGTCTAGATAGTGCAAGGCTCAAAAAAATGCACGAAGCAGAAAATGAAACACTCATTAATATATCAAAACCTAAATCACTAGGTATGTGAATCTGAGGATGCAGAACGATGTTATGTCATACAGATGCCAGGACATTCAAATGGCTACAGACTGTTCTTTTTTGAGGTTGTGTTGACTCTCATTTGTTAAAAGTCATATTGCCTCAAACAATAGTTCTGTCATGGGGTCTTTTGCCATTAGAGGTAATAAAGTCAAATGATATATCTGGGTTTTAAAAAGGGCTAGATAATATTATGATTAATAAACCCTTAAGAATCCTGCTGAATCTGATTCAGCAAGCAGCTTAGGTCTGCATCTAAGGTCCTTGGACAGGCATTCATTTTCTCCAGAGAGAGTCCCTATTTCTCAGAAGAAACCACAAGCATACAGAAGTTCATAATTTTTCTCCCAAAAAGGCTCCCAGAAAGACAACTCAGAAACAACCTGAGTGAAGTGGTTCCTGGGAGATTATCTCTCAGAAACCAGACATCTGGGCAGGCAGGTGACACAAACCTGACCTCCACAATCCCAGTGTGCTTTACTTCTCATCTCTTCACCCTCCAACAGAAGGAAGGAAAGTGTGTGTCACTGCCAGCCAAGCAGGGAGCAGAACAAGCTCTCTGAGTCTTTATGCTCGAAAAGCCCCAAACTGAAGCACCTGGGGGGGGGCGTGTTTTATGCCTGGCTTAGTCCCTGCCTGAATCACACTGCAGCACTTGGGTGCAGGGAAGTATACAAGCATTACACACCCTGCCCAGCCTTAGCTGGGCTCAAAAACAGGATGGGGGGTGGGGGGAGATAAGGGGGACCCTGGTGGACTCTTCTGTGCACAGCACAGATCCTGGCCCCACCATCCTTGCCCCTGCCAATCCTCGCCTGCATTCACTTAAAAGCCGGCAAACTCTCTGGGCTGTGTGCTCTTGGGACCCCTGGAAGCCCAACATCTGTATTGTAGGGTCTTTGCTTCTCTGTCTGAACTTCTGTACAGGTCAGTTTTTCTCTCAGGAAAACAAACATAGGAGAGCTGTCCTGGATGATTTGAAAGTGTGTATGTAGCCTAATTCTAATCATATGAGTAGCTCTACTGATCTAATAGGCAACTCATATACATATAGGTAGGCATGTGCTTAAAACGCTTGCTGGACTGACTCTATCAGCAGTACCTGAGGAGCCCTCAGCAGCTTTCTGATCAGCCTAGTTTTCACAGCTGTGGCATCTGACAGGTATATGGTGCCAATGGGGACAAAGAATACCATGCCCATGTCCCAGCAGAGGACAGGTTCCTCTTTGTTTGGATCCAAGCTGAATGGTTTTATGCTCCGTACACATCCTAATTTTCTGGCTCACAGGTTCATAATGGAGCAGTTATCCAGTAAAGCAGACTCTGAGATCTATTGGTTGTGGACTCTGTCAAATACCTTGGCAGTAGAGATTCTTAGAAGAAGGCTCCTTCAACATCATCTGTCCCTTCCCCATTCACACACACACACACACACACACACACACACACACATTCTGTTGTAGTCTGCCTCTTCCCTTATACCTGGATTAAAGCAACATCTCTCCCCTGAGCTGAAGTAACATCTTAAGAGTCAGCAGTGGAAAGAATACCTGGTATGCACAAGCTATACAAATAATAGGGGTTTTTATACTTCAGTTCTTATTTTAAAAAATATTTGGGGATGACATTAAATTAAAAAAAAAAAAGAAGTTTCCTCATTAAAACTAATCTAAAGTAAACTTTTCCAGGTGTTTTCATATGTTTGACTATTTTAATTAAAATAATAGCAAAAATGCTTTATTTTTATAAACAAAAATCCTATTTTTCCCCCCTCTCTCAGGAGAAATATTTCTTATATAGTCTCTGGATTCACAGAAGATTTCTGAAACTACTCAACCTGAAATTTTTCCCCAGCTTTTATTCAAATTGCTGAAGAAGTTGAACTCATTTGCAGAATTTCTCAGCTTCCCAAGAAGTTTTTGAAGTATGCTAATAGCCAAAAACTGACAATGAAAGAGAAATCAGACACTACTGGCTTTTTCTCTGAATCTTTTTTACAATTATTTAACTATTAATTTAAAAGTATCCATAAGAGCTAGTACAAGTCCAGCTTTGAACCTGTTTCTAATTAATATTACATGGATGATAGAAGAAGGTTATTTTCTGCCACATGTCCAGGAAGTTAGAACAACAGTGACTGCATAGAGAAGTTAGCAGAAATTCTGATCTCTTAAATTATTCTATGACTCTCTACTGGCTGAAGAGAAGGATAATTCCTCTTTGTGCCATGACCGCTCTTCCTTCTAACTCTGTGTCTTTACCCTACTCCCCACCTTCTTTCTTTATAGAGGGGCCTTTGGACAAGCCTCTTGCAATAGAGATAGATGATGGCACTTTTCTCACTGAGAAAAATAGATGTGTCTGTAGATGGCCTCCACCTTATCTGTAGCTTTGTTATTACCTGATACATTTTACTTGCTATATTCCTCTATAAGTCCTCTAGAGGCTCTCCTATGTACGCTCATAATCAAATCTGGAGCTTCTTCCTGGGACAGTCTTTCTAAATGTACTAGTTTTGGCTTATCCTACTCCCACCATACTTAATGGTTAAGCTCTTATTGGTTTCAGTGGGTGCGTTTACATGAGACACTGTGTTGCCATAGCGTCAGTAGACACAAGCTGTGACACTGATGCTATGTCACCATAGCAACAAGCAGCTCATCACTATGACAATGTAGCATGTAAAAACAACTGTGCGCCACCGGGACTGCACAGTACTTGCTACTAAATGACTGCCAAATGTGCAGTACCAAATGCACAGTCAGGAGTATGTGTAAACACACTCAGTGGTACCAGAAGTTGGCCTTCATGGATGCATCTACACTAGGCACTTTAGTGCACATTAGACAAATGTAATGCACAAGTAAAGCATCAATGTCTACACATGCAAAACAATTACTGGGCAGTAGATTAATCTAATGCACTGTTTTGTAGTACCTATAAATGCAGGTACTAGAAATCAGTGCATTAAACTAATGTGCCAAAGTGCATGTGTAGACACTGACCAAGAGCAAATTGCTCCTGGTCAGCCTAGGCAGCAGGGGGGACGGGAGATGGGTAGAACTGTCCTGGCTCGGTGGGATGCTGCCTTCCAAACACATGGAGACTGGGACATGTCCCTGTCTCCACATGGCTTTGAAGCAGCTGCCCAGCAGCCAGGACAGCTCTCCCAGCTGCATGGAGATCAGGTCACTTCTGGCAGCCAGGACAGCTCTCCCCAATCCTGCGGAAATCAGAACCAGCCCCCATTTCCCCTGCCAGCCCAGGTCTGGAACCTGGGGGAGCTTGCAGCTCCCCCTGACTGCTGCAAGAGGGCAGAGAAGGGAGAAGTAGCTCTAGACTGAGCTGCTCCCATTGGGAGCAAATTTGCTCCTGACAGGTGCATGCTCAGATGTGTGCAGGGCCACAGTTTTCTGCACAGAAAATTAAGGCATATTAATTACATATGTAGGCACACCTCATGAGGCTGAATCTGGGGACCGGTTGCATGTGTGACCTGGACTAAGAATTTGCAGAAAAGCAAAGTAATTTATTTCATCATTCAACCCCCCAAAACAAAAAACCACATGAAACAAACTAGATGTTTCAGTGTTAATCTCTGAAATCCATGGAAGTGGGGAAACAATGTACAATATGTTAGAACATTTGCCATAGAGATCCAGTATCTTTCATCTAACCCAGGGGTATAAAAAATGCAGCCTCTTTATCTGGCCCACTGGCTATCAGCGGTACCCTGGAATTTGGGGTGTGTGGTCTGCTGCAGAATCCAGGAACCTTTTGGCCCCATTGGGAATGGCCATCAGCAGTGACCCTGGACTCTTTCCTTAGCCACTTTTGGACTCTTGCCTCTAGAATCACAACAACTGCCAGACTCCTTATTACCAGTAGACCCTCTCATCACCACTGCCACCAGACTCCTCATAACCACTGCTGTAGTAGTTAGTGCTCATGCCCCAGACTGGGTCTAGTCTGCAAGAAGCCCTGCAGTTTGGATGTAGCCTAGGACCCTAGATTAATTTGATGCCCCTCATCTAACTGGTCAAACATTCATTCACATCAAACATTCACACACATGCATGCACACATGCATGTACACACACACACACACACACACATAAGCATATATAGATATATTTCAGTGAAATAAAAACTTTGGGAAGCAAGATATCAGGTCAGTTTCTCATCTAGTATAATACAGATTCTCACTTATTTCAATAGGGCAAGGATGTTTTATACCAAGTAAAAAAATTGAGCTAAATGTGGTTGAAGTCTCAAGTTAAGAATGAGCTATTAGAGCAATTTTTATTTTGTATGGGGTTGCAATGACTTCTAAGACCATCAAACTAATTTAATATACTTCAAGCCCCACCCCCCTTTTTTTTCCTTTTTGATGGTTTTATTTTAGAAAAACTCTATGGCTTTACAAAAATATTCTTAAAATGTAACTATATATATAGTGAAATTCAGCACCTAATGTGTCTACAAACATCAGAACCAAGAATTTGGATTCACAGATATCCCAACAAAGATGATTTATATAAAACCTACAAATCACCCATTAATAGAGAAGCTGATTGCTGCTCTTAATCTGTGAGTTCAAACAACAAAACGGTACAATTATGACTATATTTTCTAAACTTCTATAGACTGTATTTAATGCATAAAGAAACATCTATGCATATACTTTTCAAGCACTAACATCTGCATATATAGTGGATTGATTCTAACAGCTTTAGTCACTAGAAGGATAATTTTCCTGATCACAAGCCATTTGGAGGCATAGTTTTCACTTGTGTAAATTCTGTTTTTGCTTTTCATAGATGTTAAAATCTATCTTGTGTTTATGCAGTGTCTAACACTCAAAAAGTATGAGCATAAATAAACAGAACATAGATAAACATCCCTTTAAGGAACTGGACCATATTGTTCATATTGTTCATTTAGGTTAATAGGTGGGAGGTGATTTTTAGGGGTGTGTGAAGCGGGCCCTATTTGATTTGGATTTGGATTCAGCCTGAATCAGGGACAGTGATTTGATTAATTGTTTCAGATCACTGTCCCGGATTCGATTTGGCCAAATCCAAATCTGAAGATTCGATGCTGATTCAGAGAATCAGTGATTTGGACATATATACAGCTTTAAAAGTTTTTTCTACATACCTTGAGGTACCAGCACAGCTTGTGAATGCTGCAATGCTGGGTTGCATGGAGCATCCCACAGGAGTGCAGGGGGGGAGGGGGGGAGGGAGGGGGCTCCACATGCTCAGTGGCGAACCCGGAAGTGGACCAGAAATACTTCTGGTCCACTTCCAGGTTTACTGAGGAGTGCGCAGGGACCCCTTCATGCCCCCCCCCCAGCTCAGCGGTCAGCCACAGGGGGACCCCAGGTGCTCCCCCCAGATCCAGGAGGCACCAGTTGCCAAGCTGGGGGCAGGGGTGCAGAGAGGCTACCCAGCATGCTCCCCAACAGACACAGAAGTGGACCAGAAGTGCTTCTGGTTCACTTCTGGGTCTGCTGCTGAGCGCACTGGGGACTCCCTCATGCTCCTGTGGGACACTCCATGTGCCCCAGCATTGCAGCATTCATGAGCCACCTGCTACCTAGAGGTATGTAGAAAAAACATTTAAAGCTGTGTCTATGTCTGAATTGCCGAATCTTTCCAAATCTCTCCGAATGTATTTGGAGGGCTCCAATTTGATTTGGAGAGATTAAAGTGTCCTCTGATTCACTTCAGATTTGGATATTCAGCCACCGAATCGGGCTGAACCTCCGCTGAATTGCATCAGGGACTGAAGCTTCGCAGATCCCTAATGATTTCATAGATTTCATAGACATTAGGGCTGGAAGGGACCTCGGAAGATCATCGAGTCCAGCCCTCTGCCCAAAGGGCAGGAAGTCAGCTGGGGTCATAGGATCCCAGCAAGATAAGCATCCAGTTTCATCTTGAAGGTGTTCAATGAAGGCGCTTGAACCACCTCCGGTGGCAGGCTGTTCCAGACCTTGGGGGGTTTGGACAGTAAAGAAATTCTTCCTTATGTCCAGCCTGAAATGATCTTGAAGTAGTTTGTGGCCATTTGACCTCGTCATCCCTTGGGGGGCTCTGGTGAACAAACGTTCCCTCAGATACTGGTGGTCACCCCTGATAAACTTGTAGGTGGCCATCAGATCACCCCTGAGCCTGCGCTTTTCCAGGCTAAAGAGCCCCAGGGCTCTCAGCCTGTCATCGTAGGGTCTGCTTCCCTGACCTCTGATCATGCGTGTGGCTCTTCTCTGGACTCTCTCAAGCTTCTCCACATCCTTTTTGAATTGTGAAGCCCAAAGCTGGACACAGTACTCCAGCTGCGGCCTCACTAAGGCCGAGTACAGGGGGAGAATGACGTCCCGGGATTTGCTTGAGAAGCATCTATGGATGCAAGCCAGCGTTTCGGTTGCTTTACTAGCCGCCGCATCGCATTGCAGGCTCATGTTCATCTTGTGGTCAATGATGACCCCCAAGTCTGTTTCTTGCATAGTGCTAGCCAACATAGCACTGCCGAACCTTTAAGGATGCTGCGGGTTTTTCTTCCCAAGGTGGAGAACTTTGCATTTATAGGCATTGAACACCATCAGATTCTCGTCCGCCCACTTGCTGAGCCTGTCCAGGTCAGCCTGGATTACCTGCCTGTCTTCTGGTGTGGATGCTTTGCCCCAAAGTTTGGTGTCATTGGCAAACTTGGCCAGTCCGCTTCGGACTCCAGTGTCCACATCATTAATGAAGATGTTGAACAGTATGGGTCCAAGGACAGAACCTTGGGGGACCCCACTGGTCACAGGACACCACGATGAGTGACTTCCATCAATTACTACCCTCTGGGTCCGACCCCAGAGCCAATTTTCCAGCCAGTGGATCGTGGAGGACCCAAGGCGACAATTGACCAGTTTCTCCAAGAGTCGATCATGGGACACCAGATCGAAGGCTTTTTTGAAGTCAAGATATATGACATCAATCTCTTCTCCCTTGTCCAGGTGATAGGTCACCTGGTCGTAGAAGGAAATGAGATTGGTCAAGCAAGACCTACCTGCAACAAACCCGTGCTGGCTATCCCTTAAGATGTTGACGTCGGCCAGTCCATTAAGGATGGCATCTTTAATAAACTTTTCTAAGATCTTCCCTGGGATAGAAGTCAGGCTGATGGGCCTATAGTTAGCTGGATCTACTTTCCTCCCTTTCTTGAAGATAGGCACCACATTGGCCTTCTTCCAGTCTTCGGGCACTACACCAGAGCGCCAAGAGTTTTCAAAGATCCGTGCTAGAGGCTGGGCTATGATGCTCGCCAGCTCCTTGAGTACCCTGGGGTGAAGATTGTCAGGGCCGGCTGACTTGAAGGTATCCAGCTTCTAAAGATGTTCCTTCAGAAAGTCAGCATTAATGGAGGGCAGGGGATCACCGTGATTGTGTCACAGTTAAAAAAAAATAATTTAAGACATTTGCAAATTATCTTTATGAACTTTTGTTTGACTGCCAGGTTGTCACACCTGCAACATGCTTACTCCTTCTTTTGCATGGTCTATAAAAATGCCTATCAGAATTATAGTTTCTGTGTTCCATAAAGCAAAAACTCCTCCCTTGGGTACAAACAACAGCCCAAGTAGGCAGATAGTGATTTGGGTGAAAGTGGCTTTACCCTGGGAGTCCACTACATCTCACAGAGGAATGGAGCAACCAATGCTGATTCCCAATTGTCTTAAATTTTAGTAGGTACCAGATGTGTTTTCATATCGCATGATCAAATTATTCTCATCATCACAGCCACTATTGACAGAGAAGCCAATGATTGATTCAGCATGCGAATTCACATACCTTTTTCCAAGCTTGAGAGGTGGCCCTTCTGGGAAGAACACTGAAGCATGTAAATATAAATTACTAGGTATTGGAAGGTACCCATTTTTAAGGAAAAAATACATTATAAGTAAAGAGCTAATAAAAATAAGTAGTTGCCTTCTGTAATGGTGATGATGATCAATGTTGACAATCAACTGTGCTTCCTCTCAAATGAGTGATATGCTTGATCAACTAGTATGGACAAAATTTGTTCTAAAGATTTCTATTCCCAAACTTGTTTTAACATAAAGCCATGGTGAATATGGATTGGCCATGTCACATTAAAACTACCACTAACTTTTGCCATGACATTTTTCCCAGCAGTGCCATTTTATTTTGCTTGTTAACAAGTATTGTGCTGGCCTAAGACTGAATCTAACATAGGTGTCAGGCAATGCTACCTTTCTACCACTTTCTACTTGTGAACCTGCAACATTTAGGGATATATAATAAGCGTAGATAGATTGAATTAAATATGCTCTTGTTTTCACTGTTGCAAATTCAAAGTAATTCTACTTAACTGAATAGAGTTTGGATGCCTTCATGCTGGTTTAACTCAGTACGTAGTTGACCATTTGGCCTGGAAGTCCACACTGCCACACCTTAGGCCCAGTTCTTAGTTTTGCCAGGTTTATGCATTGTACAACTGGGAGGTGGGGCACATTTGAGTGGGATTTAGGCTACCCCTGTGCTCTCCTGATCTTACACCAGTCACTGGTTGACACACCACTATTATAATTTCAAGCAGACAAAGAGCAGTATCACTGAGACTGTGTAGAACATTGCTCCCACCTTCCAACCTCTGATACTTCCCCTACCTCTGATCCTCTCAGGCTCTATAAAAAAGTAGGGAGATGTAGGCACTGTAGATGTGTCAGTGCCAGCAATATGGTACCCAAAACTTCATCTCAAACCTAATTTAGACTGATAGATAAATTATATGATTTTCAGAAGTTCTCAGCACCCTTCAGCTCAAGTTATTTCCATGGGAGGTATTGGGTGCTCTGTACTTTCAGTAACCACGCCTGAAATTCAGTGTCAAAGGAGCTTGATGGAGTTAGACAACTGACTCCAATGGCATTTTAAAGGGATTTGTGTGTCACCTTCACATTCTTTTGAAAATCACAATCAACTTCAGAATTTAGGAGCCTAACTTTCATGTCTTCTTTTTGTAAATCTGGGCCTGATGCCTTAGAATCCATTGAATCAAGTACAGTATAAAATCTCTTTTCTTCCTTTCTAATATTTTTTTGCAATTCCTACACGCTACTCTATGTTTAATTTTCAAAGTTTATATAACATGTTAACATGTTGTTATATATAGGAATATACTCAACTTTCTATTTTGAGACATATTTCCTTATCCTTATTTTAGAATTTTTTTTTCATTTATATTCCTTAATTTTTGCATAACCTCAGTCTCAACTTTCAACTTACAGGCTTAATTACCCTGGATATATTTGGTGGTGTTTCATTCAGTATTGGTTCCTCAGTAAATAAGGGCAGGGCATCATGTCCTTCAAGTGGTTTAAGGGTTCATCAGTGTTTGCATAACCTCTCTCTGAACTTTACTGAGTTCTTCAATTAATTAGGTAACTGAATAAACCTACTCAGTTTGTGGTGGACAATGCATCTTTTTTTCTGTAAGCAAAGTTGTTTTAAGCAGTCATGCATATATTGTAAAGTATTTCTGTAAAAAAAAAAAAAAAAAAAGTTTTAATTATTGGTGCACTGTGTCAATTTTTCCAATTAAAAGAACAAATTGCAATTGACTTCGATGGCAGAACTTACACGACTTAAGTCATCACAACTCACCTTCCTTTTAGTTTATGGAGCAACAGAAGCAGACAAATTGAGAGCTCTTTTATAAAGTGAGTTTAGATATCATTCAAAAGCAGTGTGCACGCACACAAAAACCTCTAAGAGGTGTTTCTTAAGATGAGGCAGGAAATAGGAGGAGGAGAACAGGTGGGATCTGGCAGGGGCAGACCCGGGCCCTAGTTATTCTGTACCTCTGCAAACCATTAAAACATGTATGCAAATTAAGAAAGACTAGAGGATTAGCAGTCAGTAGGTGAGTCGGAGAGGTGACTCCCACTTCTCTTTATCCCTGAGTGGGTTACTGTTCCTGTACAGGGGTGGAACTTCCTCTCAAGCATGCATGAATAGGTCCTAGTTTTTAAAAAGTAAAAAGTTTAAATTTCAGAACAATTCACCTTATCCAGAATGTTATTATCCAAGATCATGGTTCAAGACTGACAATTAGAAGAGGAAGAGCCCTTCAGATGCCATCACATGGCCTAAAAACATCAGGAATAAAATTCACAGAAAAAAGGGAGGGGCTGAGGGGAAGGGAGTTATTTCAGTATGTTAGGTTTCCTCTCAAAATGTAACCAAAGCAACCCTTTAAAATCAAGCAGGAGGATGAACCAGGAATTTTTTATTAATTTGCCTCACGTGTCAAGAGTAGGCCCTCCTATTTGTCTCCAACACCCTCATTTGAACATATTTGCTATAACTCCATATTATCTCTCATCTGGTTTCCTTATTCTAATATTTTAGATAGTTACACCTAAGGATAATTAAATAGAATTAAAAGAAACATTTTCCTGACAATTTGAGAGACATGGAATCAGTTTAATTTTAGCTGAGCCTTATGTTTTGAAAAGCTTCCTTGCTGGCTGTTTCTTTCAGAAAGAGCAGTGGTTTCTTATCTCCTGTAATTTATAGTTATATAGAGGTATATACCTTCCCCAGACCTCATGCAATAGCCCTTATTACCCATAGCCACCAAATCATGCTATTTTTCTGAGAGGTACATCTATCAGTGTATCTAACAACAAATAAATAGATATATTTCTATCTCCACATATATTCCTGAAAATCTGCATTCTCTAAAAGGCCTACCTAATGGAAAACCAATACAGGTTTGAATTAAATATCCACTATGTCTCCTTTATTTGACAAAAATTCCCAGACCATTACTTCCTTTCACAGTTCAAATGTCAAGCAACCCTTGCAGAGCGGTCAGGGTGGCAGGCAGGAACAGAGGTAGACCCTAAACAGAAGTCTTTAACGATGACAAGCCTGGTTAACTCAATGACCCACAGTGTCTTTTGTCTCTCTTTCTCTCCATGTTAGCCCCTGCTGACTCAGATTGGGGGAGAAAAAAAGCCAACTAGAAGAGCAGTTGCTCATGCATAGTCCAGGGAAAATGCTTTCTTCACCCTTGTGCACAGAGTGCAAAAGGCCCTTCAATTTCCTCTGCAGTGTTTTTCAGTTTTTGTCTTTTTTTTCTGATTGACTAGCTTTATATTGATTGAAAAGTCATTTCCTTTGCCCAGTCTTCTGAAAAACAAAATAAATGTTTTCTGTGACCCTAACATCTTATTTCTTCTTTCATAGAGCTAAAGAAAAAAGTTTCTTGTCAATTATATTGAGGAAAAAATTATATTGTTGTTTTGTAGCACTTTTTTTTTCCTCCCTATGTGTCAAAAGGGAGCAAATGATGCATTAAAAGCTTAAAAGCTGAAATAAAGATTAGGTGTAAAGTGCTATTGATCCTTTTACATAAAGAAGCTAAGACAGATTCCACTTGGCTGTCAAGTTGCATTTTCAGTAAGTTACCCAGATGCAAGATTTAAAACTTCTACAAAGGAGTCTTTAAAGTGTTGTTGGAAGTATCAAAAAAGATTAGATGAGACAGCAAGAACAACCACTAGAAAATGTCAGTGATGCAGATGAGGCACTGTTAGGCCACTTTGTCCTAATATTATTAACAAAACCCAATGCTTTAATGTTCAGGGTACCTATATAAAGAAGTTTAAGCATGTCATTTCTTAAATTCTATTCCCTTCCTATCTGGTCAGCTAAGTATCCAGAGTAGGTCCTTTAAGTGGCATTCTGGTCATCTAAATGCTAAAAAGCCAGTTATGCCAAGGTTGGAATTGTATTCCTGGACATGTAAGCCTGCACATGAATGTCATCATTTATGTACAAAGAAATGTATGTGTGAAAGCTCCATGCTGGCTGTTCATTGCCAGACATGCACATATGCCCCCTATGGATTTAGTGGCCTTAGATGCCCCAAAATGTAGTCAAGCAGAACCCACAGCTATTGTTTTTTCACTCAGGAATGGGATGGGATTTAAGAGAGAAATCTTTTTTTTCTTTTTCCCCTAGTAGCTGAGTGGCTAAGGCACCTACTTGGGAAGCCAAAAGGCAGAGCTTCTAGACCTTATCACTGAGCAAGGACTTGAGCATGAATCTTTCCAACTTCTCAGCATAGCATCTCAACCACCATACCACACGTCAGCCATTGACAAGCTCTTCTCCAGTACTCCTTTTGAAGCTGCCTCCATTGGCAACATGGTGGTGATATATAGGAGAGGGGTCAGGAGGAAGCAAACAAGCTAGAGGTTGTGGGGCTCAGTAGGGTGGCTGCTGGCTTGAAAGGGATAGCTTAGCACTCGCAACAGCATCAGGTTTCACTGTACAGTTAGCAGAGTACAGAAGACAACCAGAAGTGAAGATGATTTCCTTCCTGTGTCATCTGAAGAAGATAGGCAACAGAATATACCAGAGTTAAATATCTGCCTAGCAAGTAGTGGAACATCAGGCCACCTTCTGTGTTGACAGAAGACTATGAGTTTTTCACAACCTCTATTTTAATAGCAGTAACTTCTGAATGATGATTAATCAAATTAGTCGAGAGGCCATTATAGTAATAGCAAAAGGGGAGGTCATCAAGGGGATAAATACAGCTCAAAGGAAGAAGAGAGCAACCAAATAGAGAGAGCTTGGAGATGAACATCAAAGGTGCTATTGGAGCTGACAGCTCAGAGGAACCGGCTCTAGTAAACTTACATGGTATTTAAAAAAAAAAAAAAAGAATGATGATGTTTAATATGAAAAGGGTGCACCCAAAATGAAGTAATTCCATATGAGAATTCAATCTAATATATAGCAGTTAACTGATAAATGAACTCTAAGGAAATTGGTAGCAGTGAATATAAAGCAGAAGTTAAGAAATGCAGGCAACTGATGTCAAGTTAAAGTTATCAGTAAAAAGCCAACAACTAGTAGGAATAAATCCATAAAGAAGAAATAGTGAACTATAACAGGATTTAAAGAAATGAAGACATTGGTGTAAATTCATGACTAGGTAGAAAAGTAATATTGATGATAATAGTGAGGAAAAGGCAGAAATATTCAATAAACTTTCTGTCCTGAACATGAATGATGTATTTATACAAAATAGTGAGATAGAAATACTGTGTGTTCCAACAGGAGCAAAGGAAGAAGTAAACATCATCAAATGAAGTCAAATATTTTAAAATCAACAAGTACAAAAAAAAATCACTCTAAAGTTTGTTTTTTAATAAGATCACTCAGCAATTCTCTTCACTGTCAATGTAAACTTTTAATGTTTCAAAAATGGAGGGTTGTAAGAGATCTAGTGTTTGATTAAGATTTTAAAAGGGCAAAAGGGATGATGCAGATCATTATTAGCCAGGTGACCCTGAACAGGAAACCGTAACCCTGTTATGGGGCAGAAAGGACCAGGGAAGAAAAAAATCAGCAGGCCCCTTTAAAACCAGAACCTTTGTAGCTCAAAGGGGAAGGGAATTACCTTCATCAGAGTAAAGCTGTGCCAGAGCAGCTGAGGTGATAGAGGTCCTAGCCACTAGAAAGAGCACCCAGTCAGACAACACAGGGCATGCAGTCTGCTGAAGGTGAGGGCAGAGACCTGAGGAGAAGCAACTGGCCCTGAGCTAGGGTCTTACCCCTGCAGAGCTCAGCTTGCCAATAGCCAGCTGTAGGGCCCAGCAGCAAAAGCAGATGCTGAAATTAGCCACATTTGGGCCAGGTGAGCAGGAAACCTGTTCAGCTGACCAGATGGGAAGGGGCATCACTGGGATATAAACTCTTCTCTAGGATAGAGGAGAAGAACTGGTCCCTGTGGCAGAGAAGGATGGAGCCCTTCCAGAGGACAAGGATGAATGCAAAGTTAGTAAGAGGGGCTTGCAGCCCAAGAGGGGGAGTCTCTAATGATGGAAAGAGAGTGAGTGACTGCACAAGGAGCACTGGGCACTCTTTGACCAGGTACAGATATTACACTTTTAACAGTATAAGTGGTTGGAAACTGGTCTATACCAGTAACAGAACAGAAGTTCAGCACACAAAACTGTTCTATACATGTAACAGAACAGAAGTTTGGAGCACATAGACTGGTTTAAAAATGGGGAAACTGGTTCAAGATTTGCCCCTTCCCTGCCTCCCCACCAAAGGGTGAAAGTGTAGTCTGTTTACTACCAAACTAAATTACACTGCTTACACAAAATCACGTAACTTAAATCAATTCTGCCTCAGGCTTTTTGAATGTCAGTACCTAGCCTAAACGTTAACTTGGGAAGGATTCTGGGGGACTGAAGGTACCCAAAAGACTGAGGACTGTTTATGTTTACCCAGGAAGAGGATTGGGGACTGTTTATGTCCATTGCTTTTCTTTTTTCTTTTTTTTCCCTCTGCTCATCCCTTAGTAACTCCCAGTGAACCAGGGTGGCTGTGAGGGGAGGTACAGAGGTTGCAGATCAGAGTACTCAACAACCCATGATTTATTTCTCCCCTCTCTTTTCCCAGCTTATCCTTTCCTCTTTTTTGTAGCTATTTATGGGAAAGAGGCAGGCAGAAGCATCTTCCAGGTCAAGGTCCCAGAGGGGCCAAAACCCTGATGGGCCAAGAGCATAGAACAAAGCAAGGTGGTAGGACCCTGCCCAGAGGCTGAAGCCTCAACCAGAGTGATACATCCTATCAAATTCCTTTTTTTTTTTTCTTAAGGATTACAAGTATGATTGTTAAAGGTAACTGTGAGCACATGTACACAAGACATAACTGCACAGTACACAAATAATACTGCACAGTAGCATGTCACAGCATGGACACTGCTAACCGTACTGCACAACAGTACTATTAGGCTACTGCACACAGTAGCGGCACTTAAAAGATGTTCACCAGTGCTACTTCAGAGTAACTCCAGTAAGTGTGCATTTATTTAGTACTTGCTAATACAAGTACTAAATAAATGTGCAGTAACAACTACACAGCAGCATCTCATGTAGACGCACCCTGTATGTACACAATATACTGAGTTTCCACATGGCATTTGACTGTGTAACACAAAGCACAGTGGTGTAAAACATTTCAGTATTCAAAATAGGAAGTTTACTGAGCATTTTAAAAAACAACATAGATCTTCAGTTTTGGATTCCATGAGTCAAGAAAGATGTGAGCAGTTTGGAAGGGATCCAGAGCAGTGCAACAAAACTGATTTGAAGCCTGGGAGGTAAGATTTATAAAGACTGACTAAAAGAAACTAGGGTTATTTAGTCTGGAGAAGGAAAACTGAGGGAGGATAATTAAAATGCAATTTTATACAGGGTGGAGATGGGCTTTTGTCTGCAGTCATAGGGGACAGGTCTAGGAGCAGTGGTCTCAGGCTGCAGGAAGGGAAATTAAGAGATTAGGTTCGAGTTGAGGAGGAACTTTCTGACTATGCGGGTGGCCAAGCAACGGAACAGGCTATATAGAAAAAAACTGTGGAATCTCATTGAAAATTTTCAAACACAGGTTATACAGATACTTGGCTTGGATGGTTCAGTTGGGAATGATCCTGCCATGGGCAGGGGGCTGGATTAAATGACCTCCTGAGGTCCCTTCCACTTCTACTTTCATAGAATCATAGAAAATTAGGGTTGGAAGGGACCTCAGGAGCTCATCTAGTCCAACCCCATGCTCAAAGCAGGACCATCCCCAACTAGATTGTTCCAGCCAGGGCTTTGTCTAGCTGGGCCTTAAATACCTCGAAGGATAGAAGGGCACCTCTCTAGGTAACCTGTTCTAGTGCTCACCCTCCTAGGGAGAATTTTTTTCCTAATATCCAGTTTAAACCTACCTTGTTACAACTTGAACAGCAATCATACTTTCCTATGATTCTATCTCAAAACATAATTGTATTGAGAAATCATCATAAAAAGAAGTGTTTCTAGTGAGATTTCATAGAGATCATGTTATTAGTCAAAAGCTATTCAGCATCTTTGGGTGCTGTTCCACATTTAACTTAAATACATGTTAAGGGTCCTTAAAACAGGAGGGTCCACACATTAGGGCAGTGAACATGTGCTAGAGGCCCTCTGAGCATCTTAGAGATAATCCATAATAATAGTTTCTTCCATTGAGGATTATCTCTAACTAGTTTTGGGCAGCTTGAGTAGCAGTCACAAGTAACTGCTACACAGGCCCCAAACCAGTTGTTAGTGGTCTTCCAGCATGCCAAGAGGCACCACTCCCAGTTGCTCTATCTTTCTTAACAGTGACTATGGCAGCAGCTGGGGGAGCACTCAAAGGTAAAAATCTGGCCCCTATCCCCTACCTCTGGGGCTTCCCCTCTGCCCTCCCCTGGCTATCACAGCTCACCTCTACCCACATGTCTATGGCTGCCAGTGCTGTCCTATGGGAGGAAGCAAGGAAGGAGAACCAACCTACCCAGCAACCACTGCCACCACTGGGCCAAGAGTGGTGGCAGTGGGAAGCAAGTTCCCCTTTGCTGCTTGATCTTCTGGGACAGCACTGGCAACCACAGGTGATCTGGGGGACACGCTCAGTATGGATGAGCCATAAGGGCAAGGATGGAGGAGGGGGATCCCTGGGGTGGGGGACAGGGTGGAGGTAGTGGTGAGCCTGATCTGGAGGCTGACTGGGGAGCAGTGGGGACCCAGGCAGGGCAGGTAGGGGCTGGCAAGTCTGGCAGGGCCCTGCCAGCCACCAGCTGCCTACAATCAGGGACACCTACCCTGCCCCAGAGAGCAGCTGACCACCGCAGGCACACAATCTTATTTCACTTTAAGAAGTGTCCACATTAATGATGGCATCAATTTGGAAGTTATGTACATACAGTATTGATCTTTTAATAGCCTAAACAGGGGTGAGTAGGGTACTTGCCCCAGCTGCTGATTTAGAGGAGGGGAAAAAATTACAGCCTATGATGCTGAGAGTACTACACTACCACAGTAGCAGCAGCAGTGTGCAGAGAGACCACAGCATGGCAACAGCTGTCAGGGTCAGGTGAAGCTCTCCGGTGTTCACCACTCTGGCCCTCTACTTCCCTCCCCCAGCAGCAACTTGCTAGGAGAGAGCAAGCACCCTGTGAATGAATTCACACAATGGCCCAATTTTAATGTACTGCAAAGCACTACAAGGTATCTCACCAGATCACAGGCTTGTGTCATCACAGTGCACAAGCTTGTAGAATACCACTGTGGATGAAGTTCTTTGGAGGACTGTCCAACCCCATTTGGCTAGTTCAAGCTATGCTAGCCCATGCTAAGCTAGTTGGAGCCACCTCTATAGTAAAGATTACCTATTAGATACTCATATGCCTTTACTTAATATGGGTTACAGCAGCAGCATTTTTAGCACAGGCTAATTGTAGTCCAATAGATGCATACTGAGGTTCCCTGAAGTGCTAGTAGTGTGGATGTAAGCATTTAGAGATTTCATAGATTTTGGGGGGTTGGAAGAGACTTTATTAGAGCATTGAGTCTGACCCCCTACCCTGGGCAGGAAAGAGTGCTGGGGTCATATAACTCCAGCTAGATGTTTGTCCAGTCTTCTCTTAAAGACCTTCAAGGTAAGGGAGAGCACCACCTCACTTGGAAGCCCATTTCAGATTCTGGTAACCCTTACCATGAAGAAGTTCTTCCTGATGTCTAATCTAAATCTGCTGTCTGTCAGTTTGTGGCCATTGTTTCTAGTTACTGCAAGGGGCACTCTGGTAGGCTTGGTTAAGTCTATGCTTCCGCATCTTCACTGTCATTGTTACTCATGCTAGCTAGGTGAGAACTGGAACCATGAGGTTACAGAGGCAGGCTCCATCTTGCTTGCTGTTCATCTGATCCCATAACTCTTCCATTCTTGATTGGCCAAGCTTGCAACCAAACTTCTACAACAGAAGTGTATATGGTATTTTAAACTTTGATGCCATCTCTGAAAGTAAGAAAACTGGACAAAGCTGAGCAAGGGAAGATTTTACACATTCTTACCCAATTTATTTGGGACTGTAAGAGGAAGCCAGTGTTTTTATGATTTGAATCCTTATACATGCTTACTCATTGATGACAATAAGTGCTGGCTGAATAAGCCCTAAAAATGCCCTGCTTATCTATTCTTGCAGGCACCTGACTATCTGGGATAAATAGTGGTGGGGTCACTCCAGGGTTATTCCTAGCAGCTGGTCTCAAGCACACTGGAGAGCAAGATCCAGGAGACTACCTGGAGAGTCTTGACAAACATATTTCTGAGTTTGGATGATGTACATGGGAGTAGACCAGGGGGCATGCTGTGCTGCTGACAGGCGTGAGGAAAAAACCCCCCAAAACATACTTTACTGGAAGAGTCAGCAATCAGGTATTAGATAGAAGTGCCACAAAAGCCCTGCTAAAGCACCTAATCTATATAGACATTGGGCAAGCTGGGTTCAAGTAACATGATGCCTTTTCTGGGCATGCACTGGGCTTGGCATGGTGATGCATGGAGTTTAAAGTAAAGAACCGGTGTTTTTTTGTTTTTTGGGGGCGGGGGGGGGGGTTGGTGGGGGAGGGTTACGTCTGTAAGCTGCCTGCGGAAAGGATATTTAGCATGCTGATTGCTGTTCTTGTACTTGTACCAATTTGGCTACAGGCAGCAGAGTCCTTCTCCTCATGAGCCACCAAGCGTTCAGCTATTAACTCAAGGGCCAGGAAGAGACTTTATTAGAGCATTGAGTCTGACCCCCTACCCTGGGCAGGAAAGAGTGAAAGAGAGGAAAGAGGAGCCCTGCTAGAGGTGGAAAGCCTAGATCAGGGGTGACAAACACACAACTCCTGGGCTGGATCCAACCCAAGGAGCTGCTTCATCTGGCCTGCTAGCTGCTGTGTTATACAAATTGCCAATTAATCAGATCAAGAGCGAGACCTTATAAAGGGGGATAAGGCAAAATGCCGCATTTATTGATTGACAGTTGGGTCAGTGAATTTGGGGTCATGGCTGGGGGCTGGGGCCCTGTAGAACATGACCCTTACCAGCAAGAGCCCTCCCAACACAGCCCTGCTTGGTCTATAGTTGCCTGGCTTGTGGTTTCCACTTCCCTCATTGCAGCATGTGGGCACTTGTTTCACAGCTACTTTCCATGATGCCTCTGCCTCTACTGCTGGTGCTGCTGCTGCCACTGCGGACCCCAAAGCACTAGCCCCATGGATCTAGCTAGCAAGGAGCAAACTAAACTAACAGAGGTTCATATCCAATGGTCACCACTTGCTCCACAGGACACAGGAGATGCTGTTTTTGATTGAGAATGAGGACCGTTTTACTCAGACTTGCATGTATTGAACCATGGGAAGAAAAGAATACCTGCATATTTATTTTTAAAAATCATTCCAGTTACACATAACTCAGCTTAAATGGAGTGGCTAAGTTAGTGGGAGGGGAGGTGTTTTCTTATTGCATCCTCCAGAACTGTTTGGGGCATTTAAGCTTCCAGAGGGTGAAATGATTCCCTCCCAGTATTTTCCTCTCCAGGGTTTTTGATGCATAACTAGGCTTTTTTTTTTTTCTCTTCCAATTTGTCCAATTGCTATTATTTAGTTCTTTTTAACCAACTCCTTAGGCATATTTTTTACTTCTTTATTTTTATTTTTATTTTTTTTTCAAAATTCGGTACAGGAACAAAGGAATAGATAAGATAAATTGTAGGGCTATCTTAGTATCCTCCATCTTACAGTGGAAGAAAGTGGAAGAAACCCTCAAGTAAATTAGCTGCCTTTGAGGACTATTTCAGTCAAACATATGTGTATCTAGTCCTTTGGAATTAAAAATTTCTGGGTTTCAAAAATATCCTATGGCAATCAGTTTCAAAGACTAATTGGATATTATATGAAAAAATATTTCCTTTTATCCATTTTAAATTTCCTTATCCCTGTCTATTTTGGGGGTGGGGGGAGAATAAATAGAAGTGCCATTTGTACCTCTCTGTACAGACAGTATCTTACATAATTTCATAGTGTGCTGTCACTGGATGTAAACAGTTCCTCACTGAAGATTTCTTCACTGAACTGAACATTTTCAGCTTGCAGCTTTTAAATGATTCTTCAAACTTAATTTTCTTTCTGAGTGTAATTCATGTACTCACTTCTGTGAAATCCTTTCTCCAGATTATGATTCTGCTATATCCTTTTTGATCAGGATGAATTTTACTAAACACAGCTCTCCAAGTGATGACACAATATTGATTTTTGTGATGAGCTACTGGAAGGCAGGAGATGAGGGCACATGGTAAAATTATATAATATACTATATGGTTCAGAAGGCAGGGTACCAGATGTTCTTAAGGCTGAGATTTCTCTGGCTTCTGATCAAGAAGCCATCACTTGATGCTCCCCAGCCAGTTACCACCCTTCTCCAACCTCCCCTTTTTGAGGAAGGTCATTGAGCAGGTAGTTACCCAACAGCTCCAGGTGCATCTGGAGGCCATCATTTTCCTGGACCCTTGTCAGTCTGGCTTTCATCCTAGATATAACACACAGACCGCACTCAAGGCTTTGGTCAATGATCTTTGCTTCGAGATTGACAGGGAGAATTGTGCCCTGCTGATCTTACTTGATCTTTCAGTGGCCTTTGATACAATTTACCATGAATTGCTGATAAAGCATTTACAGGATCTGGTGGGTATTTGCAGGACTGCTCTAAATTGGTTCCTCTTTCTTAGCAAGAAGTTTATAGGGGGTGGTGATGGGTGAATATTTTTCATCCCCTCCAGACCTTTCCTCTGGGGCCCTCCAGGGATCCATTTTGTCTCTCCTCCTGCTCAGTGTGTAGGGAACACTGTAATTCAGGCTTCAGAAGATTTCAGGGGAAAGCCCAAAATTTACCATTTCCCCCAAAGCCCTAGAAAACTGATTTGGCTGGAAATGGCCTGAAACTGCAGTGGAAACGGAGAGTGGGGAAAAAAAGTTAAAAAAAAAAAAAAAGAAACTTTTATGAAGCATGAATAAGAAAGGTAGCAGAGCCCTGAAAACACTGTGGAAGCCCCAAGTGTTTCCAGGGGCAGCCTAGTACATCCCTAGTATACCCCTTGCCAGGGCTCAGCCAATCAGGTTGTTCAATTCCCTGCTTTGGTGGGGGTTTAAAAGCCCTGCCCAGGGTGAAGCAGGTAAGTACCCCCTGCCGTAGGGGCTGTGGACATAGACATGTCAGGTGCCTGTCTCCACAGTCAGGCATGGGGCCCAGGGTGCCCTCACAGGGACTTTCCTTTGCCTGGCATGGCTCTCCTGAGACCCACTTTACTTCGTTGTAGACTGAACAGGTTGAACCAATTGACATTAAATGCAGATAAAACAAAGGTTATGGTGGTGGGCAGACCCCATGATGTAGGAGGGGCTGCCTCACCTATCATTAATGGGTGGACAGCCTCCTCTTCTCACTCAGGTTCATAGCCTTGGAGAGCTCTACTGCATCTGGATCTTGAGATGGCAGCTAGGAGTGCTTTTCACCAGCTCTATCTGGTGAAAAGGATGCAACCACTTTCTCCTCCCCTCCCCCATAATCTGATCTAGCCATCATTCATCCATGCCTTCATAACCTCAAGGCTAGATTACTGTAATTCACTTTATGTAGGGCTGCCCTTGCAGGTTCTGGGTAGTCTTCAGCTGGAATAGAACATGGTAGCCTGCCTTCTGATGGAGGCAGGTCACCAGGAGCACATAACTCCAATCCTCTGGTCTGAAGTGGCTCCCATTGGATTTCTGGCTGCAATTCAGTGTGCTGATTTTGACCTGTAAGGCCATAAACAGTCTGGGCCCTACCTAATGGACCCTGATGCCTCAGCATCACAAACCTTATGGTCAGTGAAGAGCAACCTCTTATAAGTACCATTAATACATGAAGTCTACTTGATGAAAAGGTGGACAGGTTATTTTTCTGCAACTGGTCCTCAGCTCTGAAACTCCTTCCCTCTTGAGGCTTGCAAGAGCCCCAGACTGAGCATCTTACAGAAGCACTGTGAGGCCTTCCTGTTTGGGCAGGCTTTCACCAAAAAAAAAAAAAAAAAAAAAAAAAGTTGAGAAGTTATTATTGGGATACCTACCTTATCTTTATGTACTATCCCCCTGTAACAGAGGACCCTAACCCTGTTACTCAGCCGAAGGTGAAAGAGAGAGAGAGGCAGGAGCCAGGAATGTAGAGGAAGAGGACCAGTGAGAGTGAGCCAGGACACTATCCCTTTAAGAACCTGTAGCCACTGGCATGAGGGCTATCAGTTCATTAAAAGATAAGACTTGTCTGTGGGAGGGTGTTGCAGGTGATTGGTTGGCTGAGAGTGCCCTTGGATGCTTAAAAAGTCTGAATGGAAGCTGGGCAGGAGGAAGGGGAGGAAGCGTGAGGTCCGCCTACCTAGAAAGCAGGGAATCTTGGGGACTTGCAGGTACACAGGAGCTTTTGTCTTGCAGACTGCCAGGACCTTTCATACATTCATAGATATTAGGGTCAGAAGGGAGCTTAGAAGATCATCGAGTCCGACCCCCTGCCCTGGGCATGGAAGAGTACTGGGTTCAGATGACCCCAGCCAGATGCACGTCTATCTTAAAGACCCACAAGGTAAGCACCAGCTGAGAGCCTAAGAGGAGATGCCAGCAACGGTAACACTGCCCAGTCTATGACACTTTGATGCTATGAGTAAGACGAGTGCTCTTAAAGAGGTAGCGTTCCTTTTTTTGTTTTTCTTTTTTCGTGAGCATTGATTCCGATGGATTGAAGCAGAGGGATAGGTTTATGTAAGGCAGCAGCCTGCATTTTTGTTGGACTTCACCAGGTGGAGTGGGAGATGGCTGTCGGGGGAGTAAGGAGGCCATGGTGAGGCATTGGTGAGGAGCAACAGGGGGTAGTACCCTGCCTGGGGCAGGACAGAGAAAGACAGGTGGGGCTGGAGCTTCTAAGCCAGATTCAGGAAGAGTGGGCCTTTGGTGGAAAGAGCCCAGCTAGAAAAAGGAGTGGAGGCCAGGGAACAGCCAGAACCCCAACAAGCATTTAAAGGCTGTGGCAGATTGAATGTTAGGCAAGAAGCTTCCTAAGCATGATATATGACAACACCAGCAAGGCATGGGCATAATTATGGGGGAGGCAGGAGATCACAATTAATACCTTTAAGATGAAATTGGGCAAGTAGTCCTGAAAGGGATGACTTCTCCTGTGGAAGGCAGTGTGAAACTCTGGGAGACTGCATACCATATTGGGCACCTAGAAGTGGCCATCCCTTGTCCCTCTGCTGGCAGCCTCCAAAATTTTTATGAACACTACATTAAGATCAAGTTATGGCAGGAGAGATTGGAGGTAGAAAAGAGACTGGGGAAGCCTGTAGGAAGGCCAGTCCTATCACTAGTGGACCTCACACACTCTGATTGGACAGCGTGGGCCTCTTACACTCTTTTAAGTTGTTTTGGTCCTCTTGTCACTCTCCTGTTTTTATATTTATTCTGTTTTCTTATTGTAAACCACCACGAGCTTTCATCAGGAAGTGCAGCATTTAAATCAAATCAAATAATTCATTAAATAGATGTTTATTTTTTTTACTTTGAGTGCATGTTTTCTTTGACCTGCTTACACAAATGTGAAATTCTCTCTCATGAATAGCTATGTATTTTTTCCTTTTTTCTTTCCAGGGGCATTGGACACTGATGGCATCCAAGTCTCTCTCCCCTTTTCCTGTGGAACACAACAGTTTAGCTCACTGTGAAGTGAACTGCTTAAATCCAACTTATGTTAGGTTCAATTCAGGAGAAACTAGGTGAAATGTAATGGCCTTTGAGATGCAAAAGATTAAATGATTTAATGATCCCTCCTGGCCTAAAACTATGTGAAGCTGTGAAAACCATTCAGGATTCCTTCCGCCTGCTTTCTGCTCCCTCTGTCTCTTTTATTTTGTACAAAAGTCATTATCATGCACATATTTAAAATATACATGCATAACTTATCAGGGAACTAAAATGAAAATGTTTTGTTTCCTTCCATAATAACTAATCTTAAAATTAAGTTCTTTAGCCTTCATGTTCCTATGAGCATTTAAGAGAATTCATCAGAGTTTATAGCCAGTTTCTAGAGGAAAAAATGACTAAGGAGGATCCTTATCTTTGTTGGTAGGGAAGGAGGGACAACTGATGTGTAACAAAACTTACTTAACATGTTGGAAGTCTGTTCCATATCCGTGGGTATGTCTACACATGACAGTATGTCGCCATAGTGACGCACTATGGCAATGTAGTGTCCACAGGTGTCTACACATGACCAGCATCTACTTTACCATAGCGGTACGCTCCCCCATTTATAGTGCACTGCTACAGTGAAGTAGCTGCTTAAAATAACTGTGCGCTGTGCATATGGCACAGTATAGCTACTACTTCATGTTTTTGTACTTCCACATGGAAGTACTAAAGCATGGCACAGTAACAACATAACCATAGGATAACATGTAAATGCACTCTGCAACTTGTATCTAGCACAATTATACAAGCACCATCATTTACCCCATTTTTATGCTTGATTTGCATCTAGCAGTTTAACAGGAGCTTAACCTCTTTGTCTGGTAGGAAAAGTTATAGCCCCTGCTTTGTTTGTACAGAAATAATTTTCTGAGAATTTATTAATGAATCAATTAGTTTACAAATTAAAGTTAAAGAAGAGCTAGATCTTTTAAGAAGTATATGCTAGTCTCTAGTCGTGTCCCCCAGGGCTCAGTGCTTGGATCCATGTGCTTTAATATATTTATTAATGATTTGGATGAGGGCGTGGAAAGCTCAGTGATTAAGTTTGTGGATGATACCAAGCTGTGGGGAAATGTGGGCAGATCAGAGGATAGGGTAAAGATCCAGGATGACCTTGACAGACTGGATTCATGGGTGGAATGGAATCAGATGAGGTTTAACAGGGAGAAGTGCAAGGTTCTTCATCTGGGTAGGAAAAACCCACATCACAACTACACAATGGGTGGTGGTCCACTGGCTGATATAGCATCTGAATGAGACCTGGGGGTCACAATCTACCAGAAGATGAACATGAGCCAACAGTTTGATGAGGTTGCCAGAAGGGCAAATAAAGCTCTGATGTGCATGAGCTGATGTGTGGTCAGTAGATCCAGGGAGGCGCTCCTCCTGCTGTACTTGGCATTGGTGAGGCCTCAACTGAAGTAGTGTGTCCAGTTCCGGGCACTGCACTTCAAGAAGGATATGGTGAAGCTTGAGAGAGTACAAAGAAGGGCCACTCATATGGTTAAGGGCATGAAGGATAGGCCCTATGCAGGGAGACTCTGGGAACTGGGCCTGTTCAGTCTGATTAAGAGAAGGCTGACAGATAAGGTGACAGCTGATTACAAGTACATCAGGGGTGAGCATCAAGATCTAGGGGAGCAACTCTATAGGAAGGCATCTCAAGGGAGGATGAGGTTCAATGGGCATAAGCTAACAGAGAGTAAATTCAGGCTAGACATAAGAAAGAAAATTCTCTGTAAGGTTCACAAGAATCTGCAACACACTCCCAGCAGAGGTGGTACAGTCACCCTCCTTGGAGATGTTCAAGATGAACCTAGACAGGCACATTGTTAAGCTTGTCTGAGCCTGATAACTTACTGCACATGGCAGGGGACTGGACTTGATGATCTTACAGGTCCCTTCCAGTTCTATGATTCTATGTTTCTATAACAGAGAGGATTCAATTCTGCTTGGCCCTTGGATGGTGATGAGTACACACACCTGGGAAGTAGGTGATGTGGGTGTGATGTGGGAAGATGACTCTAAACCACAGGTCTCCTTGGTCCTGTGCAAGTTGCCCTGGCTCCAACCTTTACACTGAAATCAGTAGTGTTATCTGTCAGCTAGATATACTAGGGTCTGCCTTTATGAGTTTCCTATGGCCAGAATGGCAATGCTGTGTGTCTCTCTATATGCAATAGGACTGACCTCTGGAAGTGAGAGAATGGGAATCAAGTTTCGTTAGAATAGGATCACTTTTCTGTGGCCTGATGAGTAAATTTTAGGAGGAGAGCAACTATATTTTAGTTACCTTAAGACAAAGAAGGGCCCCAGCCTTGGGGCTTTCCTTTCTATGCAGCCATTTGCCCCTAGAGTGGTATGTCAGAACATTCAGTCTGCCTGACATCCAATGTTGTTGTGTGCACAATAACCTAATTTTCAGAAGGCTTTTGATTTTCATTTGCATGCACAGTTCATCACACACAGTGCTGGTGAGGCCTGTACTGGTGTACCATTTCCAGTTTTGGGCCCCACATTTCAAGAATGATGTAGACAGTTGGGAACCAGTCATAACTTGGGGGAAAGGCTGAAAGATGTAAAATTATTTAGTCCAGAAAACAGGAGACCCAGGGGGGATTTGATAACAGTCTTCAAATACCTGAAGAGTGATTATAGAGAGGAAAGAGATAGATTATTCTCTGTGGCCACTGGGATTAGGACTAGGAGCAATACATTCAAATTGTAGCAGAGGAAATATAGGCTTAAAATTAACAGGAACTTTCTGACTATGAGGGTGGAGAAGCATAAAGAAATTGTAGAATCTCAGTTCCTGGAAATTTTTAAGCTTAGGTTACACAGACACTTGGCTGGAATGATTTAGTCAGGGATGGTCCAGGCTTGAGCAAGGGGCTGTCCTAGATGACCTTATGAGGTCCCTTCCAGTCCTACTTCCCTATGATCCTAAGCTTGACATCAATGTGTACAATTTAGTTATCAGTTTAAAAATGGTGTGCATGCTATAGGAGCCTTTAAGAACAAGCCTCCTTTGTGCATGCATGAAAATGTTTAATTAAACCATTAATATTTTCCGGTGAACTGCTTAAAATCAGGCCCAAAGTGTTTAACTACTAACAATTTAAACTTGTTGAGGTGTGTCACATTCACATTTCACAGCACTAGTCTGCCAATCAATTCTGCATCTGTGCTTGTGCACTTTATACATAAAATCATGAAGCATACCTTTATCCCATTTTAGACAGCCAGTCCTTCTTTCTAAACCAGATTTAAATGAATACAAGTTTAACAAATTTAGACAGTGATTCTTCAGTCAGAATCAGATGCCACATCAAAGCAGATACAAAATGTTTATCTTGTACTTAATGACTGTATTTTGCAAGCATTTTACAGGTAATAGTTATTCATTGAGACAAAATGAAAGAAAACTGGCAGAAATAATGGAGAATATCTTCCATAAAATATTTGAGCTTCAAGGAAAAAAAATATATAATTTGCAATCACCACACAGACACGAAATCTACTGAACGAATATCTTAATACTTAGGGGCTGTGTATACACAAGATACTGACTGCACAGTCATTACTTCGTAGTCATTTAGTACTTGTATAAAAAAGTACTAAATGCACAGTAACCAGAGTTACTGCACAGTAGCATCACTGAATGGCTTTTTTGGGACACTGATTGCGCAGTAGCATCACATCACACTTTCTGCCATAGTCACAGGCTACTGCTCAGTCAGTACCTTATGTAGACTCAGCTAGTCACTATATAAAATAATTGTTTTAGTTTTAAAAATATTTTTCTTCTATGAATCAGGCATACTAACATTAGTAACTACCAAAATGTGAAAATTATTAAAAACTCTGGAAACCAAGTGACATGTATTTCATAAATTCTCACTGTTCAGACAATTGGTATTTATTAAATTCTGCAGTCTTTTATGCCTCTGTGGTTAGGTGTCATGGTGTATGAGGATGTCACTGGTCACTAAAGAAGGAATAGAAAAAGAAAGTTAAAGACTTTCTATTCCATTGTACCAGATGTATGCTATGCTCTGAAATACTGGCCTTGTTAGAGAAAATGGGAAGAGTCCACTGACTTCAGTGGAACCAGAACGTAGGCAGATTCAGGTTTTTATAAAGGGGATGTGGGAGCAGTGACCAGCACTGCAGGGGTGACTGCACTCTCCTGCTCCCAGCTCCTCCCCAGCTCCCATGCCAGGATGGGCAGACTATGCCACAGAAGCAGCAGCTAGGGACATTTTTAAAGACCCACATCAGATAACATCCCTCACTTTGCATTCATGTTCAGAGGCATCTCCCCTCCCATTTCTTCCCTTCCCTGCCAGTTGCTGCTACTGTCCTTGCTCTTTTGCTGACCCAGGGGCAGAGGGATCACCACAGTTGCTCTTGGCCCACTCCATATTGGGAACAGTGATGGCAGCAGTGGCAGCAGCAAAGGCAGTAGGTGGATTCCCCCTAAGCATGGTGCTGGACTGGTGGAGGACACCCAGGGGGAGAAAGAACCTGATTGTTGCCACCTCTGTTATCACTGTCCCTACCTGAAGCAGGGAAGAGGTAGTTCTAATGATTTTATGGGAAAGCAAACATTTAATTCACAGAAACACTTTAAACAGTATCAATCATACTAAATAGTATTTGGAACATTAGAATAATGTTTAAACAGACGTTATTAGAGAGTTAATCTACTGTTCTTCATATTGAAGGATTACTTTTGTTTTATATATTTACAATTGAATGCAAGGTTTCATTTTAGTGAAACATGCCTTTAGTGCACAGGCCTTTAGTCTACATACAAACACATTCCTCTCTGATCCGCTTGCAGAATTACTTCTGCATCTCTGCATATAGTTATATGGGTCATTTTGTTATATAGTTATATGCAGAGATGCAGAATGGCATGGCCATCTGGATACTTCAGACCTTGAATGAAATGCCAGCACCTCAGTCTTTTGAAAACACTTCAGAATTCTTCCAGTGAATAATTTAGGCCAGGGGTGTCAAATTCACTAAACTAATCTGTGTAACACACCATCACATGACCCTTGAGTCTGACTCAAAAAAAATGGGAAGGTGGAGAACCCACCCAATCTTGTGTCAATAGTTTTCCAGGGACTTTATCAGGGTGGAATAGAATCATTGTTAGGTGCCTAAATTCACTTATGCTTCTAATAGGTAGAACAGAGTCTTACTCTAGGTTTATGTCTAGATTCCCTGCAGAGCAAGCCCAGCATCACTGCCATGAAATATGCCCTATCCACTTTTCATGTGCCCAACCAGTATAAAGTAGGCAACACAGACAACTCAAGAGTGACTCCATGCATGGGGCATGTACTGAAACAGAACCCAAGCACAGTACTGGGAGGGCCTGCTTAATTATCCTGTAAGATATCATGCCCATTCCAAGCTATGTACACTGGGTCACTTAGGGCTTGGGTGCATATGGATGTGCATGTGGAATTAGTCTATTACCATACCTTTTTGGGCAGTGTTCCCAAGCTTGCAGTAGAGGTGTTATAGTCATACCCACAGTGATTTTTTTCAGCCTGAGATGGTGAGGAGTAAGAAAGTCAAACCTGTTAGATATGATTCAGGCAATCTGTCCTGGTAGTTGAGAACCCCACTGAGTGGAACAACAAAAAGTTGCATAAGTTCCACTTAGATATCCTAAAGGTGGATAAGAATGTGGTGTGGCCCAAGTGCTTTTTCCCAAACAGATTCCAATATTCATGGAGAATAGAACTGATATGTAGAAATCCATATGAAGTTTCTAAGGTCCAGGCTTTCCTTAATTTATGTGAGAATAGGACTAAGGAAAAGCAACATGCCTTCTGGGCTATGAAAAGTCATGGTTGTACTATGTTCATGGAATCCTTGCCTCCTTGCACTTAAAGAGACTGGAATCACCCCAAGGAAGAAGGAAAAGCCCAACCATATATCTGTCTTTACATTTCACCTGGAGAGAAAACAGGGCAGCACACAGAATAGTGCAGATTGTGCCTTCCTCCTAAACATACCTCATGGAGGGGTAGGGTTCCAAAAAGCATGGCCCTTTGTCACAGTCTCCAAAGGACAGTGTGGGTCTGCACTTCCTCTAGTTTAAGGCTATGCTACATAGCAAGATTTATCCATCCTTGTAAGTGGAGCACAGTTGTAAAGAACAATAGTTTTGGAGATGCATTCTTCTTCGCTCACTTCTTTTCCCTCCTCATGCCAGTGTTTATAAATGAAGTAAACTTATCCCAGCATATCAAAACAGGAGATTTCATTGACTTATATTAGAGAAGCAATCTACTTTTTGTTTGAATAGATAGATAGATAGATAGATAGATAGATAGATAGATAGATAGATAGATAGATAGATAGATAGATAGATAGAAAATGAAGAAGAATATTTTGTAATTCCTCTACCTTGGTCTGCAGCCTTATCACATGCCAGAACAGTCTTTACTTCACTTCCCTATGGGTGTGTCTACACATGCTAGTAATTCAAAGTAGACTTGAAGCACAGTAAAAATATTGTGCAGTAAGCCTACCCAGGACCATGTCTACATATGCTTCCTCTTGGGATCAGGTTTGCTCCTGTCTTGCTCTGCCCCACTGCAGCAGCCAGGGAGAGCTCCAGGATTCCCCTGGGTGCTATCCCAGAGGTTGGCAGGGAGCATGGGGCTGGTCCCCATGTATCGAGGGCTAGGGGAGTTCTGCTGCCTGCAACAGCAACTGTCTCCTGTCCCGGTGCACATTGGGAGAGATCCTGATGTGCAGAGGGCTGGGAGACAGATGCTGCTGCAGAGCTCTCCTACCCTGTGGACATGGAAACAAGCTCTGTATCCAGCGGGGCTTCCCCATGCCGCCCCAGGCAGGCTGGGAACTGTCCTGTTCTGAGGCAAGTCCCAGACATCTCTGTACTGTGTAGTGCAGAATGAAACAGTTCCCAGCCAGCCCTGGGCTATGTGGGGAACTCTCCACATAAAACCTGGAACTAGTTGGGACCTGCCCCATAGCAGGACAGTTCCTGGCTAGCCATGGGCTGTGCCAGTCATGCTTGGCTCCTAGGTCTTGTGGGGAGCTGGAAGCTGAGCAACACCAGAAGCTGGGAGCTAAGCAGCACCTGAGGGGAGCGGGGACCTGAGTGGTGCCAGGAATGGGGTAGTTCCCTGTCCCCTGTGGCCCCCTATTGTAGGGGCTAACCAAGAGTAAGTTTGCTCCTGGCCTGTGTCTACACATGCACCACTGTGCAGTATCTATTGCATAGATGTGTGCATGTGTAAACGGTCATGATTTACTGTGCAGTATATTAATTTACTATGCAGTAGAGCATCTCATATAGGCACACCCTATGTCTCCTTGCTTTTTGGCAACTTCCATCCCCTGAACCACTGAATCCAATTAGTACCTTCCTTCTTACTCTAGAGGTTAGCCTGTTGCCACCTTACAATCTATCAATCTTAACCCGACCCTTCCCCATTGCCAGAGGTAGAGCCCATCTATCAATCTTACCCCATCTCCTCTTTGCTCCTACAGTTCTCCAGTTACAGCCATGAGGCACAACTAAGAATAATGGTATAAGAAACCAAAACAGGCCTGGGAGGTGGGGAACAACTAAAACTTCCTAATAGTGAGATCTGTTAGTCAGTGGAATGATTCCTAGAAGAGCAGTGATGGAATGGACAAAGTTCTGTAGAATATACCCAAAGGAGCAGCCTACAGTGGTCCTAGTGGAATGAGAAACTGATCTGATATTTTTGATAGTTTACAATTCTAACACTTTTCTTACTTCTACCTTTCTACGTGAAGGACAGCATGCTTACATAGGAGTAACTTAAATTGGTTTTCTATACCAACATAAATTATACTAGGAGTCAGAGAAGAAAGTAGTGCAGCTATCCCATGGTAGCTGCACACAGTAGGAGACTACTATAGCGTCATGCCACAAGGTGGTAGAGGAGCACATAATGACCTGCTTGCCCTGTGCAAATGGCTATCCCAAGCTAAGCTTCAGTCTAACAATTTCTACACTAGTGTTACTTACATTAGTGGAGTCATACCCTTGCTTCTTTCTGCAGTGCTCTACACTGCATTGCGTAAAGCTATCCTAATGTAAAGTTTACATTGTTGGTCTGCTCCCTTTTCACATTGCTGTAAAGGTCAATTGCACTGATGCGGACATGTCATCTATCCATGCTCACAGAATAGAAGCACTTAGTCCAGCAATTCACCAAATTAATCTCAGTAGGTATAAGGTGATGCTGAAGTGATGTTCTTGCTGTGATAGTCCAGGAAATATGCAAGAGGCAAGAATTCTTGTGGGTGATATCTTTTATTCAGAATAGACAAAGGCAAGCTTCTGGGTATCACAATACCCTTCCTCAGGTCTCACCTGAGACCATACCTCTCTCCAAGAGACCAGAGGAAAGGTATTATGATATCCAAAAGCTTGCTTTGTCTATTCCAACCATACACTTGGTCCAATAAAAGATATTACCCGCAAGAATTCTTGCCTGTCACAATAAGCATAAGTGCAGTTTCAACAAGGTAAAGTATGTTTGCACTAGGGTCTTGTTTTGGAGTGCCAATATTGATTTCAAATAACTTTAAGTACAGTTAAAGCTGCCTCAGAAATGCAGACAATGTTTTTAGAAATATTCTTTGAATTATATGTATTTTTGCCAATGTTTTAAATTTTTAAGATGTTGAATTACTCTATAATCTGTTCAAAGAATAGCCTAATATTATTTAGAAAATTATAGAATGTGCATACAGAAATGTTGAAGATTCTTAAAATTTTAATCAAGTTTAGTTACATGAGGTTTGCATTTCCTAATAAAAAGAAGACCATAAACCCTGAAGAAATGGAAAAGGCCACAGGAGAGGTGCTGAAATACTATCAAAGCCCAAGCCATAAAATGAAAATGACTTGGCTCTAACTTTGATGTCTGTGATAACATTATAATATAGTGTGAATGGTATCTATAAATACACAAAATGAGTCAGGTGCACTGGGACTGAACGATAGCATTTTTTTAGTGCAGAGCAAAGTTGGATTTATTAATACATTGCTTTTCTCTCAACTACTCTTTGATCATTGACTTAAACTGGTGTTCTTGGAGTGAAGAAACATATGCTAAAGAAGAACTTGTCACGCAGGACATCTATAATTAAAGCAGACCTTCAATGAAAGCATTTCACAACACCTCCATTAAGCTTTGTCATACTGCAAAAAGAACATGAGCCTCTGTGTAAAGAAAAGTTAAACAATTGTCAGCTGAAAGCGGATGAGGGTTTTATTGAATACCTGTATTACTAATGCATGAGGAGGTGTCCATGCAAAGCACAGGAGATACAATCATTGCTTTTAATCATTGTGCAATTTTTATTACCAATGGAACTGTTCAACAAAAAAGAGGAGGATAGATTTTCTCTCCTGTTCTTAGCCATACTTTTATTTCAGGAGAAATCAGTGACCTAGGCCATTGGGTTGTCACTGATCCTGGTACAGGGATCATCTCCAGATGAAGCGAGAGCTAGGATTACTTTCTTGAAGACAGCACAGATCAGGACATTGAAACCTCACTAGCTGAGTTCACTGAAAGGTTAAAGTTATGGATAACCTGTTCCAAAACTCTGTGATGCAAAGGAATTAGTCTTTAGTAAAACATTCATGGGAACATATTTTATATAAACTCATATCAGTTCAACAGGAATTCATCATATAAATAGTGAAATTGACATGCAATCATAGGAAAATCAATGAATTTCCTGAGCATACTCACCTACAGGAAGCCAGTTGGTGGGATAACCCATGAAAGCTTACGTTATCACTGCTAGTCTTGGAAACAGGATTTTGCCTTTCAGGACTGCTCATCTGACATTTCTACCATCCTGGAGAACACTTACAAATTGAATTAAACACATTTAATTTAACTTTACTTAAAGCTTTTTCTATTTTCAATTAAAATTCTGTGATTTTATTTTAGGTCATTTACTGGTAAGATAAAGAAGATGGAAAAATGAGGGGTTTCAGTTCCAGGCAGTGAAAGAGATGCATTGTTTACTATGAGTTTTCAAAGAAAAGCTGAGACAAAATAATAAAATTGTCATTCCTGTCAAAAGCACTTATACATAAGATAGACCCTAGCTAATTTGAGAAGACTATTTCTTCTTCCACTGGGTAGCTCTTAAAGTTGAATATGTATTATGTAACATTATTTTTATACCCAAGTTAAGTGTATACCAAAATTGCTAAGACTCACATTCCAAATTTTTAGAAATCATAGTGCTCTAAAATGATACTTGTCACTGGGCACATCTACATGAAATGCTTAACTGTGCAGTAGTGCAAGTTTATTGCACAGTAAGCATATATGTCTATATGTGCACATGCTTACTGTGCAATAAACCTCACTAATTGTGAGTAAATTTTCCACCTGCAAATGCAAGTAGCAGATTTACTCATGACTAGTTACTGTAGAGTAGCGCTCATGCAAATGCCTGCCTGGAAGCATTTACTCACAAGTAAACTGCTCCCAGATCAAATGGTTGTGTAGACGCACCCACTATGTAATTGCTAGTGACTAACAAACTTCAAAAGCTTGTGGTCCATATGAACCTGAAACATTAAAACCTCTTCATTTTGGAAATTTAGGTTGAAAACAACCTGAAACCAGGGGGTTGGACTAGGTGACCTCTCGAGGTCCCTTCCAGCCCTAATTTTCTATGATTCAATGATTCTATGATCTGTACCATAGGAAATTCCATAGCCCTTATCTGCTGCTGCAAAGGAAGATTCTTTTTACTTGTCCATGTTTTATATTGGACCTATATTTAGCCAGAACTAGACATCTATCAAATATATGACTGTATTTCAGTGTGATCTTTGTAGTTGTGAGAAGAGAAGGATGAATAAACAGATTTTTTTAAAAGTTTATGATGCACAGTTGATGACCACTTAGCAGAAGGTGGCCTTCTGCAATATTTCACATTGCCTGCTCATGAACCTAACAATGTGAGCAATATATATATCCCTAAAATCCTAACCCATATGAGTCCCTAAAACACCTTGACATTAATACATTGCAAAGTGAATGTAGTCAGATCAAACCTAGGAGGAAAAAAATCTTTCCTAGGGTATCTCTAGTGAAGTTATGGAAGTTACATCACAGATACTACTTGCTCCTTAACTTCAAAAGGCCAAAGTGAACTGATTGGGTCATTAATTTAAAAGGACTAATGATTTATATGTCAACAGTATCCACTATCTGTTGATCATTTTTATCTGTAATGTAGCTCTAATGTTTTTTAATCTGTGTAGGAAATTATCACATAAACTTTGCTTACATGCAAAAGTTGATACATTTTAACTATACTGATATAGTTCATGTAGTTCAGCTCCCTTGTCTTTGCCAGAGCAGACACAGTTATACCACTATAAAAGTGTTTAGGCTGGTGTATCTCATTGTCATGAGGGAGGGGAAATAAATTATGTTTGTATACACAATATACAAGTATACACTATGGCTTAAATTGTCTTCCACTCAGTAGATACCTAAGTCAATTTAAGTGCGTAAATATGATTCTGCTGTGCCCTGCTTGCGTTCCTGAAAAATAGTTAATGCAAAAGGTTGTAAAAAATGTTAAATGTCATACATTTCTTCTTCCTTGCTTCTTTTTCCTGACTCAGTTTTAAGAGATCTTTCAAGCCCAGGATCTTCCTATAGTTCAAAATGTAAGTATTTGAGTACTGCATCAGTTGTATGACCAGAGTAATGAAGCCTTGGAGACACTAAGTAGCATATTAAAAAAAAACAATGTTGTTCAACACACTGATTTTATCTTAGGATTTCTGCAGCAACCAGGCTGGGAAAACTGTTTTGCGGCTCTTTCTCCAAGACAGATCACCTTTGGAGGGCTCAGCTCCCTTGAAGGCTTACCATTACCCATATATCAAAAACTTGATTCTCAGCAGCTGACAAAATATTATGTTAACAAACTTAAAATTTGGAGGCATGCTGGGACATGAGTGTGTACCTTCCAGTCAACCAAATGTACATTCATAATAATACCAAGGGATCGGCAGCCTTTGTTTACAGATGCCACTGTACCACGGCACAGTTTCAGGGATGGGGGTGGAAATGGAAGCCTTTATCTGCAGCTGTAGTGGCAGCTGGAAATCTGAACTCTGTTCAGGAACTTGGGTCAAAGTGCAGGGGGAAAGGGGAGAGCTAAGTGTTTGTTCATTCATTCATCCTTCCCACTAACACTGGTGCACATGATGGAAACTAGTTTCTTCCACTCTTCTCTGTCATTCACCACTACTTCCATCTGCTCAGTGGTGTTGAAATCTATTGCTCTGACCTTCTGGCTAAGAGCTCTTCTTAGGATTTCCAGTGGGAGTCCTCATTTCCTAACATCAGTCGGCTTTCACTTAACTTTACTGGGGAGTCTGTGTCAGCATCCGGAGGGCATACCCAAAATATGCCCAAGTACTTCCTTCTGACACAGGTGGAGACAAACTGCTGGTTGGTGATTTCTTGAATCTTTTTGTTGGCCTGGTATTTATTCAGAAATGGATTAACAAAGGGAACATGTTAGCATAGATCCTAGAGGATAATACTGGGAAAAGTGCTGCCAGGACAAAGTCCTTTCCAGATGGAAATGAGAAATTAAAGGAGAGGTTAGGAGGAATAAGATCATGAGGGACTGAGGTTTAAAGGAGGAAAAGACTTACATTTATGCATTAAGGCATTGCAGGATGTAGGAATACCAGGTTCCCAGAGGTGTGGACAGAAAAGTTTTCTGTTTTCACTGGCAGGTTTTTTGTTTTGTTTTGTTTTTATATTTTTGCCATGCCTGGGGAAAATAGTGTGAAGAGATACAATAAAGCAAAGTCTCACAGCTACTAAATACCTTAAATGCCATACTATTTCAGTGAGTAGGTGACAATCATGAACAACTAATATCTTCTGGTGATAATGCCTTGTCTGGAAAAAAAAAAAAAATTGAAAAAAGTGGTCAAACTGAAACCAAATCAGAAACAGAGGCTAATTAAAAAAAAGATTCAGCAACAACAGAAACATCAAGGCCTTTCCTTCACTATGGGAATTTTGTGAAATAATACATGACTGTTACAAGTCTAAAGTTGTGTCCTGAATCAATTCAGAAGTTTGCCAATTTGAGTTTGAGCCAAATGACTATCCAATGAAGAGTAACAGATGCACCTGATGACATAGTATTGCAGTTCAAGGACACAGCAGAAAAATCATTCTACTTTTCCCTGGTGACAGACAGATCTATTGATTGCACGTTTACAGCTCAAATGCTTTCTTTTTCTTTCTGAAATCACAACAGAATTGGAGGTCTATGAAGATCTTGTGGGTCTGGATCCAATTCAAAGCCAAACAAAGGGCCTTAACTTGCTCAAGAGTTTGCTGGAACATGTGTAAGCTATGCATTTAGGTTTGTCTAAACTTGCTGGTCTCTCAACATACAATGCACCTTCGAAGACTGCAGTAAAGGATCACACAGTGCCACTTCTTACCTACTGGAGTGGATTATGAGGAAAACTTAATTCATTTCTGCTTTACTGCAAGCAGTAAAAAATGAAAAGCTTTCCCTTCACCCAACCCCCACTATATTTTTGGGGGGGGTTTGCTCCTCCCTTACCTGGGTATTTTTTCTTCATGAGTGGGAGTGGAAGACGAGTTAAAATGCAAGAGAAAGTACACTTTTTTCCCACCAAAACTGATTTTTGTAATGAACAAAAAAAGTTTTACAATTTAAAAAATAAAATTCACAGGAAAAGAAGACCAGTGCCAACCATATTTACTAAGAGACAGCTAGTTGGCTTGGAAAGGTATCCCAGGAGAAAACCTCATTTGGAAACAGATGAAGGAGAGAAACAAATGGACTGTGTGAAAGAAGTAGCTTCTTGACAAGGGAAGCAGGAAAGATTAGATTTGTTGTTCAATTCATTTCTTAGGATTCAGGGCTGTCGCTCTTGAAAGAAATAAAGGGGCTTCCCTTCATCTCTGAGAACCTGGGCAGGAATTTGTTATAACCCCAATAGGAGAGTAAAAGATTCACACTAAGTGTCCATCCATTAAGCAAGGAGTTTAATATAGTTTATTTAATATAATTTAAACTTGGTTTTGCCCTGAGTACAGGCAATTGAGGACATGCCTTCAGTATTATACAAATGTTCTTTCTTTAAAATGTTTCTCATTACTCTTGTTCTATATTCTTTTGTAACTTTAATGTATCAGAACGTAATCTGACAAGGAATTGGCTTAGATTGCACTTCTATCCCCTGCGAAGACATATTTTCTGTCTATAATTCTGTAACCAGAGTTTTGCCTATATGCTTAAATAGCATGTACTGTTGATAGATGCCCCAAAAGAAAATACCACAGGAGCACTACAGTTAAAGGCATCTTGTACTTCTGGAGTCCCTCAGGTGCTGATCCCTGAGCACTCTAGAGATGGTCTTTGACTCAGGAACTCAAGGAGGAAAGCAGGACATGGGGGTGAGTCTACACATCACCATACGGCAATATTGCTACAGTGCTATGCTTTAGTACTTCCTTTTGGAAATAGTAAAGCACAGCGCAGTAACCGCCCATACTGCACCATGTGCATGGCGCACAGTTAGATTTTGCCAGTACATTGCTGTAATGGCATGCTAAAGTGGGGGAGCGCTCTGCTACGGTGACATAGATGTCAATGATGTGCAGACTCCTATGATTGCTACATTGCTGTAGCATGCAGTATGGCACACACAGGGTAGATTAAACTTATATCTCAACTAGTATTTAAACTGTTGCTACTACAATGAGGGAAACATCAGAAATTAAATGATAGCTTACTATCTAGCTTGATAAACCGACAGACCATATTGCAGTTTAAAAATGGATGAAAGGTATTAGGATTAGAAAAAAAATGTTTTTCATCCTGTTTTAGTAAAAATAGTTTATGAAGAAAATGGCTTTTTGGTTCTTGATTTTCCTTTCCCTTTCCACTCTTTTCTTAATTTCTACTGTTCATCTCATTACTTCTCTTCTGATTGTCTTTTGACGTAGGGTTCACTTGGTCTTAGAGGACCAGTTAGCCCAAGTAGACTGAGATCAATAAGCATGCCAAAAAGTTTGAGTATGATATAGGGACATGGTAGCTTATTTATATCATATTTGGATTTTTTTTTTCCTTAATCCAATTTCAATTGGGAATTCAAAGTTTCATTTTGAAAATTACCCATTAGGCATTTTTTAGAAATACACATTGAATATTCAGAATGCCAAAAATCATTGCATTTTGGAAGTAAAGGAAACAAAATCCTTTCTGTGGAAAAAATACAAGGACACTAAATAATGGTTACTGTGGAAATTTTAATTTTGACACTACTGGGCATTTTGTTATTTAATTTTATAATCTTAACATTTTAATGTAGGGCTTTTAAAAAAAAATGATATATACATCATTAAAATCCAAAAGATATATATATCTGTTGGATTTGAGATTGTTAAATAGTTTTTTGTTAAATTTAGGTTTGATACTACAGCAGTGAAACTGTAGAAACTTTGGTTTCTAATACTTTAAGAACAAATATCTTTTAAAGACTTATCTTCCCATTGATTTAATTTCTTTATTACTACTTCACAATTCACAGCTGTTTTTTTCTCTTTCACTCTTTCTCTCTCTCTCTCTCCTTTTTATTTAATATTCCAGGGGCAGAGACAGTGATTAACAACCAGTGCCTCCTCTGAGCTCCCATTTTCAAACACAGCAGGCCAGAGAAGCTGTTTTAACTGTGCTGAGATATATGAAATTCTGGTCCCAGGTGAAGCACTCCAGGCCATGGAAAGTGAAGCCTAAGGGTGCATTATATTTTTCTATCCATACTTTTGTGCCATTGATCTTTGTGCCCCTTTCAAACCTATTTATATTCTATTCTATATACCATTTTTCCTCTCTAAATACCAACCTTTTCTATTCATATCTATCCATACCATAAAAAGTACTGATTTAGAAATCTGAACGAAAACATCTGAATAAGTATCATCCAATCTGCTATACACAACTTCTGTTTCTGGATAGAAAACGTTTTTAAAGTACCAACTAGCTCTTCGTTTTTTTAATTCTTACATGATATTCATCTCAGAGGATGCAGTTCCCATAGCCAGAATATTTTCACTGAGGATGCCAAACATGACTGCAGATATGCAAGCAAAAAATGTACTGAAAAGGGAAAATAAGTTTAAAACAAAATCTGTGTCCATTTCTATGTGCAACTTAATTTCATTACTATTAATATTACTGTTAGTGTCACAACCCAAGGGTGTGATTTTTGTTTGTGTGTGCTTCGGCACTGCTAAATTATTTCCCGCCACTCGCAGCTTTCTTTGCAGGGTGCATTTCTAGGTTGCAAAAGAGAAATGCACAGTGCAAGGAGTTCCCGCCATTCGTATACAAATTTGTGTCCCACTATTGGCCAGTTCTAAATTATTCCCACGTGGCGGCTAGTGATTGGCCTGCTAGCCGTATAAGAGGCTTGAGCGGTTTCCACCCAAGTTGGAGATCTCTGGAGGAGAACCCTGCAAGGGGGGACTCCGTAAACATCTTGAGGAGAACTCTAGGTGCGCTGCGGAGCCTATCGGACCCAGTGCGTGTACCTTAGAGCTGGCTATAGGGGTCTGATCAACCTCTAGCCTCTCCCCGTCGCCGACTGATCCCTCGACGTATCCCTCTTCCCTGCGCGCAAGTTCCACGGAGCCTAGCAAACTTCATGTGAGTGTATTCAGAGCTCTTTGCTTCGAGTTACTTTCTTCGGTTGACACGATGGGCTCACGGTTTAGAGCTTTCAACCGGATTGGGCTAGAAGGTTCACGGGAAGGAACTCTAGTCTGCCTCTCTTCTTTTCTGTCTGTAACTGCAACTCAAGCAAGTTTTCCTGCCTGCCCCACGACCATCTTCGGTGTAAGTAAAATAATCTTTAATCAACCACTAAGCTTCCGTGCCTAATTCTAGTGTGCCGCCTGCCTTCCCCGACCCAGCGTGTCCGGGCTGCTGGCCACAGCCCACCGCGCGAAAAAACCCCCGAGGGCCTCGGACTGCTCCCAGCCCACAAAGTTAGCAGCAGCAGCAGCCAGATTCAGAGCGTGTGTTCGTGTAGTTACAAAATATGTTGATACATAAGTTGCATAGCTTCTTCAAAGAGAAAAAAACCTTTCACATAATGTCCATGGAGAATCTCAAAACATATATATATCTCCCCATGTGTATATGTGTATACATGCACACACACACACACACACACATATGTATGTATACACCCACACCCACAGATACACATTTATATGGAGGGGAAAGAAACATTCCTATTATGCATTTATTTCTTTGTATTGCCCTTTATTTGATAGAAGTACTATTTTTTTTTTAGGATTTTCAATAAAGTCTTTCTTTGAACACATTGCTTTGGAACACTTGATTGTTTAAGTGGGGCAGGTAGTTCTCAAACTTACCTTGAACCTCACAGCACCTCTGTGGGTCAACAATACGCATCATTCATGTAAGCTAGGTTCGGGGTCTGTTGAGTCTAGAGCAGTTGGCTAATGCAACACTTGAGAATATGCTTTTTAAAGTGAAGATTCACTATTGAACTAGGAAATTGTTAGGATTGATCAGGATTTCATAGAATCATAGGGCTGGAAGGGACCCCAAAGGATCATTGGGTCCAGCCCCCTGCAACATATATGTATATATGCCCCTTCTGGTGGCACTCGCACAAATGTGGCTTGTCTCCCAGGGTGCCAAAATGGCAGTCAGCTCCTGCATAAAGGGCATGGTCATCTCAGCACCACCAGACCGATGATTGAAGTATATGTGTGTGTGTGTACATAAATGCCGCATGCCCCCAGAGGCTGGTGGGGCACGGGGAACTCCCACAGGCGGCGGCGATACTGTCAGCGGTGGGAGCATGGCAGAAGCAAGTGGGGAGCTGCTGCAGGCAGCTGTGGCACTGTCGGCGGCAGGGGGGCAGGGTGGTGAGCACCAACTAGTTATTGGCGACCACCCGCAGACATAGCTGGCAGCATTAGCAGCTGCCAGTGGCAATCACACACCACCTGCAGACACTGCCAGCAGTGTCAGCAGCGGGCGGAGGGTGGGGGTGGCGAGTGACGGCCGTCCTCAGGTGCCAAACCTTTTTGCAGAGGGTACACTGCCATACTCAGGGGATGCATGTGCACCCTCTACGTGCTGCTAATGTGCATATATCTATATCTTTGGGGTAAACAATCTCACAACCTAAAAATAAAACTTAAAAATGTTATAAATAATGTTATACCTTAAAAATAAAGAAATCTTAACTCTAAAAGATTACTGAATTCTAAAATATGAAAATCACTAACAGGTGACCAGCAGGAACATGTCTAGAAGCCAGAATGCCTGGGCTCTCCTGTAGTAGGAAGGGAAGGGAATTGCCATATAGAATCATGGGAAAGTGGAGCTAGAAGGGACCTCATAAGGTCATCTAGTTCAGTCCCATGCTCAAGGCAGGAGTATCCTTAACTAAATCAGTGCATCTATGCATCTATCTAAATTTCTTTTGAAAGTTCCCAAGCATTTAGATTCCACAATGTCTCCAGGTAGCCTGTTCAAATGCCTGGCCGCTCTCATAGTCAGAAAGTTCCTGCTAATCTGCAATCTAAATTTTCCCTGCTGCACCTTGAGGCTATTGCTCCTAAATGGAGGGGTATGGAGTGACATGGAACTGGGAGGTGGAGAAACACAGAGGCATGGGGGTTATGGTTTCCCAAGGAAACCCATTCATGTAACCTTATTCTAAAGCTGAATCTGTGCTAGCCTGCTCCAATGAGCAGCCTAATGGTGCTCTCTCCAGGGAATTCTGGAGGGGCCAAGATCAAGTCAGGGTCAGGGGAGGTCATGCAAGCTGGAAAGGATGGTCTAAGACATGGGGGGAGGGGTGGGATGTGCATTCCCATCCTGCCAGAGATGAGCTCAGGTGTCTGGATCTGTACCAGTCATCTGCAATAAGTTCTAATGAGCCAATGTGGTCTTGTCCTGGGTGGGAGGTTCAGGGTGCCCTAGGCTTCCCCCTGCCCCACCTGATCCACTGAGTTTCTGAAGTCCCCTTTGGCCTGGGGGAAGGGGAGGAGGGGGTTGATGGAGCTCAGGTGACTGGCTGCATGCCAGCCACCTACAACAAACCTTGCTAAGCTGGACCTTGGGCTCTTGCAGCCCATCCCAGCATCCCCAGCTTTGCTAAGGGCTGCCCACACCTTTCAATTTAAGCTGGGTGTAAGCCATAGAAAACTTCAATTAACTGCAGTTTACCAGAGATTAATTGAAATTTTTCTACTTCACTAGGCCCATTTCCCCCATTCTTCCATGGCTAGGTGGCTTGCGGTTGTCCCAGCTTTTCCCTGAGTGCCCCACAGTCCTGTTCTGAGGTGGTGGATGGCTGGAAGGGGGCTAAGATCCTAGGAAGCATGCTTTTCCAGGCTCCATGCTCCCGTGCCTGCTTAACTGTAGTGGCTCTGCCCTGGTAGTGAGGCCATTAGTGGTAGCAGGATGGAGCCTGGGAAAGCATGTTGCCACCTTGCTCAGCTAGTTTCAGGGATCCATGCATGGACAGCTCTTTCCCCTACCATAGGAAGGCAAGTGCCATGATCCTGAACCCTGGGACACCACCAGGAGCTGCACATCATCACCGTGGCTGGGGACAGGCTCATGACACCGGGCATGTCTGTCACGTCCAGCCGGTAAGGCCTGCACTGGGGGGAGGGCCCTGCCATCCCTTCCCCTCCCCTCTCTGACTCTGCCCCCACTCCCCAACCAGCCTTGCCAAGCTCCCTCTGATTGCCATAGTTCCCCCCAACAGCACACAAGGAGGCTGTGCAAACCTTTACTGAGCAGCCAGTGCCCCCTCAGCTAGGCAGGCACAGGCCTCTCACACATGGAAAAATGCATCAATGCTGGCAGTAATGTCATCTTCAGCTGTGGGGGGCAGGCACATGTAGCATAGGCACAGGTACCCCTCCAGGCAGCAGTGAATGTTGCAAGTAAGTACTCACTTGCCCCCCCCCCCCATCAAATCTCAGGGTCCCATGCCAGGTTCTCAGGTGTGCCTGGGGCACCATAGCAATTAGCAGCAGCAGGGGGGAGTGGGTCAGGCACCCCTTGGTGCATGCAAAAATGTTGTAGTGGCGCACCCAGGACACTCTCACCAGAGGCATGCTCGGACTGCAGGGCATGCACGGGGCGTGGGGGCTGGGGTGCTCAGCACCTGTCTTTGGGCTCTGCTCCATACACACTGATCCCCATCCTGGGAGGGCACACAGAACACATTGTACGTAAGCTTCACTTGGAAGAGGGTGCTTTATTTGTGGTGGGTGGGTGGTAGAGGGTCTCTGTATGTCAGTGAGGAGGGACCCTGTGGTTTGGGAGGGAGGGGGAAACAGAGTCTGTTGTTGGGGAGGAAAGGGGAAAAGTTTGTGGAGGGGAATAAATTTTTTTTGAGAAAAGTGTCTGCAGTGAGTGTGGTGCTGGAGGTGAGCAGTGGGGCTGGGGTCCATGGCCAGCAGGGAGTGCAGGAAGAGGTGGTTTGCCAGTACCTCTCACGTCTTGTTCCCTGGCTCCTGCTGACAGCTGTGAGACTCACCCAGGGCCTGGTGGGCAGGGCTTGTTACTTTCACTGCTGCCACAGCTAGTGCTCCGGGTGCCATGTGTCATCTGCCTACTGTGCCCCTCCACCCAGACCTCATGGAAGAGCTCCCAGGGCTAAGCAGCCATGGCATAAACTGCAGTACCCCAGTGCAAATTGCTGCTGTCCCGGGCACATGTGGGAGCAGTTTACTTTGGCTCTAACTGCTCCAAAATTTATTGCTTCATATTAATTGCATATGCAAACACACTCTGTCTCAGATAATGATGTGCTGAAAAAGGAGATGCACTAATGAATTTTAAGGATTTGAAGAGAGTGGACTAGAATCACACTGGCCATGTCTACATGAGTGGTGGACTGCACAGCTGGAGGGGCAAAGCACAGGCAGTGTGTGGGGGTGTATGTGCACCCCCTGATAGTGCCAGTGCACCCCCTGTCATGCCACACTCCTTGTTTAGCTGGCGGGCAGGGGGGCAGGTTGGAGCACCAATGACCCCCCCGAGAGCACTCGCTGGGGAGTGGGGCCACCAGCAAAAGTGTCCACGCCGCTTCCAGAAGTGGCCACAGGAGATGGTGAGTGAGACTGACCACTGGGGGATCTCCCCTGCCCCAGGCCGCTGACTCAAGAGGCACCAGTCACCCATGCACAGTTGTTACTGCAATCATTTAGTACTTATGTGTAAGTACTTATATGTATTCGTTTAGTGCTTATGCAAGTACCAGTGTTACTGCACAGTAGCATTGCTGCATGGTTTTTTCCTGATACTACTGCACGTTAGCAACAAGCTACTGTGCAGTAGCGCATTACTACTGAGCAGTAGCATTGCATCATGGTTAGTGCCCAGCAACACTCCTACGCGTTAGTAATGAGGTACGGTGCAGTAGCTCATTGCTATTGTGCCGTAGTGTTTTGTGTAGATGAACTCACTTAGGTGCTTAGGTTCATTGAGACACCTAAGTGATGGAAAAGAATCTGACTCTAAGTGGACACTTGTACTTAAATGTGATTCCACTCTTCTTTCAAACAAATAAACAAACCTCATTTGTTTATAAACAATGGCCATAACGCCCACAGTCACCATCAATGTCAACACCAATATTACTTTTTTTTGTGTGTGTGTGTAGCTATATAGGAACTAGTGAGGGACAATTCATTCTTAAAGGAGTGATGTATAGGGATTTTTTGAACTGCATATTTAAACAGTAACACCGTTTTCCAGCGGATGGTACATCATCCCTTTCTTCTAATATATGTAAGCCATTATCTGCATCAATACAGGAAGCAGCATTCAGGTCAAAGAACTACATTGTCTTTGTGATTCTTCTAAAATAAAAACCATTTTCTATTTGATCAGGGAACAGAGTTTTTGGATAGGTATTTTCCACAAGACATTTTCTCGCTTTTTTTTTATCTTGTCTTGCTGACATTGCATTGTAATAGTTCTTAGAAACAGTCTCATCTGCCCATTTCTATTACTATTTTCCAGCTGTTACATCCATTGTTTGTGTAAATGGCGTCTTTATTGTTGTATGGCAAAGAATTCCTGCAGGGGAATACTAAATCACTTGAAATTGAGTACTCCAGTCAAACTTGTTCCTGAAACCATTTCACTGAAACTCCATTCTCTATCACCACTTATAGACCCAGGCCACTGATGTAGAAACAGATAAAAGGTTAATTGTTTCCAAGATCTAATGATTCACTAGTTTCTGTACAGGGATGTACCTCTGATTAGTTCTTTACTTGAAGAGGTGGTAGATATTGATGATTAAGAAGAGGTAGACAATACAGTACAAACAGTAGATTGTGAATGAGATTAATGGATTTTAATAATATACTCATCCATGAAAACTATTGATAACACTGACACTGACTGCAGATCTCAGATAAAGTTCTACATGCGCATGAATCAAAACCTAAAGTATTTTACATCTTCATTAAAAGGTTCATGGCCCACAGTAATGTAGATTTATCTGGCTCATTCCAGATGCTTCCTCTGACACAAGTTAGTGATGAGCAGTTGCTGTTGACATCGCAATAGAGATGGCTCTGCTCCTCAACCATTTTTATTCCCAAGAAATGTCAATTCCTTCACCAAAATTCACAAAATAAAGAGAAACATACAATGGATCTTGTTATATGAGAGATTTTTAAAAAATATTCATTTACTCCTATTTTGCAGTAATTATAGCACGATGTATTTTTATTTCATTCAGAAAAATTAAGGATATGAAGACGTTGTATTCTGCTTGAATACAGAAAAAATATTGGGATGCATATGGTCTTTTTGTTAGGGGTGTGTGAAATGGGCAGTATTTGATATGGATTCAGATTCAGCCCAGATCAGGAACAGTGATTCGATTAGTTGATTTGGATCACTGTCCCCGATTCGATTCTGCCAAATCCAGATCTGAAGAGTCTATGCTGATTCAGAGAATCAGTGATTCGGCCATAGATGCAGCTTTAAATATTTTTTTCTACATATCTCAAGGTACAATGTGCGGCTCATGAATGTTGAGATGGTGGGGATGATGAAGCATCCCACAAGAGCGCGGGGGGCTTCCCTGAGTGCTCAGCAGCGACCCCAAAAGTGGACTAGAAGTACTTCCAGTCCACATCCAGGTCCCCCGCACCCCCATGGCTAGGCAATCAGCTGCAGGGGGACCCCAGATTCCCCCCCCCCCCCCCAGGCCCAGGAGGCACCAGTTGCCAAACCAGGGGGACACAGGGCAGGGGGGAAGGGGGTGGGGGTTGCACTCCTTGTCAGACCCAGAAATGGACCGGAAGTGCTTCTGGTCTACTTCCAGGTCTGGTGCTGAGCACGCTGGGAACCCCACTGCACTCCTGTGGCATGCCTCATCCTCCCCACCATCTCAGCATTCACAAGCTTCCTCGTACCTTGAGGAATGTAGAAAAAATATTTAAAGCTGTGTCTATGTCCGAATTGGCAAATCTTTCCGAATCGATTTGGAGGGTTCTGATTCAATTCAGAGAGATTAAAAGGTCTTCTGATTTGATTTGGATTTGGACATTCAACCACCAAATCAGGCCGAATTTCTGCTGAATTGAATCAGTGACTGAAGCTTCGCACAGCCGTACTTTTTTAATCCACCTGTAACTATAGGACCTTGGGAATGCTCTGTTTTGGGGTTAATCATATGTAGGGCAATTACAGCATATCACTTCTCAGCCTTTTGAGATAAGATCATGCATACATCTCTTTATGCATAAGATTTTCAGGTCAATGCAGAATAATCAGATTAAAATATTGCCTTGGTAATTCAGCTAACATTTATGACTGCATTGCTGCTCCTGGGTAAAATTCACCCTTCTATAGAGGGTGCATGCATTTCTCTGTGAATTACTTAAGTGCCAATTAGGGACAGAAACAGATTTGTAAATGTGACTTATGTGGAATTTAAGTGCCTAAATAAAAAAAAAAAAGACACAAGTAAATCCCTTTAAGTACCCATTAAGCAACTGAATTCAGAAGGCACCTCAATTTTGTCTTGAAAATTGTCTAGACTTAAGCTAGGATGTGATTGAATTTGAGCATGTAGGGACCAGATTCTAGTCCACCTATTAGGTGTTAAGTGGACATAGATGCCTAAGTGAAATTCCATTCCCCCAAATCCCTGAAAAACTGCTGACATAAAATGTGGGTGGGTCCTTTTCCTCATTCCTTTTTTGTGACTCAGTATTAAGGGTCAGATGATAATGTAGATGAAAGATGGATATTTAATGTCTCTGGAATTCCATTTTTTAAAAATTTTACACTAAAAAGGGGGGGGGGGACCCCAAGAAAGAACAAAAGAAAATGTATTTGTAGGATCACTAGACGCATCTACACAAGACACTACACCACTGTAATGATGAACTATGGCAACTTAGGTCATCACTACGGCAAAATATCATCGGCAGGAATCAACTGCACAGTAGGGTCAGAAATGATGCATGCATTACCAGGAATGTGCAGTAATGGTGATTACTGCACCATCATTTAGTACCTGCTAAAGTAAGTACTAAAAGACTGCACAGTAACAACTACACAGTTGGGTGCATGTGTAGACACACCCACTGTGTATGTAATCTCCAAGATTGCTGTTTCAGGGCTTCACACTATTTACAAGATGCAGAACCCAAAACACCACAATAACCTTACAAGCTGCCATAGGTAACAACAGAGAAGAGTCGGTTAGTACAGTAGAACTCAAATATAACGCACTACCCTTTGACCACCCCTGTATGTGATATCCAGGGAACATGGATGCTTTATTATGAAGTGAGACAATGAGCCTTTCTAGGGAAGTGTAAAAAGTGGAGCACTGTGTATGGGAAAAGGCTTGTCTTAAAATATTACAATTAGTCTTGAGGAACTGAGTTCTGGGATTGGCAATGCTGTTGTCAGGCTAAAGAAGGAAACTTCATCCTGTTTGCTGATGCCAGAGGTCAGTGCTACCAATATCACTGCCTCCTAAGGCCTGGCTGAGCCTGGGCACTCATATTTTCATAGCTTGGTATATCATAGGGAATAGTACATTATAATCTGGGTATATTATAGAGAAATTCCACTTAGAAGATTGCTAGGAAATCTTTGCAAAAGACCAGGCCCCACAATACAGAGCAAAGCAAATTCCTCCCCGCCCCACCCCAGTCCATGCCAATTTGACCTAGAGAAAAAAATATTTCCTGATCCCAGATTTGGAGTTTAGCAGGACTCTGTAGCTGAGAATCTCTCAGGAGTCCAAGTCCTGGCCTACCCCAGTCAAAAAACCCCAGCATTAGCTGTAGCCAACACCCTAATGCCTTAGAGGAAGAAAACCTCCTTCCCCAGAAATTAGTGGCATTCATAAATGTGAAAATAAATTCATTCTTGATTCCAACCAGTGACCAGCAAAAGCCCCAATGCCTGGCATTACTAACTCCTTCCATACTACAAGAATGCTACATATATATATATATATATCAATTGGGGTCTGCAAACATGAATCCATATATCATGCACCTTGATTGGTGAGCCATAACTCTCTGACCTATCATGCCATCCCTTTCATCAACTTACTATGTTCTGTCTTGAAGTCATTCAGATTCTTTGCCCCTATCACTTTAATGGAGCTGATGGAAACCTGCTGCAGATAATAGCTTGTAACTTCATACAAGTTGAAAGTGAAGGATTGTGCAATTTACACGTTCTGACATAGCAGTGGTAGTATTGATTCTCTCCACTTTTTTCAGTTGAGTTGAACTGAAATGCACCAACCTGTTCCAAGTATCTCTTTACAGTTCTATATATTTATAGAAAAGGCAAAAAACCAAGGAAGGATGTAGCATTTATTCCTCGCTGGTAATGGTTATCCTTTGGATGTTAATCATCTGTGAAAATAAAGGGTGTGAAAATCAGCAAAAGCATCCATGGACTTTATGAGGTGTCATAGAAGCCTCCACCCCTCTTCTTGTTGATAACCTTGAACTCTAAACAAGACAGAAAACGGGAAAAAGAAAATCTTGGTGGCAGTGAATGTTGAAATATTTAGGGAGCGCATCCTAGCTCTAAAAGTCAAATAGTGGGAAGTATGAAAGACTTTAGGGCATCTTGCTCTGGATGGGGACTTTTGTATAGCACTACTGAAGTGAATGTCACATTTTTAGATATACAGAGCAAAACTCTGCTACCCTTGATCAAGTAAAACTTGTTTTGACTTTAACAGGAGATTTTCATGAGTAAGTTGAACAGCAAAAGGCTTTTAGGTAGTCTACACACTGGGGTAGGTTGAGGGCACCCACCACCCCACTAGTTGGGTCACTTCACACACAAAAAGGATATGTGTTATGGCATTTAATTGACCTAATTATGGGACCAGAAGGATGCAAGTAGGGAGCCTGATTATGTAACTTAGTGAGAAAACTACTTCCTAGAAAAGAGAGTTCTGGGGTTCCATTCCTCAAAACCAAAACCAAAAACCAAAAAAAAAGCTTAGGACACTTTTATGTTTAGGAACATGTTTGTGTTTAGGCAGTCACGAGCCTGATTAGGATCTAACCCAAGGTGGTTATGACCATGCAGAACCAGGGGAGACACCTAAAGTGGAGTTTTGGTCAGGCACAGTGAGGCAGTCACCTCAGCATAGTAGCCACACAGATCTGCATGGATCCACAACCTATCCTTTAGAGTGACCGCTTTTCCCACAGAATAAGATGGATGATCCCTGCTCAGGTCCCTAACAAAATGATAATTTTTTTAAGAAGTCATTATTTTAGCTTCGAGATTAGCACACAAATATCCAGGTGTAAAAAACAAAAGAAAACAAAAGAAAACAAGAAAACACCCTGCACTGTTCCCTTGCAGTGTGGAGAAGAACTAAATGTGTGGTATGTGGCACCACAGATGTTTCTGAGGTGCCACATACCACGTGACTGTGCTCATCTGGACGCTGCCAAAAAGGCTAAGAGAGGAGGAGAAGGAAGACCTACCTACCTTTTCTGTTAACTGTTTTTCAGGGAGTCAGGCAAGGTGGAATAGAATTGCACTTAGGCTCCTAAATCTCCTTGTGTGCAACAAGTAGAATAAGATCTGGCCCATGATCCTTATGAACACAAGTTATGATGAACATAATTTTTTTTATATTTAGTAACTTAATTTTGACAATTTTCTTGCAATTATTTAATTAATGTAGGTGGAATTCTGGTTGTAATTAAGGTGGCTGACAGATGTGGGGGAGAAAAAAACAAACCAGCACTTTAGTGGGACAGGAAATGCATTAGTTTGACCTGGCTCCCCAGCATCCATCTTTATAGGTTGGGTGCTTCAGCAAAGTTTTTTGATGCATTTATCTAATAGCTGATTCAATCAAAAAGCCCCACTGAAGTGCCTGTTCTATATAGATATTAGGCAAGCCAGGTCAAACTAACATGAAGACTTTTCTGGGCATGCACTGTGTTTGGTGCAGCCGTGCACCAAAAGTAAAGCACCATGTTGGGGTATTTTCACTTCTGTAAGCAGGGGTTGCGGGTGGGGGGGAGGTGTTGTGACCAGACTGGCCATTAAAGTCTATGTCAAAATTGTTGACATAGATTTGTTCAAAATCTTTATTTTTTTAAATCATTTGAGGCTTTTATAAAAATGATTCATGGAGCAGTAAAAATTGCTGGGGGGAATCAATGTGAAGTCTAATTAAAAAGATGCCAAAATTTTAATTCTTACATTCCCAGAAGTTGAATGTAAATGGTTCCAGAATTGTCATACTTTACCAAAACTAAAGCCAGGCAGTCTCTTTATATATTAAGAACAATACTCAATTATCCAATACGGCTTTATGGTTCTTAAAGAGCATTTTATATATATTTTTAAATGTGCACATCATACTTATTTAGAGTTTCCTGGATCGTTATGCACATTCTTTAGTTTTCTGAAGTTCATATATAAAAAATGTATAAAACAGACTTGCTTATACACATCACACTCACACTTGACAAGGTGTTCAAGTCATTGTGCAATATTTTGATAACAAAATAAATATTTAAACATTTCAAAATAATATTTAAAATAACCTGTATTTTATTAGTGTGATATGTGACAAGTTAGATGGCTTTTGGTACTTTTATAACATTTTAGCACAATTCCTGAGGCAGATATAATTAAGAAAAAAAAGAAACTTATAAAAACTGTCACTAACAAGATTCATCTTCATTCTTTTCCTTGCATCTTTTCCTTCCCTACCCAAACATGCATATTTTATCTTGATGGTCGAATTAAAAAAATATATGTTTCAATTATAAGATCTATACTTTTATTATGTAGTTGAGAGCACGTATTTTCACTGTCAACACAAGAACAAAGGAAATGAGACTCACCTTCTGCAATAAAGGCTGGTTTCATCTAAAAAAACCAAAGTCAAGTTCTTAGTAATTTAAGCTGAAGTCCATGGTTCACACTGCATTATAAAGTGACTTAAAACATGTAGAACACTAAAGATGTGTATTAGGGCTGTACAAAATTTTGACAGGTGTTTTGTTTTGAAGTTGTTTCAATGTGTTTTAAGTTTGAAACAGCAAAATCAAAATGAAACAAAAGGCTTTGAAACAGCTTTGAAATTAGATGAGCGCACTTGAAACATTTCAAAAGTTTTGAAACACTTCAAGTTTCAAAGCTGGGCTTGTTTGCAGCTAAACAGAAAGTAAGGAGAGGGAGAGGGGGGAAGGACTGCTCTGATACTGACATGTGTAGCTGGCCAGTGACTGCCGTCCTTCCCCAAGGTCCCTTCCAATCCCAGTGCTCTGGAGGATGGGCAGAAAAAACAGCATAAAAAGCATTGTTTGAACTGAGCTTTTTCTGTTCCTTCACACTTACAAGTGACACAAGTATTGCTCTAAACAGTTTGGGGTGCAGTTTCCCTGCACCTATCTCCTTGAAACTTGATAGGCTTTGTGGCCTCAGACGGGGCTACCATCCCTGCTGTTTTGATTCAGTTCAGGAAATAAATGCCAAAGTTATAGGCAATTTTGTGATTCCCCATTATAGTCTATGGGTGAAACATCAAAAAGCATTGAAACTGTGTTGAAACAGCAAAACAGTTTTGACAAAATGAAACAGAACAGTACTTCAAAGCAGCAAAATGAAACACTGTACCTTCAAAACGGTGAAACGGAAGTTGAAATGAAATGGTGCTGTTTTGCACAGCCCTAATGTGCATCTCTGTGTGTGCATGTTCATGTGCAAATAGCATGCTTTGGGATTGATAAATAAAACAGATCTATGCCTAAAATCATATAAAGAAGATTAATAATAATTACAAGCTGGTATATGAATATTAGGGCTATACAAAGCTTTGGTCGCAGATTTGATTCAGCGGAGATTTGGTCTGAATCAGCGACCAAATTTCCAAACCTGAATTGAATCAGGAGACCCTTTAATATCTGTGAATTGAATTGGAACTCTCCAAATCAATTCAGACAAATTTGGAGAGATTTGATGATTCAGGCGTAGGCACAGCTTTAAATGTTTTTTCTACATACCTCAAGGTACCAGGTGGCTCAGGAATGCTGAGATGCTAGGGCAGATGGAGCATTCTGCTGAAGTGTGAGGGGTTCCCCAGCGCATTCAGCAGCAGACCCGGAAGTGGACCAGAAGCAGTTCTGGCCCACTTCTAGGTCCGCTGGGAAGGGAACCACCCCCACTTGGCTCAGTGACTGGTGCCTCCTGGGTCTAGGGGAAAACCTGGGGTCCCTCTGCAGCTGATCACTGAGCTGGGGGAGCATTGGGGGGGGGTTCCCTTACACGCTTAGTGGCGGACCTGTTGAGCCCCAGCTCAAGTCTGGGTTTGTGCCCGGTATGCAAAGGCCAATAAAGATACCAGGGGTGAAAGTATAAAGAAGATTTATTGCTAGCAATAAAAGGTGCAAGCGGAATAATTTCACATAACAAGCACACAGATTTCTAATTCTAAGCATCTTTTATACAGGGGTTTTGGACCTTCATAAGCATCCTTGTTTGCTAATTGGCTATAAAGGAGTGACGCAAGGAGTTATTTACTGAGCATTAGGAAGAACTTCTTCACAGTTCGAGTGGCCAAGGTCTGGAACGGGCTCCCAAGGGAGGTGGTGCTCTCCCCTACCCTGGGGGTCTTCAAGAGGAGGCTAGATGAGTATCTAGCTGGGGTCATCTAGACCCAGCACTCTTTCCTGCTTATGCAGGGGGTCGGACTCGATGATCTATTGAGGTCCCTTCCGACCCTAACATCTATGAATCTATGAATCTATGAATCATGTCTCTATACCTGTGTTTTAGCTATGTATCTCATTAACATACATGTATGTTTCATTAGCATACTTTTTCCCCACCTAGGGGCATGATTTTTAGTATTTTAATGAGCTCTTTGACCCAGTACTCTGATTCTGCTTTTGTTTTCAAGCCTCCTTTATCTAAGACTGTCTCCTCCTTATCATTGCAGATGGGCATTCGTCACAGAGCATGAGACTTTTGCTTAGGCTTTGCATAGTAGTTTCTAGGTCACTCCTTACAGACCTGGAAGTGAACTGTAAGTATTTCTGTTCCACCTCTGGGGTGTGCTGCCGAGCACATGGTGGGGAGGGCCATGCCCTTGTGGGACATTCTATCCACCCCACCATCACAGTGTTCATGAGCCTAGTACCTTGAGGTATGTAGAAAAACATTTAAAGCGGTGTCTATGGCCAAATCACTGATTCTCTGAATCAGCATAGAATTATCAGATTTGGATTCGGCAGAATCAAATTGGGATAGGGACCCAAGTCAACAAATTGAATCACTGTCCCCGATACAGGTCAAATCTGAATCCAAATTGAATACGGCCTGTTTCACACACCCCTAATGAACATGGCACCTCTGTAGTACTTATGCTTAGTTCCTGTTCTCTCTGCAGGAACAGCACACAGGTTCTTTCCTCCTTTCTCTCACTTAGCTTGGAAATCCTGATGCAGGGCATGAGCCTATTTCTTATGTTATCACTCTGAACTTAAGATGAATTTCACCCACAAGCCAAAACACATAGGTCTAGATTCTTAAAAAGAGGCTGGGGCCTAAATAATTTTGAGTACAAAAGAAAAAGACAAATGTCAACGGATATTATGCCTGGGCTAGCGCTGTAGGGTTCTTCCCTTTAATTTTAAGAATAACATTTACAATTATTACAATTTTAGGGATTGTCAAAATAATTATAGATATAAATATGTATATGAATATATACATACACACAAAATTATGTTTCACCTTCATAAAAAGTTCAGACCTTTACATCTGTTTTAGATTCTTTCTTCCATTAGTTTTGCTAAGATTCCCTGAAGTGAGATATGTGAATTATTTCTGCTGAGCATAGCAGATTAAGAGGAAATAAAATATCGTTTTGAAATATTTTTATTTCCAGCACTCACTTTTAAGATAAATTCTTTCTCTTCTTTTGATCAGAGACACACATGTACCTAATTTGCACATAAAGTTGCCAAAGGAAATATCTCCTTCATCAGCATTTTCCAGTACAGTTTTTTTTTTTTTTACTTTGATAATTAATTGAATAGACTAAAGTGTAATTACATACTTATACTGGTATGAACATGTTTGTTTAAATATGTTATGAAATAGGATCGGTGTGTTCCTTCTTTATTGAAGGTGAGAGAAGGATTATTGCATTTTGTAAGTGAAAACAAATTTGTTAAACAAGTATAGTATTTAATGTAGAAGACAAAAAATGTGAAACTTCAAAGTCTGCTTTTACCTATTATTAGTCAAGTGAGGTTCATGTCAACTTAGATTTAAAATTCACTTTGTTGACAAAAATATATTTTTGTCCTATGGTCTTGCTAGATCATGGCTTCCATTTGTGCATTAAAAATGTTTGCCACTAAAATTGTACAAACATTTGGAACATAAAGCAAAATCTTTTGATTTTAACTTTCAGCATATTCATAGGTTCATAGTTGGTCGGGTCCGAAGGGACCTGACCAGATCATCAAGTCTGGGCAGGAAAGGATGTTGGGGTCAAATGACCCCGGCTAGGTGATTATCTAGCCTCCTTTTGAAGACCCCCAGGTTAGGAGCAAACACCAATTCTCTTGGAAGTTGGTTCCAGATCCTAGCTGCCCCGACTGTGAAGTAGTGCTTCCTGATGTCTAGCCTGAACTTACTGTCAGTCAACTTGTGGCCATATTACACCATTTCATTTCAACTTCCGTTTATATTAATGATAGTCCAGTCTATGAGATATATTGATGCAGACTCTAGATGGAGGTCTATCAGCAATGAAATGCAGAATAGCTGTGATATAGATGGAAAGGCATGTTGCTGCAATCAGACATCCCTGCTTGACTCCAGTTCTAATAGTGAAAGGGTCCATTTCCAAGCCATTGCTTAGGATGATTGATATCATGTCATCATGAAGAAGGATGATTATGTTAATTCTAAAAGGTATCTAAATCCTATCAAAAACTTACATAGGGTCTCTCTGTTATTTGAATCAAAGGACTTAGTCAGGTCAATATAAGGCCATGTAAAGATTTTGGTGTTGCTTGCAGCATTTGTTCTTCAGCTGTCTAAACAACAAAGATCATATCTGTTATATTTCTGAGTGGTCCAAAACCACACTGGGACTCAGGAATAATCTCAGTACGGAGAGTGAGTCTATTGAGGAGAATGTTGGTGAGAATCTTTCCCTCTATGGACAGGAGTGTAATACCATAATAATTGCTGCAATTGGATCCATCTCTTTTCTTGACTATAGTAATGATTCTGACGTTCTCAAGTCTTCACATGCCTCATGGATACCTTACTTGGGGCTCTCCCAATGATCAGTGGTGTCAAGATCATCAGGGCGGTGAGAGAGTTTCTCACTGAGGCTCTGCTGCAGATGATCATTCTTATCAGGGTCTTTCAAGAATTTGATATCAAAGCTCTTTATTGGCTGCTTCTTTTGTTTATGCTGTTTTGGGGTGATATGAATGCACATGATAGTATATCAAAGGATGATGCATCCAGCAGCCATCAGTGCTGGTCCTAGCTCTGGTGATATGGATGTCATAGTGGTCCTGGGCACACACTAGTCATTGAAGTGCCAATTTTTTTTGAGCAGGGGGTGCACCATGATGTCTTCTATTTGTTTCTTTGATCACATAAGAAGTTTGTGATTATGAGATCATGTTCTGAACTTGCTCAGAAAAATAATTCCATTTGAATTAATTTTCCCCACCACTTCCTTTCCAAGTGTTCCTTTCCTCAGCTCAGGGTCCCTGCCCAGTCTAGCACTGAAATCTCCAAAAATAATTGTCTTCTTTGGGAACAGAAGATAGGACTTGGTTGAATTTATAATAGAATTATTTAATTTTGTCAACTGCATCACGGCTCAGGGCACATGCAGTGAAGACTATTGCATGTTGTCTGTTGGCCATTTGAAGATGAAGGGCCATGAAACAGTCATTAATGCCAGCCAGATAGTCTGGCATCAGAGTAACAATCTTGGTTTTGATAGAAAAACCAATGCCATAGATGTGGCTGTATTTTGGGGGGTACTCGTTTCCAAAAAAAAGTGCAGCCATTACCGTGGCCTTCTCTTATCCACCTGGTTTCACTAAATGCAGCCACATCAATATCAAATCAGGCAAGTTTTCTGGCCATGAGTGCTATCTTTCACACTGGTTGGTCACTCAGGGTTGTCCATCAGACTGGAGATGTTCCACGTTGCAAATATAATTACTTGATTTGAACCACAGATAGAGTAATCCCACTGGACATAGTTTTCCAGTTGGGTGAAAGACTCAGAAATACTATGTTTAGGGCACTTTTTCCAGCCCTCTCCCCACATGGGGTGAGCATAGTGGATCCTAAATAAGCCTGCTCAGTCATGACTGTAGCTGCCAAATTGCATACCTGCCAATAATGATCTGCTAAACCTTTTAGAATTAAAGGCATTTAAAGAACAGACAGTTCCAGGATAATTATAAAATTTTAAGGGAAAAAAAAATGAGATGAGAGACATCATGATTAATGGTTTATTTCATAGACGTTTTATTAGAGCTACATATATTTTTAAATGAAACCTGAAATCAGAAATTGTTCACCCAATGGTCTACAACTGAGTTTTATATTAAACTAACTCAGAGGCATAAATAACAAATGTTGTGCCCTGGCAAGAACTCCCCTGCATCCTGGAAGAGCGGGGTGCCAAGCACTAGAGAATGAGGGGGAGCAGAAGTGAAGGAGGATGGTCTTACATGCCCCAGGGACTCAAAATCCCTCATTGTTTCTTTTGTGTCTCCACACTTGCCTCTGATGAGTGGGCAGTGTGGGGTTGCTCTAGCCTAGCTCTTACAACCAGGTGCTATGGTAAAGACGTGTGGGGGAGGGGTAAAGATGTACAAACAACCCCTCTGCAGTCAAATACCACAATAGACTCTAAGGGCCACAAGACATTTCTAGGAGTATTAATTATTAGTTAATGTTTGCAGAGTAGTTTGAAAATATTAAATCATTCTGTTGATTTGTTTTAGACAAAAATTTTAAACAACTTTACAAAATTAGAAGAAATGTTTGGTCCAAAACCAAGTATTTGGGGAGAGTAGACATTAAGGTTTTAAATCTGGCAGTCATAACTTATTATTAGAACTAACTGAAAAATAGAATATAATTTCCAAAGGAAATTATAATGTTTTGAAATTTCTTTTTGTTCCAAATAAGGATGAAAAGTCAAAATATTTGTTTTTCATAGGAGATAAAGTTCCATGTTTTTTCTTTTAATTTTCAAATGTTATTTATTTTGTTTAAAAAATATCCATAGTGGCAAATAGTCCATATTCCCAAATCAAAATAGTTTGTTTCATTTTGATTGGTATTAATAATCTGTGCCCCTCTATGCTGACAGATTACCTCATACATAAAACAATTTAGCTGTCTTCTGTTCCAGTTCTTCTGCAAGGGCTGAGCACCCTGGCTGGTCTAGATTTCCCATGATACACTGCAGCAGGTCAGGCAGAAGAGGAGTCAAAGTACATTATGCTTACCCTAATCCACCCAGGGAGCCCAGCCTAGGTAGCATGAGGCAGCTCAGCAGATGCAATTAAATGTGGAATTGAGGAATAACATTTCATTTCTGTTCAACCAACTAGCGTAGAAATGCTGAGAAGTAGAGCTAGAAGGGACTTCTGGAGGTCATTTAGTCCAACCCTCTGCCTTAAGCAGGATCCTCATCCCTATCCAACCCATTACATACAAGTCTTTATCTTACCTGCTACTAAAACTGCACAATCAACCCTGTCTAACAATTACAAAGGAGAGCATCCAAAGCTGCTACAGGTAAAGCATGGGGACATCAGCAGTCAGTGTCCCCCTTTTGATTCAAATTAGATTGACAAGACAAAATATTTATTTTAGAATCTTCCAACAGACTAAGAAAAATAAACCACATTATGGGCACATCTACACATCATCATACAGTGATGTTGCTATGGCACCATGCTTTAATATTTCTTCTTGGAAGTATTTTCCCACAGATAATAATAATTACATTTAAAACAACAGAAAAGTGGGTTACCAAGTAAAGCAGAGGTTTAGGAATCAAAGGGCATGTCTACACAGTGCCCTACAGCAATATAGCAATGTGCTGCATCGCCATACGGCATGCTACAGTGATGTAGAGATCATGTTGGTCTATACGTGATTGCCAGCTATGTTGTCGCAGTGGCATGCTCTCTGGTTAAAGCATGCCGCTATGGTGATGTAGTGATGAAATCTAACCATGTGCCATGCACACTGCTTTAGTACTTTAGCCCTAGGGTGACATGTAGACATGCCCTTTGACCCCTAAACCTCTACTTTGCTTAGTAAATCACTTTTTTCTTCTTTTAAATGTAATTATTATCTGCAGGAAAATACTTTTTACTCTGAAATGTTTGGAGACTAAGAATTAAGGAAGGAAAAGTAACTAGTAATTCATTTTTCGATGCAATAATAGAAGGAAAAGTTTAATACTGCATAGATGTTCACAGATTATCTACTAAAATTAAATAGGATCCATATGAAATTCATCCAACTACCAAAAAACACAAGCAATTAGCAGCAATTATACAGTCTCTTTCCCAAAACTGTGTGTTGTAAATCCTTTTAATCAAGCAAAGCACCAATAACATCAAGTCATTGTGTGTCTGAACAGGAAACCTAGTGTGTAGGAACACTTTGCTCTTAATTAACATTTGGATAACCACGTTCTGAAGATTACTATCTGAGGTTCTGTGCAGAGGAAACTATGTATTTTAGACTCCAATTAAAGGATTAATTGTATTCTTTAAGTACAATATGGTAATGAGACATAATGGTTGTTTGCTGGAGGTATACTGTACTTAATGAGTTGGTGGATTAAACAGTCCCTGTATTAAAAGGAATTATTGTATTTGTCATAAATTCCTTTGAGGATAAATTTTCTTTCAACTACTGGAGGAATTCTTTGATACAAAACATGAAGGATTACATGAAGGTGACAGGAGAGGTAGTCTGCATCTGTCAGGTGCGCACGCCTGATCACAGGCCAAGAAAACTTACTGAGTAACCTGGGGCACATTGTATTTAGAAACCAAGCCCTGAGATCAAAAATCAAAGTGGCAGCTGAGTGTTTTGTGTCTGGATAGGGGAACGGGGAAAAGTAATGCATTTGGAATTTACTCAGTGCCCTTTTTTACCCTCTACTGTGCTCCCTAACCCTGCTGTTAGAGGGCAACTGTGTTTATTGCAATATCAGTTACTGTATTGTAAAAACTAAACTGAAAAAAATTAAGAGCCTTTCGTTCTCAATTTTTTTTAACAAAGGCCCCAAGCCATGACCACAAAGGGCAAGCTCTTTTTATAACACAAGGACCTCTTCAGAGTGAATACCTTTCATCTGCTGCTTCAGAACTGGAGAGTTCACATGAATTCTTTTTTCATGGGAATTTTGCAGTAATCCATTCCATTCCAACCCCACCCACCCTTTAATCTCGGATATGGTTGGTAATTGTGAAAAGGCACGGGTGGAGAAAAACAGTTCCTGTGATTTTGGAGTTCATCTAGTTCCTAGAGAATTAAATCTTTCTTTTAAAGCAAATGTGGTGTCTAAAATGAGATTTTTTTTTTTTCCTTTAGTGAGTATAAGGTCTGATTCAACATCCTTATAACGTTCTGGCAGTACTGTGAAGTCATAGTGATGTGAAGCTGGGGGGAGCAGAAATCGAGATAAGGGTCAGTGGATCAGAGTAGAATGGAGATTAGTGAGGAGCTGACTTGCCTGAAAAGCTGAGGACCCAGAGTTTATGAAGGTCCTCAACTTGACAGAATATTTTGGTACTTCTTGCCCTGGTACCTTAGGGTGCCCCCTCCCAGTTCACCTGTCCCATTGCTTTCTGTCTCTTGAGGGCTCCACAAAATGTTCTACTTCTGGTCTATTTTTCTCCCCATGCATTTCATAAACATTTAAACTTTTTACTAACTTAAGCAAATCCCAAAAAAGACAGACAAGCAGGCTGAAGGAAGGAACAAAGAAATGAAGGAAGACATTTTTACTTTTACAGACCATTATTATGTAAAGACAGACACAAGAGTTTATAACTTTGAAGCAATGTGGATTTGCACCAGAAACAATATTGCTGACCACACTCTCGTAACATCGGTTCACATCTTACTGACTTTCTTTAACACGACCCAAAATAAATCTTTCTCATTCCCATTTCCACCCATCCCTTCAAACTATCAGTTTATGTCACTCTGACCCTTTCCAATGTAACTCCAAGAAAGCAAATATAGGCAACTGGTAGGGGGTGCATGAGGGTGCATGTGCCCCCTCTTGATGGCTGACACTGATGCTGTTGGTAGGGCTGGTGCCCCACCTGACAGGGTCACCACCATCAGCAGCTTCTGCAGGTACCCTCCCAGGTTCAGGAGGCACCAGTCACTCATGAAAGCAAAGATGCCATCAGGCCTAAGATGTTGCCAGGTCCAAGTGGTAGACAAAAATGCTGGTGGTTAGGGCCTTGTGCAGGAGACTGCCTCCAAGTTGTGTCAGGATGGGTAGCAAGGACAAATCCTTTGGACCATACATATAGACCCCTGCCTCCCCACTCCCCTCCCCGTGACCTGGCATGGCTGGGGACAGAGGAGCTGTGCAGGGAACTCTTAGTGGTTGCTCACTCCATGCTGACCCAGCGACGCGCCTCCTGTACGCAGGGCTGCACTGGGGGGAGCAGCGTGGGGCTCTGCCACTCAAAGCAGCAGCAGGCACAGGAGGTGCAGCGGGTGGGGCGAAGGGATCCTGGTGAGGCCCCCTCCTCCCAGTCATGCTGGGTCTTGCCTGCGGGGCTACAGCAGCCCCAGGGGAGGGAGGCAGGGTGGGAGCTCTAGCCCATTGCCTGCCCCCTGCATAGATCTAGAGGTGTGGGTCCCTTCTGGCCCCCTGGGAGTGTGCACAGCTGCCAGGAGTCAGCCCTGGCCCTGCCATAGCTGGCAGCAGGCAGGCAGCAGCTGGGGAGCCAGCTCTGTGCTCCTGGTGCAGCTGCCTTCTTTTGGGGTCAGGGAGTTGTGGACCTGGGTCCCTGGTCCCATAACTCTGGCAGCTGAGGGTCCCCTCAAGGGGGCAGGGGCTGTGGGTGGGGGGCAAGGGGCACAAGCAGGGATGGGGGGGAGCTGTTGTGGCAGCAAAGAGGGGCACCAGCAGGTCTGGGGAGGCTGTGGGGGGGGCTTTAATTTTAATAATGGATTTTGGGGGTTTTACCAGAGAATTTGCAATTTTTTATAATAGAAAAACAGGACCCCTGGTGAGCACTGACTTAAGCTGCTGGGCATACCATGGCCACATGGTGAGCCCCGCACTGGGGAAAGGGCCCTCCTGGCCCCTGCTGTGGCCCCTGCCCCACTCCTGTTACCAGATTTGCTGGTAACAGAAGTGGGGCATTTATTAGGGGTACATTTCTGGGGTCTCTGTAATTCTATCAATGTGCTGCTTGTGTTACTTGTGTTTCTACATGGAGCTGTATCTCTCCCTTCTGCAAGTCCTCACCCCCAGTGGAGCTATCTTGCAGGACTGAGGTACAATGGGGCTGGGGTCCTCCAACCACCGACTCAGTCAAACACATATATGCACATACAGACACAGATTAACAGGACATGTCTGAGCCAGGCCAGGTTATTCAGCATTGACAGGCTAACACCTTCATATGCCTTGAACTCAGTTCATTCCTTATTTCAGCAGGACAGTAATAAATGCAGTTAGACACACATACATACACACACACTAACAGAGTACATCTGAGCAGGCTGAGTCCAATCAGCTCTTTCAGCTGATACCCTCATGCACCTCAAAACTCAGCATGTCCCAATCTTTTTTCACAATGGTCCTCATAGTGACTCCCTTGATGAGCAGACCCCACCATAGTTTTGGGAATTACAGGGATCTTTGGCTTAGGTAAAAGAAGCATTGCTGCAGAGTAAATGGGAGAAGGAATAGTAAGTGAGGTTCAGAGAGAGAGCATAGCAACCAGCTTGACCATAGAAGTTATTTATTGCCAGGTACATGAACTTATGATGATACCAGTAGTAACAGTCATACAAGAGAGACAAATAAAACAGTTACAATATTACATAGTTTCAATTAGGTATTTGGGGAAGCCTAGCTCAAATATGATTAGCAGAAGTCAGGTTTAGAAAGCTGTGTCTGGAGTAAGAAAGCAAAACTCAGATTCCTGGAGTCAGAGAGAGAGAGAGAGAGAGAGTTGGAGTCTCACCACTCAGCAAAGCTTGAACCACTCAAGGTTCCCAGGTGTTTGTTGGAGCTTGCAGACAGGCAGAGCCCTCAGCACGATCAGTGAAGGGATTCCAGGCAGAAAAGGAGTGGAACTGGTGCAGCTTTGGATCCAGGCACCAGGACAGAAACTTGAGCTTGGGTAGGGGTTTTTGTAGAGAACTAACAATGGCTCAAGGGAGAACCCTAGGTTTGTTTATAGGTAAACAATGGCTCATATGGTGGAAAACAAGAACTGATCACTCCCGGCTATGGGTGGTATTACTCTGAGGGAGCTCACAATACAGACAGGCAGATTCAGTGTTTTGGATACCAATAGAGGAGTCATTACTAGAAATGGTCTCATAAATTCTGAGCTGGGCATATGCAGATGTGGGTTGATTAGCATTTGGAGCAGAGATCCCCCATCACGCAGTGCTCCCCTGCTTCTCTGGTTCCAGAGTTCAGTGCTATCCTTGCCTTGGAATCTCTGTTCTCCATCCTGCATGCTAATGAAGGTGCTTTCCTGTCCTTCCATCTCTGATTTAAATGAGACCAGGGGAGTTGCTTCACTCTTATTACCCTTCTCTGGAGGGCTTTAGATGCACCCCAGTGCATCTTCATTGTCTTTTGTAAGTCCTTCCTCTAATCTGTTCTTGTTCAGGCAGAGGTGGGGAGAGGGTGAGTACTTTGTGAGGTAGACAGGCTGTATACTGTGCCAGGGTTCCCCAAGAACACAGAGCTGAGAGGTAACACTCCCCACCTGGCCCACCTGTGCTCCCCCAGGTCCCTCAAGCCCTCTCACCAGCATGCAGGGAAGTGGGACACCATGCAAAACTTTATTGAGCAGCCTGTGCCCCCACAGAGAGGCATGGGCCTCTCACATGCTGAGGAACGTGGCAATGTCAGTGGCAATGTCCTCCTTGGCTGCAGGGAGTTGGGACTTGTAGCAAAGCCACAAGTAGCCTTCCAGGTGGTAGTGGAGGTTGTGGGGCAGGGCAGGCTTGCCCTCCACACCGTCAAAGCTCAGGGTCCCCATGCCAGGTTTGCAGGTGCATCCAGGGTATCATCACAATCAGCAGCAGCAGGGGGTAGTGGGTAGGGCCCCCCACAGTCCACACAAACATCTCCTCACTGTGCACCTGGAACACTCACAGCAGAGGCATGCTCTGGGTGCTGTTTTGGTGTGGAGGGGCTTTATCCCAGGGCACCTCTCCAGAGAGGGGTGATGAGGGTCCCTTCCATGGCCCTGATGCACTGGGGGAAGCCCAGGGCATGGGACCCTGTCACCGCCTCCAGGGGGTCATGCACCCAGAGCACAGTGTGCCCCAGCACATCCTGAAGGGTGCCACACATGTCTAGGGTGGCCACCCCAGTGGTTGCCTTGCCCATGCCAAAGAGGTGGCTAATGTAGCAGAGGCTGATAGAAGTGGCCTGCTTGGGCAGGGTGATGGCCAGATGGATCTCCACAGGGAGGGGCCACTGCATGGTGATGTCCTGCCACTCTAGGTGCAGGAACAGCTGGTTGAGGAGCTCCAGGAAGATGGTCTGGGTCATGTGGAAGGATTTGAGCCACTGCTTATCATCCCAGGTGGTTTGGATGACATGCACCAACCAGTCTTAGCTGGTAACCCGACTCCAGAGAAAATGCACTTGTAGATGTGCCCAGTGAGTTGTGGATAAATTCTCCCCTAGAGTGATGATATGAACTTGGAGTTGAACTGTGACCTACACATTCCCTTTTTCAGCTGTCAAACAGACTGAGGCATGGATTTCCATGGTTTCAGAAGGTTTATATGATATATCTGGGTCTCACATTGCCTCCCTACCACGTGAACTCTGTAATCTACCTCCACAACTCATCTCACAACCTCATAGGGCCTGTGCCATCTGGCTAATAGCTTACTTTATACTGAATGGAGTAACGACAGGACACAGTCCCTTGGTTGATGCACCTGGAGTCAGACATTCTTATTGTAATGTCACTCCCAAGCCTGTGGCATGGTACAGAGATTCTCATTGGAATAGCTAGATCCTGTAGGAGCATTCACCTGAGTTGTAGAATATACTGTACTACATTTTGAGCTTTCAGTCCCTGTATATGCCAAGTCCCCTGGAGGAGATCTAATATGCCCTGAGTCCTTCTCCCATACAGAAGTTCAAAAGAGGAAAAGCCCATTGAGTATTGAGGAACTTCTCCAATTGAATATAACAAATAAGGTAAAACGGTATCCCACTTTGGGGATTCTGCCACTGCAAACTTCCTTAACATCCCCTTTACAGTCTGAATAAACCACTCCACTAATCTTTCTGTCTGTGGGTGGTACACTGAGGTTCAGAGTGGGCTCTCAAGTGGGTCCATACTTCTTTTAACAACCAGGACATAAACACAGTGGCCTGGTACATGAGTATTTCTCATGGAAGACCCAGCCATTAGAATACAATTCAATATCCACTGTGTGGGCTGAGGTATTATCAATAGCTATTGCCTTGGGATTGCAAGTTGCATAAACCACCGAGACCAGGATAAAATAACAGCCTCTGGTGCTCAGTTTTAAGGTCCTCACTATGTCTACCCCAAACTGCTCAAAATGGATATGAATCAAAGGCAGGGGCATTCGTCATGTCCAGAGCTTGGGGCATAGGGCCAACACCTGGCACTCTGTGTATGACTGTCTGTAATCTTTAATGTCCTGATAGATTCCTGGCTAAAGGAACCTGGTGAACACCTACTCCACATTTTTTTTGACTTCCAGGTAGCCTGTCTATGGTATATCATGAGGCAATGTCAATATTTGATTCCAATGCAATTTTGGTACCAACAGCTCTGGTGCTTTCACATTCCAGTAGCTCAGTCCCTAGGGACCCTCATCAGCACATCACTGTGTAACTCAAAGTAGGGATCCTGAGTGTCAAGGTGAGATTCCACTACTTTGCAATTCACCCTAGCCAATTGGCCATAGAGGAGAGCAAATATAGGGCCACCCCTCTGTCTTTAGAAAACATCAGTTCCTTCCCCTATGGGCATTCCCTCCCTGTTTGTTGAATTATCTGAGGAGCTCGTCCTTGTGGGATTTTCCTTAGGGCCATTTAGCTCTCATTGGATCCCTACGTCTATTCCAGACCTCTTACTAGGCCCCCTCTCCACCAAAAGAGCTTCCCTTCTGATCCTTCAGCTTACCAAATCCAGGCAGCTAGGCCTTGGTCAAGGGTCAGTCAGACTAGGATGGCTTGAGGAGGTGGACCAGCTTGACAGTATGGGTCCAAACTAAGGATGAGGTGGGGCTCCTTGAGTTAAGGCTCTATGCACCCACTTCAGGGCCAGCTTTTGCAACAGGGATACTGCAGCAGTTCTGGAAGTCTTAAGTACCTGGCTTAGAGAATGTTTTAAATAGGGTCCTGTAACAGGAAGTCTAAGTCAGTCTTAAGAAGTGGTGTTACGAGTTCTGCTTATAATAAATTGCGTCTTCTCTTCATTATTGGATACAATTGCAATTATTTTTTTAAACACTGTAAAACCTATCCTTTCAGTCATGGGCTCTAAAACTTCTATAAGTTGGCAGATTCTGCTGTGTCTGAAAGCTTGCAAGTTTTTGATCTCTCTGTAAATCCTGCACTCAGTTATACCTGTGCAATTCTACTGACTTGCTGCACTTGCAGTTTGGCCTCCAGAGTTTATCTCCATTAACATTCTCAGGATAAAACCCTAGTATATTACATGAGTAAAAAGTGGCAATGCACTTAAAGTCATCTGAACAAAATACTGTATCTCCATATCACACTATTTAAGTGAAACTAAACTTTGTGATTTGTCTGGTTGAACATCTTCTTTAAGTCTCATTACATGGCAAAGTAAAGTGATTTTCATTTCTGAGATGTGATTAAATTCACATTCATGCATTGATTGAGGTTTAGAATTTTTTATTTGGAAAAAAAATGACTTCAGAAGCTGGCAATCTAGTGTTACAGTATGACACTCTGTGAGACCATTAAATTTAATCCTTCCTTCAGACTCACTCCAGGGGTGATTTCAATTAAATTTGTTCAAAATTTATCAGTTTCCTGCATGTAGGCATAAATGATTCAAAGCCACTTACATATTCACTGAGTAGAATGTATTGAAGGGTACATATTATTGTTATAACTTTTCACAGTTTCTTCATAAATTCACCTAATAGGAGTTTCTATTATTTAAAACTCTTATCGTCCACATTAAATGTTCTTGTTGTTCTTTCAGAAATAAGATCTAATTTTCTGTGCAAATTTTGAGAACACTCCTGAGCTACCAAAATTGCCTTTTTTTTGGCATGCTGATACTAGTATTTTCCAGAGGGAAAAAAATACACACTTAGGCAATTGGTGACTGAGACAGGAAAACTGCTGTCCATTGGTATATGACATAACCCAATTGATTTTGATGCTTTTAGGTGAGTTGATAGATTCTGCTCTTAGAATTCATTTTGATTTCTTTTCTGTCTCAATTACAGAGCATCATGGGAGGTGTGTTTTAACACTAAGCAAATACATCAGTGGTGAGAAGACAAACAAGTAAAGGGCACAAGCATCTTAGAGATAACATTAGATAAGAGGGTAAGTACCTAGTGCACAATAAATGTGTTTGCTCTTATCTATCTACAAGAGCCTATTAGACATTTTTATGCTCTTAGGAATTTATCTAGAGGGAACTATTAGGCAAGGTCTGCACTTTTAAATGCTGCATCCCTGCTGTACATGACTAAGTCACTGGTGTTGTATGCATACTCTAGTTGATCGTTTAGGAAAATCAGTTTGAGTTTCACACTGAGGAATATAATTTTTAAGTAGACATTGCATTTGACTTGCTTTTCAATACCTAATGGAACTGTGGGTCTGAAAATACATCTGTCACACAGATTATACATAGAAAGAAAATAAACAATACTGTTTTTCTACACTTTGAGAAAACAATTTGTCTCTGTTGTTTAAAGTAAAATGCTTTACTAGAGGAAGGAAAGGCATACGTAATAACTTCCTAAATTATCTTCCCAGGCCTTGTCTTGGAAAAAAAAATTCTACTCTTCCCAAACCATTCTAGCAGACAATAATGTGTATTCGCGAAGTTATTATTTGGTCCAAATGGCTTCAATAAGACTACTTTGTGGGATAAACCACAGATCACATTAGGCAAAGGTAGCAGAACTGAGTCAGTGTGGGAAAAGTTAACTCTGAATAAACATCTAAAGAATTTCAGTCATACTTTTCTTTTTGGATGAAAATGTACTCTCTCCTTGTGACCAATCATGTAAAATAAAGCATGAAATATTTTATTCAATGATGTATTGTCTGGGTTTTCTCAAAACAGTTACTTGTTTATATGAAGAGTGGCATGCTGTGGCAAAATTCTGCTCCATAGAATTGAATGTATGAGCAGTTTTCACCTTAGGCTGCCACATAAGTATTATCTAACTTCATAACAACATGCTCCTTCCCAGTCCCATCTCTTCTTTTCCATAAGGTAGCAGTGCAAGACAGTAGCTCCAGCTTCCTTACCTTTTTCTTGTTGAAGAAAATTGGTTGGTGTTCTCTTGTGTTCTTCATCAAGTAGCCAACCTATTCTAAGAGTCCTAATCACTCAAAAGCTTGACCACTGAAAGAAACAGTAAGTAATTAAAAGAATTGAAAGAAGGAATATAAATATCTCAACATTTTATGCAGGGACTACTGCACAAGAGTAACCTCATTAGTGTTGTAGGCTTCGGGTAGTAGCACTTAATTTGTAGTTTATTCTGGTTACTTTGGTCTCATTGGCACATAAGATAATAGATGTGGTACAGGGATGGATCCAGAGGGGTACACTGGTACACTTGTATTTCCTTTGATTTCTGGTGCACCTGTAGTTTAAAACCAACTGTTTGACAGAAGAGGCAGAATTTCTAGTTAAGCGGTACCAAAGGATTCACTGGACTTCCTGGCTCATTATAATCTACCTGATCCCTTCTAAACTCTTCATTCCACAGATGTTCATGGCCCTCTCTTCTTTTTAATGGTCTTGATGTTCCACTAATCAATCCATTCTTTGTTCTACAGTTCTGCTGTCTATTAGCTCCTGGTAATTAGCCCCCATTTCATAGCCCTGCAGATTTTTAAAACCCATTTTAATTAAGTTATATTTGTTTTTGCTTCAAACCTAAACTGAACAATACCTCCCTAGACCCCTATCAGATTAGTAAAACTTCTGGTTTATTTTTAATTGCAGAAAAATGTGTGTTGTTTCATATGTGATGATTCATCTCACCATCTGCACCCCCCTTTTCAAAATTTTAGATCTGACCATGGATGATAACAATGGTCAAGCTTGATCAAGTGAGAAAAAAATACCATACACAAAAGATATATAGGGCCAGATTTATAATGGTGTGTAGGTGCTTGATATTGTTGAGTTATAGTCGTTGCATTTTACTGTTGAAATGCCCACAAAAAGTGCAGGAATTAATTTATTTGTTTCATCAATGGCTGCCACAAAGGCATACTGGTCCATAGCTAAAACTCTGAGGTGCTCCTATGGTGACAGCAATGATGATAACTATGATTTCTAACATCTAGTTTGTTTTTCAGTTTTCAAATCCAGGACAAACTGTTTCTGTCTTAGTTGGAGGTCTCAATATACCAGGGAGATAATATATTTTGCAACAGTTGAGTGCTTTGTTGGATTATGCCAAAAGAAATACTTAGTGGCCTGAAGACTAAGCATATACAATGATTTTGTATTGTTTAAATCATTTTTTAATTTTTCATAAGTTGAATTCTAAAAAAATATAAAACTTGAATTTTAGAAATTCTCACAATGATGATGTTATTAAATACCTTGGAGCATACTTTTTTTCATAACATTTTTGAAAGATTTACAACATATATCTTCAAGCCTCTCAACATAGAAGAGCAAGAGACAGTATAAGACCATGACAATCCATAATCATTAACTCAATTACTTTTTTTATGCATAATCAACAAGAAAGCTTTATACAAAATCAAACACAATAACTCAGTTTTTAAAAAAAAAATTATGGGTGACTTTTGACCCAGCTGGGTCACCAAAAATATTTATATTCTTTAGATGAGGAAACAGAAATTCCTATACTATTTTGATTTATCCTACATATAAGGATTACAGCTACTTGCCTATATGATATTTGAACACATTACTATGATGTGTGGGTAATAATATTAAGTATGAATATGTAATGAAAATATTTGTTATAGTACTTTATTAGCTGACCCATAATACAAATACCAAAAGTAGCTATAATACACATACTGTTTTATTTACATTCAGTCAGATCCTGGATCCATTGTGTCAACACCAATAGATGTCCATTAAAGCTTTGTAGGAGTTTGGCTTCTTCTATTTGGGAAGTCTTAATTTTGAGAATAAACCACAAACTTTCAGCTAGTCAAATTACAAAGAAATAGAATGTTCAAACCTTAGAGAATCAGGATTCAGTTTTCAGGTCATATTTGCAAAATATATGAGGTTTAAAGCCCCATGCTGTATTAGCATCCTAGAGATGCTTTGTGTTGTCACAAGATGTAAGACTTCTGTAAGAGCTGTGCTTTAGCCTCCCTGTGCTTCTGTGAACTGAAGCTAAACAAATTAGGTATTTCACAGGATAGATTAATACAGCCCTAGATTTTAATATCTTAGTATATAAATGCTAATACTGGAACTCTTAAATAAAGTAAGTAGGAACAGAAATAAATTTTACAGGGAGAAACAGGTTAATCTCTGTGACCCTTCAGGAAAAACCCCTCTGTGATTTTAATATATTAATTTTCTCCCCATTTTCTAATAATAGCACAGAAAGCCTTCTACTACAAATACTATGACAAGAAAATAATTTAAGATAATCAATCAAATCCAAAAATAGGAATATTATTATTATAATTTATTTACATGCTCCGTAAATGTTCATAGGCAAACAAGGTTCTTTGGGTAAATCCAATATCTTTTATTAGACCAACTGAAATAGTTGGAAAAAAATTCTTCTTTGCAAGCTTTTGCGTACAAATACCCTTTGTCAGGCTGAGGAAGCATCAGCACTTGGTCTGCGCTCTTCCTGGATGCAATGAATAGTAAAGAAGCCAGAAAGATGCACGTTTTCTTGCATGCGTATCAGCCTCTGGCTTCTTTACTATTCTTTCCATCCAGGAAGAGCCCAGACCAAGTGCTGATGCTTCCTCAGCCTGATGAAAGGTATTTGTACCTGAAAGCTTCCAAAAACTAATTTTTTCCAACTATTTGAATTGGTCTAATAAAATATATCAGATTTATCCAAAGAACCTTGTTTGCCTATGTCCTTAGACCAACACGATTACAGCCAATACCCATAAATGTTCAACATTCTTTATAAAGCAAATGAGGAAAAGAGCACAGTTTGAGAGAATTTTGAATTATGAACAGAAGCTTACATTATCCACTTATAATTGAACATAGAAACTCTTTTCAACATTACACAGTTCCTCTATACAACCCACAATCTTAACTAATCAATCTCTTTAAATAACTTTTTTTAGATGATCATAACATATTAATTGATACTTTAAATAACTTATCATAAAAAATAAGTAACATGTATGGACTGAATATACAGTATTGATTTGGTCTCTGATGTGATATTAAGTGATATTAAGTGATATGGGGTATATTTAATGCTAGAACATTAAATAAATACAACTATATGTTACTACATGAAACAAGCAGCATAATTATTACGGCTGTGTGAAACAGCACTGTTTTGTTCTGACTTCAGTTTTGAGGTGTGGACAGAGCAGTGTTTTGTATCAAATATAATTTTGAGTTGAAACAGTCTCACTGTTTTGCTTCATTGAAACAGTGAAACTGTTTTGACACTGTTTTGACTGTTTCACTGGACCATGGGGCTGGGAAAAGGAACTCAGCCCAGCTGGGCTGACTTCCCAGGTCACACCGGGGGTGGGAAGGCAGCCCAGCTCAGCTGCCTCACCATGCTCCATGCTAGATCATGCAGGTGGTGGGGAGGCAGCCCTGCCGGATCTTGCACCAGGGATGGGAAGTCAGTCTAGCTAGATTGACTTCCCATCTCCAGCACTATGTTCAAAACATGTTGACTTTCAAAATATTTAAACTAGCTTTGTTTTGTTTTGAGGCTATTTTGATGGCCTTTGTTTCATTTCGATTTTGCTGTTTCGATCTTGAAATGAGTTGAAACAGTGTCAAAATGAAACAGCTATTGAAATCTTGCACAGCCCTAATAAATATATATATGTACATATAAATACATGCACCTATAATGAAGATATGTAGATTAGCATTAATATAAGACAAAATAATTACTGAACTAATAAAGTAATGTTTCTCATGAAGATTTCGTATTTATTTTCTGACCATTTTCTTAACCTTAAAGAAAAGGAGTTTAAATTGAAAGGATGTATTTTGTTTGTTGTGTGTAAAAGCATAATAGTGGCCTCAGCTTATCTTCTAGTAGAAAAAACAAAAAACAAAAACTAGTTATGGATGATTATTTGGATAAGGAAGGGGACAAATTGAGGGTGAAGATAATGAAAGAAACTGTCAGTGAACTTTCAGTTAGTCTGAATGAATTCAAGTCAGTGGGACCTGATGGACTTCATGCTAGGGTATTGGAGGAATTGGTAGAAGAAATCTTGGTGACCTTGGCAATAATATTTAACAAGTTGTTGGAGACAGGTGAAAAAGGACTGCCAAGCATAGTGTCTCTGTCTAAAAAAAAAAAAAAAAAAAGCAAAAAGTAAGACCTGGAGAATTATAGGCAGGTTAGAATCACCTCGATACTTGGGAAATTACTGGAACATATCATAAGGAAATCAATTTGAAAGCACCTGGAGGAGGGGAAGATGTTCAGGAGCAGCCAACATGGATTTGCTAAGAATAAATTGTGGCAAAGAAACCTGAGCTTCTTCTTTGAGAAAGTAATTAATGGGGGTGGATGAATATAATAAAATGGATACATTGTAACTAGACTTCCCTAAGACTTTTGACAAACCCCAACATCACCCTCGCATAAATAAATTGGAAAAGTGTGGACTAGATGAATCTACTGCAAGGTGGATAGATAACTGCCTCAAAAGGCCACAAGCAAAGGGTAATTATAAACAGATGCATGTTTGAGATTCTACAACTTTCCTAAGCATTTTGTTGACTGAGCTGTGATGGCCGAGAGGTTAAGGCGTTGGATTTGAAATCCAATGAGGTTTCCCCTCGGAGGTTCAAATCCTGCTCACAGTGTTTGTCTTTAAGCTCATTAAAGAATTTATGTGCGATATGCTCATGGAAGGTAAGCAGCATGGCTTTGCCCTGGTTAGGTCTTGTTTTACCAATCTTTTCTATGACCAGGTCTCTCACCACCTCAACATGAGAAATGAGGTAGATGCTATATACCTAGTCTTCCAAAAGGCTTTTGATCTAGTGTCCCACAATATCCTGGTGGGAAAACTGGAAGATTGTGGACTCAGCTGCTCCTAGATTTAGGAATAGGTGAGACAAGGGCTTGTATGGGATGTTAAGGATAGGGATGATCCTGCCTCAAAAAGGGGTTTGGGCTAAATGACCTCTGGAGGTTCCTTCAAGCCCTACTTTTCTTTAATTCTATGATTCTGTGGAACTATTGGTTTCTCTTTATATATTACTATTTATATACATTTTGTTAATTACTTTAAGCATTCCCAATATGTAGTTATTAGCTTTAAGAATATGACAACAGTTCCTTTCCCTTCCCTCTGGGTAATTATTTCTTCCATGATAAGTAACCTTTATTCTGAATCTTCTCAAGCAGTCCCACCAACTAACAGATGGGTGCATAGTGTTCTTCTGCTGAAAGTACAGTTTAGAGGAAAAGAAAAAAAAAAGTTACATACAATGCTGCAAAATTATCACAAAACAGGTGATAGGGAAAAGTACCACAGAGAATGGCACAAATATTAGAAGCTTGGAGGGTTTTATTTTGTTTTTTTTTGGGGGGGGGGGTCTTTTTAGTGAAAAAACAAATTGTAACATGCTTCAAATAAATTTTAAAAAGGGTTGTTCTCATTCTAGTCATTCTCTCTAAAAATGGGAAAAGATAAAATGTATTACTATAAAGAGATCCAATGTACATTTTCAGCACAATATACCATTTTCCTAATCCTTGAAAATGAGACTTAAATGAGACCCAAGTGATGCATTCACCTTTTACTGTATATGGATGGATTTGCTCTTCTGATAGTAACGTGGTACTGGTATAAAAAAGGTGTAATGTAGAAAAGGGGATAAAAGACAGGCTATCTAATTGAAATGAGTGCATAAAATGGAAATATCCACCTCTAAATTGAAAGCAAACTCAGCTTAATGTACTTGACTAAAAAGGATCTGGTAATCTTCTCAGAACATTAAAAGGAATGAAACATCAAATTTCAAGTTGAGTAACAAAGATTTTTAATAAATCTATTCAACAAGGGACCATGCCTTATGGCTAGAGAATAGCAAAGATATGCATCTTATATTTAACAAAGGAACAATTATCTCTAAAACTTCAGAACTGCACAGTTGACCAGGGTTTAGTACAAATCATAATAGAAAGAATAACGCCATGGTGGCAAATGGAAAATGGTATATATTGTAACTTAGATTACATTGAAACAGCGAAGTGTGATACATCTTATCTTTCTGGGCATCATTTCTGTGCCACATAGAAAATAATTAATGAATTATTATTATTAAGGATTATTACCAGGTTAGGAAGGATGATCAGGAACTGACTGATGAAACAGGATATGTTGAAAGAGAAATTTTAGGAAAAAGAAGGTCATTAGTGTATTTTATCAAGGTTTTTTCTTGTGACTGACCTGATTTTAAATCTAGGAATTTGTTAATGAAGTTTACTGATGACAGAAAGTTAGATAGCGTGATTAATAGAGAGGAGAACGAGCCTATTATTCATGAGGAACTGAGTGACCTAGCCCTAGAAAGACAACCCAAACAAATAGGACTGGCACCTAAGATTCATATTTAATAAATGGGGAGTTATAGGTGCCCCCAAAAGTGATCCACAAAACCCAGGTGCTAAGCAGGGAGGCACCTACACCTGGCTACTAAGGAATGGTAAGTACAGGAGTGTCTAACCACTTGCACCTTCTCAAAGGAAGGCTCAAGGCTAGAAGGATGGAACCTCCATCATTTCCAGAGAAAGACCTTTCTCAGGACCTGGAACATTGGGGCTGGATGTCCCTACTTAACAGCAGCACTGGGTTCATTATTAAGTATGACACCCCTATCATGGGCCATTTGTAGACAACACTTTTTAGGGGGTTAAAAGTGGGTTAAATGCCTTTTGCACCACTTTAATGGCATTTCTGTTTGCACATTTGGTGGTGTATTGCACGTTAATTCCAGTCTCTGTAGCACATTCAGTGGTGTAATGCGCCTTAAATGACGTTGGGACAGAGCAGCCCAGGAAGGCAGGCTCCACAGAAGGAAAAAAAAAAGCAGTGAGCCTGATCTATTTTTTTTTTCCCTGGAGCCTGCCTGCCTGCCTGTCTGAGCTGTGTGGGGGCCCAGTGCTTCCCTCCATGGCTGTGGTGTCCCCCAAGACTGCCTGAGCTGGGTGCCTATGGGTGGGTGCCACCTGTTGGGGGGCTGTCGCTGCCGTGGAGGTAAGCACCAGCACCACCCCCCCCCCACTCCCCACAGCTCAGAATATACCTATTATATATATAGCCCACTATACCTATACCAGGGACTGCTGGAGAGAGGCAGATAAGGATTGGGTTCCAACAAGGGTGTACATGACATGGGGGTTTTCTTTGCCCTAAATTGAAGTGGTGTTTAAAAAAAAAAAAACACCGCTTTAATTTAGGGAGAATTAAACCCCCATGTCATCTTCAAATGCCCATGGTCTTGAATACATGGTTAGTAGGGGTGCCTACTACTTGCCTATCTGGATAGTGATTACAGTACTTATCCAGGTAGGAGACCTAAATACTGGACTCCTTACTGCTCCTGATTTCTAGAAGAATGCCATAACCACTAAACTTTGGGCTAGGCTGGAGAAGGGGAAGGTCTCTTTACATCACATTGTTGAACATGGGCCATAAGACAACCAACAGTGCTAGATTCATGGAGCTAGAAGACAAGCAAAGAAGATAGCATGTGAGTCTGCACCTTAATAAGGTGTGTGCAAACCTACGGGAAAAGAATCCTGGGTTTTGTCCTCTACTATTAGGGTTATTGCTATATTTCACCATTGGAAATCTAACATAAAAAACAGAAATAGTGCTGGCAGCCAAGAATGAAGCCCAGGAAGCAGTGTGAAGTCAGTGGTGTTCCGCATGAAAATGCTACTGCTCAGCAGGAATTTCAAATTCCGTGTCAGTATGAGAAAAGTGAATTCAGAGAACCCCATACTTTGGCTGTTAGATAACGTAGAGGAAGGGGCTGGGGATACTCTTGGCATCGATGAATAAGGAAGCATATAAATCAAATTCTGTAGCATTCCACACCTTTCATAGGATCTTGTAAATGTTACTTATATGTGCTATTTTCAAAATATCTGACACAGAAAATTAAATTTCCTTTTTGAACTCCTTCTACTGTTGCAATATGTATAGTGCTATTACACACATCTGGAAGAAGTGGTGTTTTGTTTTGTTTTGCTTTCCTGATAAAAATGACCTTTAACTTTCATGGTGAAAGCTATTAAAACTTTTTTTTTTTCCTGAATAAAAAAATGCTGATTGAAATTAATTGGATTCTATTGAATTGCAAAACAGTTTCTATATTAGCTTTCTAAGTCTTCTCATGGTTGTTCCAGCTGCAAAATTTAGTTATGTTTTATCTTCAAAGATCCTAAAACTCTTTGCAGATAATAACAATTCAGGAACACTGGAAGCATCCATCTTTTTATGGGGAAACGCAAAACCCAATAGGTACACATCATTCTGCACAGGAACACAAAGTACAGAAGTTTTGGTAATTCTATTGAGAACAAATCTGTACTGTTATGCAAAGTGCCACAAGAACTTACATGTCTATTCAGAGGAAATCAGGTCTCCAATTTTAGTGAGTCAGTTGAACTGTATATAGCAGTAAGAAAAACTTAATTTATCTTTAATACCTGAGAAGACTAAAAAGTTGATGACCCTACTAAAATGTGAAAGTGGTGGGTTTGGGCAATCAAAACATATTTCTGCAGAAATATAAAAAGTTTTCAAAGAACAACAGAATCTCACCCTCGCCCTGTTACTAGAAAGCAGGTGGCCCCTTTAAGGACACAGTTTTCAGAGCACAGCCTGCCAGCAGAGCAGGGGTTAAAGGGTAGCCCTGCAGGCCAGTCAGCTGACTGGGGACTATCACATGACTGGGACAGAGCTCAGGCTAGAGCTATATAAGCCCTGGGTTGAGTTACCTAGGGACAGACAGCATAGGCTGTGACAGCGTATGGGGTTCCTGAAGGCCCAGGAAACTGGAAGAAAACAGCTCTGTAGGCCAGGGCCCAGCACAGAGCAATCTGGAGAGAAAGAGATGCAGGGTAAGCAGGCATGCTGCCTCCATTATTTTTCTTCTTTGTTATAGTCCAGGGGTTTAGCATTTATGTTGTAGTTTAAATCAAAGGCTTGGGTTGGGACTATAAGGGGAGGTTTTTGGATGTCCCATTACTGCCTGAGAGGCATGCAATAGCCTTGAGCCCTGCCAGGGACATTCTTGGGACTCAAGCAGTTATTAAGAGTGGGCATAGAGTGCTAGAAGGCACAGACATAAAGGGGCCTGAGGCCTGGCAGACAGGGACCAAGGGCCTGGTGTAAAATGTGAGCTAGAGCCTCAAAGCCAGGCCTGATGCAAGAGGCATAGGCTAGATGACCTAGCTAAATTAAGAGTGGAGGCCAGCAAAGCCAAAGTACCCACAATGACAACCGTAATATCTGAGAGTCATGGGTCATGGTGTAGAGGTGGCATGGAGCCATACAATTAGACCTTCAGGCAGGATCTCCCGACCTCTGGGATTTATTTGGAGCAAAGACAAGATCTGGGAAGCCCTGGGGCAGCCTCCCTGTTGAGAACCAGAAGAAATATCAAGATGTGGCAGGCGAGAGAAGTTCCCAGAAGTGAGTAGGAATACTGGGGACTCTGGGATGCCTCCAGGGGTTTTCGACTGCCCTGGGGATGGCACCTTGTTACACTTCAGTGTACAGTTTGCAGCATAAAAATCTGAATAAAGTATTAGTGAAACTCTCATAATTATTTTTAAAAACAAAAAATACTATAAAATGAGAATAAAACTGATTTATAGGCTGCAGGGTGTAAACAATCAGATACATTTTCTGTCCTAAAAAAATTGGATCTTACCAGTGAGCTGTGAGATTTGAGGAGCCTTCATACAACACTGGAAATGCACTTGACATGCTTGTGTGGTTGGTGATATCAAAAATGGGCCCCCTTGATCTGTTCTTTCTGTCAGCTCATGCACAGGAGCCAGACAATTTAGCTACTCAGGGGAAACCTTGGCAGATGAATAACCCAGATGCCAAGCTATGGATATTACTTTTCCAGCAGTGGCATCTGAATCTGGTTGGCCTTTGACCTGTCTTCCTTCAGACTGTGTAAAGCTGCTTGGTGGCTAGTCTGTTACTGAGATAGAGGAAAATGTTTTCCTGGAGGACAAGCTAAGTCATCTCCAATTATGAAGAATGCATATTTTGTTATATTGTGGCAAATTTTATACAATACACAAAGCTGCTGTGTTGCTTGTAAATGGAAGATGGAAGTCCATGTATAACAGCTGAACATCTCATTTCATCTCATAAAATGTAATCATTATCTGAATGGAGAGTTATTGCTCAAATGGGAAATAAGTCACTTTTGATGCATCATATCATATCAAGTTCTGACCACACAGTATGATATATTAGATTCTGCCTTTCATTTAATGGAAGGGAGGTATGAACTATAAAACAAATGTGACCATGAACTAGTGATCTTTTCTTTCATGAATTAGTGATCAGTCTGTTTTCTGTCTTACATAATGTCAATAAGCTTTGTACATCAGTCATTGCTCTTGCTGCTGTTCATCTACCTTCATGATGGAATATTTCTGCAAGCCGAAAACCAAATGTTGAATCAATCACAAGTTTTTAACAGGGGCTTGCTTAAATTAACAAGAAACAATAACATTATTATGAGGTAAAATCAGTTGTAATGTATGCCCATCATAATTAAGACTGCATAAGTTAAAAATGACTTTTTTTCTGAAGCTGAATAATGAATCCTCTTGTAAAATTATGGCTTTGCAATTATTGCTGAAATTTTATTCATAAGAACTCTTATTTGCTTACACCTGGTGAAAACATATTTCCATGCTGCTACGTTTGAGATCTAGAAGCTTGTATTTCAAATCTTCTTCTGAGGGGAAAAGCTAATATTGCAACATTGACAAGCATCTGGTCAATGATAAACTGGTTGACAGAACCTTAACTTTTCTCCCCAGAATTCTTTTTGAAGACTGACACTCTCTATATAATTATCTAACAGCAAATGAAAAAAAACTGCCTAAAAATAATGGAGGCAGCTATTAGTGGGTTGTCCTGACAAGGAGGGAAGTCATAGATTTGTTATGGAACAAAATGAATAGGTTATAAGTCTGTAGACAATGCTGGCCTTATGCTGAGCCTCCACACAATTTAGTTTTCACTGCAAGTTTAGTACAGCTAGAAGGATAAATGTAAACTACAGCATTTCACATCCCATAAACTAGCTCATGCCACCCCAATGATTGGCGGGCAGCATTTACTGCATCCTGTGCAAGAACTGTGGAGGTCCCACTCCCCAGAGAAATTATTTTGTTTCAGTGGAATACCTCTGACAGTTCTGCTGCTGCATAGCTTCTTTACAGTGCTATACTCAACCCAGCCCTCCCTCACAGGTTCTGAATGAATACCTCAAACACACTTCCTGGGGTATATTTCTGTATGGTGAAAGAGCCACTTGCATTAATAGGTGCTATGGATTTAAACCCCCTGTACTGCTATTAAAATGTACTTTTAAAGTGTTTACCATGGCAATTTAATTCTATTCCTCAAAAATTATACTAAGCCACTGTGCATTAGGAATTGATATATTTCACACAGAAGTGAAGTGAAGCAGGTTAATATGGTCACTAGGGCTGTGTGAAGTTTCAGTTGCCGATTTGATTCGGCAGCTGAATCTCCAAATCCGAATTGAATCAGGAGACCCATTAAAAGGTCTGAATTGATTTGGAGCAGCCAGGGAGAGGCAGGCACAGTTGGGCGACCGCAGGTTCTCATGTGGCTTCCCTATCTATGCCCGCCTCTCTCCAGGTGGGGGGAGATGTGGGAGAAGCCCCCATGGCTGCCAGGCTGGGCCCTATCCCCCACCTGGCCCCAGCCTCCTGACACTTAAAAAAAAAAAATTGCCCCGCACTCACCAGCTGTAGCAACAGGGATCAGGGCCTAAGAGGGCTCATGGCAGAGCCCCCCTGCACAGTACGGGAGGCAGAGGGTGTCACCCCTGCCACTCGCCACCTGTGCAGCAGCTGTCACATTGCGCAGGTGCAGCATGGCTTGGCAGGGTGCTGCACTTTGACTGGGAGCTGGGGCAGCTCCAGCAGTCAGCCAGAGCCCAGCATGTGCCTGACTCTCCTCAGCTGATCCAAATCTCCAATTCAGTGCTGAATCAGCGCCAAATCTCTAATTCCGATTCGGCTGAATCAAATGGGGACAGTGTTTTGAATCACCGAATCAAATCACTGTCCTCTGAATCAGCTGAACCCGAATTGAATACTTCCCTATACACACAGGCCTAATGGTCACATGTCTGAATGTGGTATATGTATTGCTGGAGGTGGGTACAAGAGCTCTGTTTTTGACAGAAGGCAGCGTTGTTCTTTTGCTTAAAATGTTCTCCTTTCGCACATTCTCTCGCCCCCATCCCTTCTCTCTGTTTGACTTGGATGGAAGAAAGGAAGAGAATATTTCCAGGCAACTTGCTATATTTACAATCAAGTGACATGGCAGCCAGACCATTACTTATCAACTCATCATTAAACTTTAATAGATTAATCATCAATTATTGAGGAATTAATGTTGAGATCCAGCTGTGCTGTCCCAGTTCAGTTCACAAGTGTCGACAAAGATACTTTATGGCCTATGCTGTTGAGCAGTCAGTTTCTCCATCACCTCTCATGCTCACATCTCAGTTTTCTGAAGCAGAAAAGAGAGAAAGTTTAAGTTTTGTTTTGTTTTTTAAACTGCGTGTGTGCATTTCTATGTACATACCGAGTGAGAACGAGAAAGAAAGGCAGAATACATCCTATTACCTAGGTACTTATTTAGGTACTGGAGTACCGTATTCAGTTTTGGGCAACCCACTAAAGAAAGGATGTGGAAAAATTGAAAGAGGCCAGCGGAGGGCAACTAAAATGGTTACAGAGCTAGGGCATATGACTTCTGAGGAAAGGCTGAAGAACTTGGCATATAGTTTAGAGACGAGGAGACTGTGAGGGGATTTAATAGCAGACTTCAACTACCTGAAGGGGGTTTCTAAAGAGGATTGGAGCCAGACTGTTCTCAGTAGTGGCAGATGATAGAATGAGGAGCAATTGTCTTAAGTTGCAGCAAGAAAAGTTTGTGTTAGATATTGGGGAAAACTTTCTTACTAGGAGAGTAGTAAAACACTGGAACAGGTTACCAGAGAGGTTGTGGAATCTCCATCCTTGGAGACTTTTAAGACCCAGATAGACAAAGCCTTGGCTGGAATGATCTAGTTGGGATGGTCCTGCTTTGGCAAGGGGGTTGGACTAGATGACCTCCTGAGGTCCCTTCCAAACCTAATTTTCTATGATTCTACTCAGTTCTATGAATAAAAGTTTGGACTTTTAAAACATCACTGTCTACCTAGTTGCATAATATTAATCCAGAGTACCAATATTCATTATTAATATTAGGTCATGTAATTGGGGGAAAGGACATTCTGTGTTGATATGTTGGTATTTTGGTTAAAAAAAATATTCATTACTATGTGAGAACAGAATCATTTGAATGTTGGGTGTCATGGAGCACAGAGCATTTCTTGTTGTTACATAAAATAGGCTCAGATAATTTCAGAGTTCAAACGCAACTGCATTCTGGCTATGATGCTAAACTGTTAATTGTTGACATGGCTGGTACCCAACAAAGAAGACCTTTAAAACACAGAAAGGATTACGTTTTACTTGTATCAGGGCCTTGTTACACAGTAATTTTGGGTGGTTCCTGGAGGTCTTAACATCTGGCCTGTCCATATATTAACACCTGAAACTAGTTTTAAGCACTAGTTATACAGCTCAAAGTTATGCCACTCCAGGGCAGGATTATCTCTGATCCATGTTACCTAGATCATGTTACACTAAGATGTAGTCATTCTAAGCTACACTTTAGCATAAACACCCTACCCAACCCCTCTCCCCTACTGGCCTGCCAACCCTCCCCAGCACCCCAGATCCCTGCTCACTGCCACCTCTCCCTCAACTTACTTGTAGATGCCTATACTGCATGTCCTGGAGGGAGCAGGCAGAGAAGGGTTAAACTGCCTGTCCAGCTGCCACTGCCAGTGCTCCTCTCTTGGCTGGGCTCAGCCCAGAGAGGAGCAGCAGCCTGACAGCTGTAGCAGCAGGGGCTGGGTAGGTAGGTTAACCCTTCCCTACCTGCTCGCCTAGGATAAACAGCATGGGCAGCCACAAGTAAGCACAGAGGGGGCTGGTGGGGTGCACGCAGGAACTCCCAGGGGCAGTGCTCTGGGGGTGGAGGGCAAGGAGGGGGTAGGATAGCCCCAGGGGTGGGGGGAGAAGCCCAGAAGTGGGGTGGGGGGTGGAATTCTTACCTTTCAGTCCTCTAAGCCCCTACTGGCCTGATTGTGTGACTGCTCCAAACTCGAACTACCACTAACACAGATCAACATTTATGCAGCTCATAGTCTAATATGCAACAAAGCCCTCTGATAACTTTCATACAAGTCTCCAGCTTTGAAAATTGTTATTCTGCTACATAATAAGTAAGTGGCTAGTGATATTCAGACAGATGCCAGACTAAGAAAGTTGGTAGCTATACACAACTTATTTTTGTGGTCGTCAACTTCCTAGTATCATCTGAGTAAATTTTACTGGAAAATGTCCCCATCTTTGGATGGACTAAAACAGTGGTGATAGCACTTCCCTCTCTTGCTCTTTGTATATGACACATTTCTTATTTTTCTTGCTTGTTTGTTTTTCCCATAGGGTGATTTATTATTGTGTGAGGAAAGGACAGAATAGCTGGTCTTGTTAACCCTTTTGGACAAATCCCTGTGAATGTACTGGACTGGACTCATTGACCCTAGAGACCTCTTCCAATCTCATGTTCTCATTAAACCTATGATACCTGTGAGAATACAAGGGATTTGGAGCAGAATCCTATTTCACCTTTCACATTTCAATGGTATCTATACAGTTATGTAACTACAGGTTTTGGCAGTTATACATACTATGTGCTTCAGCTCTGGGTGCCCAAGTGTCCACACTCCTACTGAGATGCTCAATAGGGCTGTGCTCAGGCCAAGCAGCTACATAATATTATAAGATCCCTGAGACCATGCTGATGCCACAGAGGGGTTTTGCTCAGGGTGCAAAACTTGTTCATTACACCTCTGCCCCTACTCGGCCCATCCTGGCAGTCCTAGACCAGGACTTGCACACCTGCAGCAAGCTCTAACTGAGCCCAGAGTGAGACCAGCCCTGCCACTGCCCCTTTTCAAGCCCTCTGTGCTGGGTGCCCACAGAAACATAGCAAGGCACCCCTCATGCAGTTCTTTGTACCCTGGTGCCACCCCACACTGAGCCTTCTCCCCACATTATGCCCAGGGTTCTAACACCACTTCCCCACAAAGAGTCCTGAGACAAGGAGTCTGTGAGGTGGCACTCCCCCAGTCAGCCTTCAGTGACATTTTGTCCCTTTTTCCCATTAAATTGTTGGCACTGGATTTATAACCCAGATACCTTGTTCTGGGTGAACCCAAACCCTCAGACCGACCATGACCTATCCATTCAATCATAGGTAAATTTTATTGATACACAGGGATAGCAGATAAAAATAATACATACAATTCTATATCTACCAGTCCTAGAGCTGTCATCAGAGGGAAGGTACATCTGGCCAGTATGCAAGCTTTACCCTGGGGTCCTCTCTTGAATGTCAGATGTCATCAACCTGGAAGTTGAAGGCTGAGGCTCTTCCCACCCCCCCACCCCCCCAAGTAGGTTGGGTGAGATGGGCTGGTGGTATGCCCTCTGTCCATGGTGGCCCTGGGTTCCCTCTTAGGGACCCTTTACTGCTCTAAAATTCCTCCTCTTGTATCTTTGTCCCTCTGTGATGACTCTTCATCTTTGGGCATCACTGATTGGTATCTCAGTGGTCGTCATACTGTCCACATTCTGTCCTGTCAGCATAATCCTTTGTTTTACAAATCCATCACATGTACATGTCCTAATTTGGGCTGTACCGGTCCTATCCTAATTTGTCCTGTTCCCTCAAAACCAGAAATCTCAAGGACCCTGAAGCTGGGCCCTGGTGCCACCTGATCTCATGTTATGGAACAGTGTGGTACATGTCTTTAATTTCCTAGCCTGTGTGTCTGCTCACTGCTTGCCTGTCAGAAACAGTGGGCCTTGAGGAAACTTTCAGAAACAGGCTTTTTTTAAATCAATTAACTCTTGCTGTTGCCCTGGACCATTATTCCTATAAACCAGTTCTCAAAAGCAAACCTCGAAATACCATTTTCTAGGCATCAGAAATCACCCAGCCTCTGAGGATATTGTCCATATGGGCCTTGAGAGAGTGACTCTTTAAGACAGTTTCTGCTTCCCAGTGAGGAAAATGTAGGCTGTTTCAGGAGACCCCAGTGACACCCGGAAAGCAACATCTGGCATGCAGGTAGTTGCCCAAGAGTGCAAGTCATCCTGTCAGTGTCATAAGATTTGAAGGTGCCATTTCATGAGGCCTTGCAGATGCCAGAGAGCTGTTCCATTCTCAAGTTCTGCTTGTTCTGTTCCATGGGAAGTGTCCTGAAGCTGTCACTGGGCACATGGAAAACATATCACTGCAAGTATCTTTAGGTGCTTCAACTGAGACTATCGCAGGGTAAGACACCTTTTGCAGCTGTGACCACAAACTAATAAAAATATCAAAAGACATGGAACCACAGCCCTGCGACTCCCCCACCAAAGACCCCATCCACAACTAGTGCAAAGCAGTGTTTTTCCACACATCTTTACAATATTTATAATAAATCTTTTTACTTTATTTTTCTTTTTAATTCTAAGCCCAAGTGATGCAAAGCAATAAAGCAGGGGTGGCCAATCTGTAACATGTGTGCCACAAGCCCCAAGCACTCAGTAAAGGGGACACTGGAATGGAAGGAAGGTGGCTTGAGGCTACTTCTGAGAGGACTTTCACCACCACGAGCCAAGTTAATACTTCCTTGGCTGGGCTGCTGTTGCCAGATTAAGGGCTTTGGATCCTAAATTGCCATCTAAAATTCCAGTGTTTCCAGGGCCAAGGAAGAGTTAACTTGGCTCTTTGAGGTGACACCTCTTCTTGTAGAAGTGTCCTAATGATGCTCTACTGCACAGGGTTGGAGACTCAAGCCCCCTGCTGTCAGTCTGGCACCCCAGGGGGCAAATTCTATAAGGTACACCTCTGGAATGAGTGTTCAGAGTGGAACTTGGGGAGATGGATGGAGGGTTACTTGTAACACAGCTGCCAAAAAGGTTGACCACCACTGAACTAAGCCACTTATCAGTATACTGGCTTTAAAGATTTCTGCCTCTTGGTTCTATGTGAGGACAGGTCTTAGGGTGGCAAGTTTGCCCAGTGAGATAGAACATTTTTCAGTAGCAAACCTTGTTTTAGTAGGCTTTGTACTGACTGATGTGAGGTAGCATGAAAAGAGAGTTTTTTTTCCCACTACATTTTTCTCTTGGCCTATCTTTCATGCCCTAAGTCAAGCCAAAACTGGTTGAAAAAGGAAAGACAATTTTCAGAAAGAAAAAAACCCTCTTAGCTTCTGGGGTTTTGGTTGTAGCCATGTTGGTCTAAGGACATAGGCAGGCAAGGTTCTTTGAGCAGATGTGGTATCTTTTATTAGACCGAGTAGTTGATGACTGTATTCCTGAGAAGGGTGACTGTGCCTGAAAGCTTGCTAAGAACTTTCCCCCAAATACTCAGTTGGCTTAATAAAAGATATCACATCTATTCAAAGAACCTTGTCTGCCTAAAAAACTCTTAGGGCACTTTTACACCTGCTCTGATGCATTTTGATTAAAACACATGGGAGCAGACTCAATGAACTGAGATTAATCGAGTCTGCTCGAGCGTTTTAATCAAAACACTCTAGTGTGCTGCAGTATCTCGTGTATTCAATGTCCCTGAATTTCAAAATGGCAGTATCCCCACGTTTAAAATGTCAAACATCAAATGAGCTTTAGTTAAAATGCCCCTGCCACCATTTTCAAGTGTGGGATGCTGAATACACAAAACACTGTGGGCGTTTTAATTAGAGTGGCTCCTGAGAGCCCCTTTAATTAAAATGCCCCCTTCCCCCCCACACCCTCAACCAAGTGTATGGGTGCCCTTAAATTTCATAGTTTGTATTTTAAAGTGTTCTAGTTTTTCTATACATTATAAAGAAAGTCTGTACTTATTTTAGTAATATTTTAATAAGTTTTTCAGTACAATTTGGAAATGAGGTTTCTTTAAAACTTGTTTTTAAAGTGAGAAATGTTGACAACATTAAGAATTTGCACAGGAAAAAAGGTTAATTCTGGAAAAATATAATTTTTTCCAACAATAAATTATGATTTTTTTTTCCTTAAAAATGTAAGTCACCTCCTTCCTTGATAATTGTATAGGATTTAGGAACAGGGAGGGGAAAGGGTTATGGAGTCAGCTTTCCTTTTTCCATGTAGGAGAAGGAGTTTCAAAAAAGTATCCCTTTGACATGGGGATCTTGAGGAGTTGAAACAAAAATTTTATCCCAGATTTTTCTTCAAAAGTGACGATCCATACATGTTAATTTATAACCCTGCACAGGAAATGCTGAATCTTTTTGTTTTTTCATGGTATTCTGAAAATCTGAATATCATGATCTTTACATGATTAAGAATCATTCAAATACTTTTAACACTCCCTAGAAAAAGAAATTTGCTACAATGTGATTTCATCATTGGCAATAAAACCAACAATAAAATAAGTTTTTTTTTTTGACAGCTAATTTCACTGATAAAAGTTATTAAACTTTTAATTATTATGGCATGTTCAAACAAGATGTCATTAAAATGAACATTTAGCTACACACTTCCTTTCACACGAAGACTGCCAAATAAAACTGTGTTGAACTGCATATTTTCAGTCTTGGCAAAATTATACAAATGTAATCCAATGTATAGCTTTTCATATCATGTGTTTAATTTTTTTTAAATGACAGAAAAATAATTAAATTTGAATGTTAACAGCAGAGGTTCTTTCTTCTGAAGAAATTACATTGCCATTAATCTTTCTTCTTGCTGATGTTTCACCTACTGTTATCAGGGTCCTAAAATCCAAAGCTGAGTATGGAGTTTTAATTTTAACTTTGCAAATCTTATGGCAATAAATATTCAGCATGATACTCCAAACTTCATCATAATTATGTCACATACCACTGAGATTTTAATAATGCAATTTATTTAATGGTTCAGTGCATTTTCTAGCAGTGCAAAGTACCTTGAAGAATATCCATTGCCTATCTGTGGTATCCTCTATTCATAGGGAACGGCTATAGCTGTAAAAACCGGGAAAAACTCAGCCTGGGTTTTGTGCACAGAATAAAGAACAATGCTCTTTTGATTCACCCAAATTACAACAGGATAATTGTGATCAGCTCTGGAGGAGGTGCAATCTGGATTGTAAAGCTGAAAGGGCATTAAATATTAAGCAACTAAAAAATTTCAAAATTATGTGTTATTATTAATGTGTTGTTGCTGCTGTTGTTGTCTTATTCTCCAAATGAAGCTTAATTAGGTACATGGAAGGTGGCATATTCTGAAAATGAATCTGCTTAGCAGCAGTATTGTTAGAAATAGTTACATGTACAGGAATCTGTTCACTGAGAAGTGTATTTTATACTGTCTGAAGAAAATATCTCACCCAACTGTGGAATTTGTCACTTCTGTAGTAAAATGTGTCAAGTTTTTAACAAGCTATATAAATATAAAATAGTATGCAAAAAATTAAGAGTACATTAATACTTTATTTGGTTGAAAGTGTGGAGGATATTTAAGGTAGCAAAATGTATTTATTCTATTGGTAATTGGCCAGAACATTGGAATTAGCAGCCTTAATGCTTATGGAATGTGCTAAAGAATATTTAATTATCCCATTTAGTTGGATTTGTGTATTTATGGATCATGCCAAAGATACCACCTCCTCTTTCCATGACTTTTATCATCATGTTATGCCATTGGTTCAGTACTGAGTCAGTGTGAAGAAGGCAATCTACTGAGTGACCAGCTTCAACTGCTTCCTGCTGCAGCAGTTTTCCTTGGAGAGCTTCCATCTCAGTTGCTCAGCAGGCCCAATCTTACGTAGCTTATGAGATGTGACAAGATCAAAGCTCATGGTGATATAGGTATAGGCTTATATTGTCTTGTCTATTTGGCTTGCTAGCAAATTTGTCAAATGCAGGCACATCTACATGAGATGCTTACTGCGCTGCAGCTCATTACTACTGCACAGTAGCTTGTTACTAATGTGCAGAAGCATCACTGGGCACGAACCATGAAGCAATGCTACTGTGCAGTAGTAATGAGCTACTGCACAGTAAGCGTCACCAGACAACTATGTGGGGACACTACTACACAGTAACGCCAGTTACTGCACAGTCATATAGTACTTATTTATGCAAGTAGTAAATGACTGCACAGTAACAACTGTGGAGTCAGCATCTCATGTAGATGCGCCCTGTATGTATCAAATGATATCTAGTAATATGGATATGCACAATAGTTGTTACTGAGAGAGACAGGGAGAGATAGTGAGAGAGAAAATTATCAAGTACTAATAATGATCCTTAACAAGACTTGCATTTCTTTTATATTTTTGACTCTGAACCACTGGTATATTTCCTAATCTTAATTTCAGCTATGGAGCTTGAAGAGTGACCACAGTTGCCTTGACATTATCTCTGTAATTATAAGAGGACAGATATGTTATGTCCCTTGCAATGTCTAGTAGCACTAAAGTGGAATTTTTCAGATTTATTCCATGGATTTGCCTTCTATGGCTATGTCCACATGAGCATGCACATGCATATTTTCAGTGCCACTGCATACTTGCAGTGCGGAGACAAATTTAGATACCAGGAAATCCTGGTATCAAAAAAAGTTGACGGGGAAAAAAAGCAGGGCAGCACAAGTGTCAGCAGTGCGTGCCACCTGAAACCAGAGCCTGGCCAGCCAAAGCCACACTCAGGCTGTGGGCCAGGTTCTGTGGGCCCAGATCACTGCCATTGGAGTCCCAGGAGGTCCTCAGGACCCCAAGTAAAGCTGCTTAGGCCAGCTGAGGTGCTAGCCTCAGTGTCCCTTACCCCATCTGTAGCATTTTTCCCCACAATAACCCCATATGCAGGGATGTGTACCAGGGTAAAATTTGTGCGGTTGCTTTGTTCCCCCATAGCAACTGTGCACTCCTGCTCATGTGGACGTGGCCTATGAGTGTATGTACACCTTGAATACTGTCGCAGTTTTGGTCCCATACCTCAAAAAGAATATAGAAGAACCAGAAAAGGAACAGAAAAGGGCAAAAAGGATGTTCAGGTGTATAGAGGGGCTTCCAGGGAAAAGGAGACTAAAAAAGAGTAGAACTTTTCAGCTTAGAAAAGAGACACTTAAGGGGGAACATGATAGAGGTTTATAAAACATTAAGAAGTATAGAGAAAATAAATAGGGATATATTATTTCCAGTCTCTGAGAGTACTAGAACTAAGAGACAAAAGGAAACTATAAGATAGTCAATTTTAAACTAACAAAAGAATTTTTGTTTGTTTATTTGTTTTTAAAACACAGGAAGTAATGAAACTTGTGGAACTCATTGCTACAAGAAGTTCTGAGGGCTGATAGCTTAACCCAGTACAAAAGGGGTTTGAACTAATTCTTGGAGGAAAGGCTGATCACTAGGTATTGAATATGGTAGACAGCAGTGCAGCCTCTGAATCTCTAAACCTCTTAGTTTTGGAAGCAGCAATAGGAGAGGAACAGAAAGTGAAAAATTCTAGGCATGCCCTTTTCACCTTTCTCCTCAGCATCCACTCTGTGCCTCTGTGGGAGAGAGAATGCTGGGTTAAGTAGATCTATGATGTGACCCAGTAAATGGAATTTCTTATGTTTGTATGTAAATGAGAAAACTGTTCAGTTTATCACTTTATATGAAGGTTGGAACACTTGAATGTGAATCCCCTCAGACACAAGAATGTCTTGAAACATGGTCTCCTACATACTGAGTGAATCCACTGACGTCTAGAATAGTAAACAAATGTGAGGACAGCAGTGCCTTTTTTAGCCACCTTAAAAAAAAATGGCTTCTGACACTACATTTTATAGGGAACCTAATCCTTTACCTATTACAGCGTAAAAACATAAGATGGTGATCACAAAAGCATCAGGAAGGACAATCGGTTTTATTTGGATTTCATAGCTAGTATCAGTAGAGACTGAGTGCTATTTACTTTGTAGCTTTACAGACATTGATTAAGTAGCTCTGTGAAGTACTAATACTGTACTCAGCTTCAAGATCAAGAGTGTTTACCTACCTACCAATACTTACAATCATAGAAAATTAGGGCTGGAAGGGACCTCAGGAGGTCATCTAGTCCAACCCCCTGCTCAAAGAAGGACCAACTCCAACTAGATCATCCCAGCCAATGCTTTGTCTAGCTCCATCCTCTTTGGGACCACCCTTCAGGTAGTTGAAAGCTGCTTTTAATACCCCACTCAGTCTTCTCTCCTCCAGACTAAATAAGCCCAATTCTCTCAGCCTCTCCTCGTAAGTCACATTCCTCAGCTGTGGTCCCTTATGCAGGTAAACAGTTTTTGACTGAAACTTCTACCTACATCCATGTTTCAGCAGCTTAGCAATGATTTCTTTTCCATACAGTATGAGGGTGTTGTAACAGGGAGCAAGAGGTTCCTGTTACTTTTAAGGGGAAAGCACACAGACTAAACTTGCTGTGGGAAGCTAGTTACATGGCACTAAGCAGCCAAGGGGCAGCCCCCCAGCAGTGCAGGAGTGAAGACTGCAAACAGCTGGGCTAAACTGCAGCAGAAGAGGGTAGGCTGACCAACAAGCCAAAGTAGAAAGCCCTGTGTGTGGCTGAAGAGTCACCTGACAGGAAGACGTGGGGCTTTGGGGCACCTAAGTTCAGTGCTTGAGAACAGGCAGGCAGTCTGGCCCTGTATGTCTCAGGGAGAGACGCTCCTGTCTCAGGGAGACAGCTACAGGAAACAGACTGTCAGGTACCTTAGCTATTCCATAAAGCTGGCAGGAGCCAGCCTGTGGTGAGGCAATAACCCAGAACAAGGTAGGTTTCAGTTGTGAACCAGGTCACTTGTATTTGCATTGTGATTAAGCTTGAAATGGGAGGCCCCGGTGTGGCTGACAGGGTTGGTAAAGAAGATACAGGGTTGCCTGAGGGTCATCCAGCATAGAACCCTATCAGGACAAGGGGCCCAGAGGCTGTAGTGGATGGAAGGCAACCTCACCCAGATCAGGGACATCAGGGGGGCTGGGATTGACTGAGAGCAGCGTTAGCATGGGTCAGAGAAGTCAGGGGGCTGGGTTGACTGAGAGCAGCCTTGCCATGGGCAGGGGCCCCAGAAGGCCTGAAAGATGGGGCCAGAGGCCTGAAGAGCAAGACAGGGCCAATAGCTCGGAGAGTGAAAAAAGGTTAGGCGTTGAGGCAGATAAAGCTGGGCCAGAACAAGTGGGCCAGGGCTGGAGGTCTGCAGCCACAATAACAGTGGAATAAAGCCAAGAGGGTTAAGGCCTACATGGTTAGGCAAATGCCAACACAATAACATCTGCAAAGCATGGACATGTCTAAAAGGGAGAATGGAGGTCACAAATATAGCTCATAAGGCACCTGGTACCCTGAGGCACTGATAGATCCAGGAGGCCCACAACTTAATGCCCAAATGGCAAGATATGGGCCAGCTGGGTATGGCTAGTACCAGCTAGCTAAAGTGAATTGGCACTATTCTGGGACCTCAGGGCAGTTTCTAAACACCATAAGAGTTCCATCAAAGTGTGGCAAGAGAGGTGAAAGGGGAGGATACCCCAAGGAGCTGGAATGGAGCAGGAATCACTTGTCCACCAGGGAGCATCACAGCCACCTCTGGGGCTCAGTCCTGCCATGGACATATTGTGCTATTGGCTGGCAAGATTGTCTACCCAATGTGCTTGAGCAATGAATCAAGGCAGCACAGTCCCTCTGGCTTGCTCTCCTTCTTGTCTTACATATACTCCTTTCTGGGCTGCTCAGTAGGCTAGATTCTGGATGGTGCCCTGGCTCATAAGTAGCTCATGTTCAGGTAGTTGGGATAATTTTTTGGGAAGTAGAGAGGTATAAAGGGCTTAATTTGTCTTTCTGTCTGTGTGTCTGTCTGACCATAACACTTTTGGCCAACTGTGCATGCACCACTGAGGGCCAGCAGTGATTGGCTGCATTGGCCCAGGCTGTACGGGCCCAAGTTTGAGCTGCTGCTGGGGAAGTTTGTGGTGGTGGTGAACATGCCCCAACCATCTGAGCAGCAGAGCTTCCCCACGCCTCCCTGCCTGTGGGTGAAGCGGGGGGTAAGGGTGGCAGCATACCCCCTGCCACCCATCTCTGATGCCCCCCAGAACAGCTGGCAGGGACAGGGAGGGAAGGATGGGAGTGGGGTGGAGGGTAGTGAAGGGGGGGTCATGGTGGTGGCTGCTGTCAGGGCTGGGCAGTGGGGTGGGAGGCAGGGGAGAGGGAAGGGGACCCCGACAACAGCTGGCAGTGAGGGGGAGGCAGTGGGAAGGGAGGGAGGCTGTGCGGGCCTGAGTGGGTGTGAGGCAGGGGGAGGCAATGGTGGAGGAGTCATGGTGGCAGCTGTTGTCAGGGCTGAGCAGCATGGAAGGAAGGGAAGGAAACGGGGAGGGGAGGAGGGGTCACGGTGGTGGCTCCCCCCTGCCGCCCAGCTCCGATAACACCCAGCAGGGAGGGGGAGGCAGCGGGGAGGATGGGGGAGGGGAGTGGGAAGAGGATGGGAGATGAGTGGAAGCCCTGCTGTGAGGTGGATGCAGAGGTGTGGGGGGAGGGAGCCTCTGCACCAGAGGCTGGAGGAAGAGGTGGCAGTCTTTACATGGCCAGCCCGGAAGGGTGAGTCGGGGGCGGGGGTGAGAGGGACTATGTAAACACTCCCTGAAATCTGTCATTCTTGATGGGCAATTAGCTAGTTTTATAATAAAGGTGAAATAGGATTTGGTTCCATCAGGCCAGAACCAGACTTACAGTAGATAAATTAACTATGATGGAACAAGTATCCCCTCACTAATATTACTGGAATTATTAGAATTAAAATACATATTAAATGTAGAAAGAACAAAGTAGGAGAAAGACCAGGGCATCAAACAAAAACCTTAAGTGCAACATGAAAATGTTCAGTAGAAAGGAAATAGCAGTCGAGAATGCTAGATGGAAGAGAGAACTGATAACATGTTGACAGTCTTTCTAATGACAAGAAATTCTTGTAAAAAGCTATACATGTACAAATTAAATTGGGTTCGGCGTGATCTAAGTATGCACTGATGTTTCAATATAAGGTCAGAAATTGGGCCTGAGCCCATGGCATTGTTACCTAGCCCCTAAGTAGGTCAGAGGATGAACTTTGCCTGACCCATTGATTGAAGAGCATAGGCAAAACACCTTGAAGCCACTGATCTTGGTACCTAGTGCACAAAAGTGTACCATGTGCAGAGCCCAAGAAAGTCAAGTGCACTTTATATATTAAAAGCTGTGTTTGGGCAGGGCTCGGTGCCTGTGTGGGGCTCGTCATGTGTGTGGGCTTGGCTGCATGTGGGTGGGACTTGAGAGCATGAGTGTGGGCTGGGCAGTGTGTGTGACTGTATGTGAGTGTGAGCCGGTTAGTGTGTGAGTGCTGAGAAGATTCTGAGAGAGAGAGAGAGACTGTCAATGTGGTGAATGAATCAAGTGGAAGTGGCTTTGTGGTGTGTTGGTGTGAGTGATCATTGTGTGGTGTTGTGTATTGGGCTACACTGTGACCCTGAAGGTCTGATGGGCCAAGAACTTCCTTGAGAGTGAGGTCGCTGTAGAGCTAGCCATCATCCACAGCAACCTTGACTCCTGAGGTTCCACCTGTCTTCACCATTGTTGGCCTCCTGTGAGAGTGGTCAGGGTTGGCTGCCCAGATTCTCTCCCGGGTGTACATAGCACTTAAGCAGTGGCCCTCTGCTCTCTAGAGTAAGTATACCCTTCTCCCTTTGTTTCTCCCTCCTTCCTTCCTTAAAAGCAGGAGGTAAGCCACCACCAAATAATCCTTCTTGGTGTGACCCAAGTTTATTGTGATGTGAAGTGGCAGAGATCCAGCATCCAATAAAAATTCCCCCTTAATATAATAAAAGTTACTAGGTCTCCAGTTGGTGTTAGTATTTGTTAAAGCTGTTATTTGAAGTGCTTATATTTACTTGTTACTTACCTGTTGTTAATTAATAAACCGTTCTGTTCGTGTCAGTCATACAACAGTGTGGGAGTCTCTTATTAGTCATAGTGTAAATTGATTGTTGGGTTGACGGGGTGGTGACAGATACACTCAGTCAGCTCATTAGCCAGTGAGAGGCCAAAAAAATCACCTCATTTGGAACTAGACTGGGAGTCAGCCATTAATTGGGCGGTGCCAATTAGGCGCTAATTAAGTCCAGGTCCAACATCAACAGCACTACTATAACATGCTTTGCAACACTTTGAGTATTTACCTTCTATGCCTATACACCTTCCATCTGCACACTTATTTTTATTTGCTAGCTTGTTATAGGAGACCCTGAGTAAGTCTAAAATCAAAGTATTTTAATAGGTAATAATAGTAATTGTGACTGTTCCCTAATGCCCCTTTTGCAGGACTTTGTCCAAGGCCTACAATCTAGGTTTACATAAGATATCACAGGTAATGACTAGATTTCAACTCAATCAGAATGACTTGTCAGCTGATATAACAGGTACAAAGGTTTGATCTTGACCTGCTTTGAGGGTGTTGGTTGTAGCCATGTTGGTTTAGGGACATAGATAGACAAGGTTATTTGGGTAAATGTGATATCTTTTATTAGATCAACTGAATAGTTGAAAAAAAAAATTATTTGCAAGCTTATGGGCACAGGCACCCTTCATAAGGTACATGTTGGCTAAAGCTTCTATTTGGACCCTAGAGACAAGGCAAAGACCAGCAGACTCTTCCTATGCCTGAGAGAGGGCACCTGTGCCCAAAAGCTTACAAAGGACACTTGTTCCAGCTATTCAGTTGGTTTAATAAAAGATATCACATTTATCTAAATAACCTAGTCGCTCTTCACTTGCAGCTTTCCTAAGCCATATAATAGTCTTCATTTTTTAGAATGACTCAAAAGCATCTCAGGAACAAACTACAGGCAAAGAGCGGTGAGGGGTTGCCTAAACTGTGGAGTCAGCTGGAGCTTATTTCTGAGACAGATGTTGAATAGCTTGAAATTGTCATTCTTTAGGTGGCTGTGTGTCCAGTGTTAGAAATGTAAGTACCTTGGGAATTACTTCACCTCCAGAGCTAGGTAAGTATTTAAAGAATACAACTTTGTACTTCAGTATCTGAAGTAGCAAGCAGGTGCCTAAGTTCTCCTTGTGCATGTAGTTCCAATCCTCTTTAAGGATTATGTTCTTACTAAAATTTAATTTACTATCCAAGCTCTTTCCATGCTAGACCTGTTTAAAATAAGGTGAAAGTTAAATTAAAGTGGGTAAGGATTGTTTATTGTTTTTTGCCCACTTCCTTCATTCTGAAAGGAATCTTGCTCAATTAAAAAAATAAATAAAGGAGAGAGAGAAACATAAATCAGCCCTGACTTTTGGGTCAAAACCAAAGCTGAAAATGAAACCCTAACATAAATATTTTGAAAAGTAATATCTGCCTAAAGTAAAAGGATTATATCTGAAAGCATTGTCAAAAAACTGGACAAAAAATTCCAATGGAAGTTTTCTGCCAGGAAATGTACTTTCCAAGGAATGTGTCAATTTCAGGGAAATTTTCAAATAAAAATAGTCTAAATACATTTTTCAGCTTATCTACTATGACAACACTGACATATTTTGTTTTATAATATCAGAATGTTTCATTTTGATGTAGTTAAAATGTTTCAAGTTGTGCTTGTTTTGATTCATTTTGTTTCTTTTTATAGTAAAAGAATGGAAAGATTAATTTTATTGCCATGTTTCAATACTGTATTGCCATTTTATGTTGTAAAGTTTTGATATTATAAAATAATGTATAACTTCATCAAAATTAAAAAAAAATAAATTATTTTTTGATAATGCTAAATAGAAACTTCTTAGAATTATAATTCTGCAAAACGTTACTATTTTGCCTCAATGCAGAATGAAAACAAATTTTGAAATGTCAGAATTTTTCAGGAGACAGAAACTCCATTTTCCAATGAGCTCCACGAATGCATCTAAACCAGTCAGAGCTCCAGCTGCTGCTATAATTTATTTGTAGAAAAAAATAAACATTTGAAAGTTATGTAATCTTTTATTTGTTGCATTAACACTTAATTCTTCCCTGTATTCCTGCCCAACATCAAATTCGTAACAGTAAAATTTACTCACTTTAATTCCATTGTGTTTTTATTCTGTTTAGATACTATAAAACCTATACCTTTTGTAATTCAACAGGAAGATTTATGTAATGAGCAAAAAATATATATAGTCAGAGATAAAATGCCACAGCTGTATTTCCCAGTATTTAAACACATGTATTTATTCAATCTGGGCATCAGAGATTGGAACTTCTTCCCTTGGAGATCATAACTTAGATGTTGACTATGTTTCCACAGAGTTTGAAGCTGGGTTTCTGTCTTGAAAATGTGATGCACTACTTAACATCACACCTGAAACAATGCTTTGAGATGTTCTATGATGCATGCAATTAAAATCCATCCTTCGGAAAGTAACATTGTGACACCCAAAACTTAGGCTATTATGTAAATAGAGAAAGGACTTGGATTAAATGCTAATGGAAAATATGGAAATAGGAAGCAGTGATAAATGAAGTAATTGAAAAGGGAGAAGAAATTAGCTGGAATTTTGTTCGCTAATTTGTCAAAAAAGGTGACTGAAAAGGTAGAAACTCTATAACTTTTTATAAGAGAAACTGGGGAAAAAGAGAGGCATGGGGAGAGGAAAAATATAATTACAGTATACTGTGAATATATGTAATAAAATTTTAAATTACTAGTACCACTTAAAATGGAGAGTCCTAAGTGCTGATTTATTTATATAATTACTAAGCTTCAATGGGATTGTTTTTATATATTAATTAAATTCCCATTGATTATTTAAAAGCTATTTATGAAAGCTGAGGAACTACATAACTGTTTTATTTCTATTACATAGTTGTTAAACTTCAGTAAATACCCTTTTAGGAATGATTTGGTGTTTAATTAGCATACAATAGCTGTCCTCTTAAAAACTAAATTAAATGCCTATTTGAGGCACTTAATATGAAGTCTTAACCAAATGTGGATACCTGCAAGGTGGTAATTTCAGATTCATGCTAGCAGTCAAGGTCTAGTAATTCTGTAATCCTGAAGGTTAGAAAGCCCAAACTCAATTCTCAACTAGATTTTTAACTCAGAGGAAATAGCATCCTGGCTGACTAGAATTTTGCTGCCCTCTTGGACAAATTTTTAAATCCAATCAGTAAGGACATTTTTAAAATAAAGAAAAAAAAGTTTTTAAATGCCACAATTGTTGTTTTTAAAAAATACTTGTATAAATATTGGTAAAAAATGGTGTTAAAAGCTCAAAAGCAAGAAGATTGAAGCTACTATTTTATAATAAGACAACTAAACAAAAGAATGAATGCTTCTTCTCAAAGCAGTGTGCCATTTCCTTAACTACAAGGGCACTTATACACATGTAGCAACTCTGCTTTGATGAGCTGGAAATCCAGCATGTCAGAACAGACTCAATTAATTGAGTCTGCTAAAGCATGCAATGTGCCCAGCGCTGAATTGGGTGCAGGTGTATAAGCAACACAGTGCACATCAGCGCTGAGAAAATGGTGAATGGTGCACTTTGAATTAAAACATGTGCTTTACAATGATAGAATCATAGGGTAGTAGAGCTGGAGGGGATCTCAGACTTCATTTAGGCCTCTGGCCAAGGAAGGATCATTCCTAAGTAAACCATCAAGTCAAGTGTCTGGCTAATCTGTGCTTAAAAATTTCCGAATATGGAGATTCTGCCAGCTCTTTGAATAGCCTATTCCAGTGCTTAAATATCTTCATAGTTAGAAAGTCCTTCCTAATATCTAACTTAAATGATCTCATGTGTAGTTTAAGACAATTTACTCAAACTGATTTACCTTGTTCTATATTTAATACAACAGCTCACTGCATTCATGTTTATTATTTACTGGGCTATCATTTCTAGAATTAGAAGTAGGTGTAAAAGAAAGTGGGGACGTTCAACATACCCCAATGGTGCTCTTGAATGGCACTCAAAGAACATATTCTGTTCCTATCTTATTTGGAGATAAAGCAAAATAGAGAGTACAGGGATTGGAGATATTCAAGGTGGGATGGAGGGGCTTGAAGCTGGGCGTTGTCTGGAATGTTGGTTGGAGAAACTGCAGCATGGGATATAAGAAGAGAACTTTGTAGGATTTTTTTTTTTTAATGTTGTATATTTGCACCCAGTTTACCAACAAGTCCAGATCATTTTGTATGAGTGAGTTGCTCCAGCCTGAATCAGCACATTGGGCATTTATACACATGCTCCAGGAGTGTGGAGGGGAGGGGGTACATTTTAATTAGAGTGAATCCAGGAACAACTCTAATTAAAGCTCCCAGAGGGTCTTGTATATCAGCATCCCTGGGCTTCAAAATGGTGGTGGGAACACTTTCTGTAAAGCTTGTCAAAAGAGCTTTAGATAAAGTGCCCACGCTGCCATTTTAAAGTGCAAGGGTGCAAATACACAAGATGTGGGAGGCTGCTGGAGCACAGTAATTACTATGCTCCAGGATACTCAATCAAGTCTGCTCTGATGCACTGGAGGTCCAGCGTATCGGAGCAGCCTCCTTGCTCATGTAGAGGCACCTGTTGCTCTGAAGCCTGAGCTGGTGGACTTTCCTGGAAGCCTGACTGCAAAATGCTTTTCACTGTCAGAGAATGGCAGGGAATGGCAGTAGCCACTAGCTTCACACATTCATGGATAAATGTGGTCTTCAGAGTTGTTTTGTTGTTGTTTGTTGGGGGGGGGGAGAGGGAGGGGGTTTGAAGTGTCCACACACACACACACACATTTTCCTAGTGTGGTAAAACAAATAACTTTAATTATTAAAGTGTCTGTCTTTTTTTCCTTGCGGTTCTAATGATTTGCTGTATCATTTTTTAAAGGTCTTAAATCCTAAAACATAATCTGATTGCATCTGAAAGATTTACAAAATACATCTTGTGTACATAACAAATCTTGTGGAATTATGTCCTTTAGTATATGAACAGGCTCTAATCCCGGATTTGTCTGTTTTTGTGATGTCACCATTGGCCAATAAGAACCAGAGATTAGTCTTTTTATACAGATGCAGGCTTTCAGATGATTGAAGTATGAAAACTATTCTCTTTATCTAGTGGAATAAAGTTTTTTGAACAGGTTTCAACCTGTGCCCAGCCTGTTTCATACAAATGCAGGAATAATTTCTATCATGACCTAATTGACTTCTGCAGTGGAGAGGCAGTTGAAGTTTGCTTCTGGTCTGTGTTTCTGTAAAGAAAGTTTTTGAGTCTAGAAAGAATATGCCACAGTTTATTCTCACCTATTATTTTTATTGTATTTTGATCAATTTCATTTTTTTTAAATAGAACATGTCCTAAATTAGAAAATAATTTAAAAAACTGTAAGGACAACATTAAGGCCCATTTTCCAGAAGAAAGACTGATGTTGGTTTTGTGATAACTACTACAACCACAATTCTGTATGTCACCATGGGACCAAGGCAATGGAAATCTCTCTCTACTGAAAACCAAACAAAAAGCAGGACAGTGACACCTTAGAGACTAACTCATTTACAGAGGCATAAGCTTTTGCAAACAATGCTGAAAACCTTGAACTTTGTTTAACTGATTAGTACTGATGTTGCACACTGACTTCTTAATTATTCAGATGAGGGTGTTAATCCTCCCAGAGATCAGCCCAGTAAATCATGGTGGGGCCCCAACTCTCATTAAGTCTGTGGCAGGCATGCCAGTAGAAGCTCGGCTTTCCAGCTCTAAAGGGCTTTGAGCCTTTGCTGGAGCATTTCCACCAATCATTGTTGCCCTGAGGGGTCAGGCCAATGCTCAGGATCTCAATAATTGTGCTGTTAGGCAGGAGGGTGTGACACAATTGCACATATACAAACACACAAATCAATTAGGTGCATACAGGCACACACACTACCAGCTCAGGCACATACACATCCAAACCAGCCTAGGCACATGCATACCTATCACCAATTCAAGCACATACACTATACACCCCAGAAGTTAGACACAGATCACTAATTCGTATACCATGCACACAATGCCATATTATATATATATATATATATATATATATATATATATATATATATATATATACACACACACACACACACACACACACACACACACACACACACACACACTAGTTCACAAACATACAACCCACCTACACATACACACAGATGAGTTCCTAAGTTGGGTGTTGTGATGTATATGTTTGTATGTATGTGCTTGGTGTACTTGGGATACCTGGGGAAAGGTTAAGGTAAGAAAGTAGAAGTGTAGGGAGTGAAAGTTGGTGGGAGTGAAAGTCACCGGGACCAGGATTAGAACCAGTAGACTAGAGGGGCCTGGGCTGAAGAACTAAGGCGCAGGGGTAACTTTAGGTTAATTGATCTTAATTGATTAAAAGACAATGCCCAAAGTCTACAGAACAGGGGAGCTGGGACTGGAGCCAGAGCTATGGGGGAGCTGAAAAGGTAGATAGGGAAAGGGAAAATGGGACCAAGGGAAAGTGTGGGTGTTAAAGAGGGGCTCTGGGTGTAAGGTGCCAGAGAATGGCTCCGGGGCAGCTAGAGAAGAAGCAGGGAGCGGTAGTAGGTGCTGGGAGCTGCAGAAAGGCTCCAGCTGCTGCAGAAAACTGCAGGACAGCCACGAGGAGCTGGGAAGCTGTGAGGTGGAGGGAGAGGGGATGACTACAGAAGGTGCAGGGGAAGCCTGAAAACAGGGAGACAGACAGCAGAAAATCACAAGAAAAGCGGCAGGAGAGACTGAAAGGTGGCAGGGGCATTGGAAAAGCAGAGAAAGGCAGTGGAAGTCACAGTGAAAAGGAAGTAGGAATTGAGAGGAGATAGGGAAACTAGTGGAGAGGGGTGGGGGCTAGAGCTGAGAGAGAGAGAATGAGGCTGGAATTTAAGATAAGAAAGGGACTGAGATTCAGTAAAACATGACCCAACTCGGGGTTGCAAATGACAGTGGTTTTATTGAACAGGGGAGATGGTAACACAATGTCTTATTGGTTCCCTTGCACCCACCCAACCCACACACACACACACACACACACACACACACACACTGGCAGCAGGGTTTAGAGAGGCTTGGTACAGGGGCTGAAGTCCACTGAAGTCCAGGAGGAGAGAGAGAGGGGCCAAATTGTAGGAGGAGGTGTGCAGGTAATATCTACCTAGCCAGGCTGGAAAGGGGTCCTTGTCCAGTAGGTGTTGTCCAGAGGGGGGTCACCAGCAGGGCCTCTGGGTGGATAGGTGGTGTGGCATGGTGCTGGTCCAGATAGAGAGGGCGTCCCACTGGGCCGGTCTTCACTGCCCCTTTTTATAGGGGCAGACCTTGTGTGACCCTAGTGACAGGAGGCATGCCCAGGCAAGGGTCAGCCCCTGGTGTACTGAGCATGTGTGCTTCATGCAGGGATGTGCAGTTTTGGGTGTCTGTAATGGTGAGAGTTGCTGGTTCTGCAGGGTCTTTTGTCTTTCAAATTCTGGGTTCTTGTCTCTCTTCCTGGGTGAGGTCCATGGTTCCTGGATGAATCAATGCGAGGTGATGGCCCAGTCATTACGGACCATTCAGTAGAGGCCTGCTACCATTGTATTTCAATTGTTCCCAATCATTCTCATTCATCCAGGAACCAATTTACAGGGGAGGGGTATGTGACTCATACAGTTGCAACATGGGATGCCCAGGCAGAGGACATAAGATGGAGGCTTGACACATAAAATGGAAACTTGACATGACTTTGGTTCACTTACAAACACAGGCCTAAACCATACAATATCCATATGAAACAATAAAAATCAATACGAAAATGATAATAATACAATATACAACAGTAAGAATCAATCCAAACCTAATAATTATACAATATAAAACAGTGGATATCCAAAACCAAAAACTTGCTACCAAAATAAAAATGTTAGAACTTATCCTCAGTCTGAGCTCACTTATACTTACCTATAGGGAATAGAGAGGGAGAGAAAAAGTCAGAAATGGTTGGGGAAGGGGAGGGAATGCATTTTAAAATAAAGAAAAACAAGAAAAACTGGAGGTATCAGGTAGTGGTTAGGAAGAGGCTGCCCCACCCCTGCCTGGGGCAAGGTGAGGATCCTGGACCTGGGTGAGGACTATACTCCTACTCACCCTGATTGGTCCCTTTGCAATCCGGGGGCGAAGCCTACAGAGGGTATAAAAGAACAGTGTGCCTGGCACACAGATACAGTGCATTGAGGGATGGAAAAGAGAGCAGGCAGAAGAAAAAGAGCTGGGGAGAGCTGCCCAGTGGGGTGAATGCAGTTGCCCCCAGAAGCACCCAAAGACTCCTTCCCATTGCCAGATGAGGAGCAGCGAGTGGCCACATCTCAGCCCCGCCACTGAGAAGCAAGGAGCAGTGCACAGCCCAGTTCACAGGGTGGGACCTTGCAAGCTGTATGAGGTGGCTCTGGTCTCCAGCTAGTGAGTGCACAGGCGGTGCACAGAATGGACCCTGGGAGCCATGTGAGATGGTCGGGGTCTCCAAGCCATGGCATGAGGCCAGGGGAAATCAGTGCAGGTAATGCTGCACGGCAGGTCCAAGTGGGACCAGGATCCTGGGAGCTCCATGGGGAGCTTGGGTCCAAGCCAGTTGATGCATGAGCCAAGACCCTGGAGCCCTATGAGGGGACTCGGGTCACCAGCCATGGCATGAGGTCAGGAAGGTGCAATGCAGGTGGCTCTGCATGGAGTGGTCTGGGAGCAGACCGAGGCCCTGGGAGCTGCATGGGGCAGCTCAGGTCTACAGCCCCCCTGGCATGAGACCAGGCATTTAAAGAGGAAGCCTTGCACAGAGGGCTTTGTTGGAACCAAGACCCTGGAATCCTGCAAGGTGGCTCAGGGCTGCAACCCCAGTAAAAGGAGTAAAGCCCTCGAGTGCACACCCCACAGTGCACAGGGCCACCAGGGTCAGCAGGCCCAGAGGGAGGCAAAGACAGCTGGAGCCTCAGCAAAAAAGGCAGCGACTCCCCGGAGGAGACAAGAACCCTCCAGCAAGGCCCCAGAGTCACAAATTTGTGGGGAAAAGGACTATAGGGGAGGGGGAATTCACCTGGGTCAGTGAGTCTGACGATTGGAGGGGAAGCTCGAAGGAACAGGGCTCCCTGCGTTTGGAGTTTAGGTTGTTTTAGAAATATTTGGGCTGGGTTGAGAGGGAAGCCTGAAGAGCACTGGGGGAGCTTCTCCCTCCCCTTTGCAGCCACGGGAACATAGCCAAGGCTCCAGGGCAGCCTGGGCCTTGGTGTCCTGGAAGAGTTAACTTGTGTTTAAGGGTTGCTGCACCTTATATTTTGTAAAAGGATACCCTATATTTTGTGTGTTCATGAGCATAGGTTGATAGAGCTTAAGATTGTTTGAGTATATGGAGGTTTTAGTTGGATCTTGTTCAGCTGAGTATTTGTTTAAGATAGAAGTATAAAAGTGTGTATATGTCTATATGTATGTAAGTGTGTATGTCTATATTTGATGTTTTAAGAAAGAAGGCAGGGGTACTAGAATACTGTAACTAGAAAGTGGGCAAAGCAGATGATGCAGGTTTGGGTATCACTCATTGGACATGCCTACACATTCATGAATGTGTTTTTGCTATTGCACATTAAGTGTAACACCTCTAATATGAGGCACTACATAAAGGTTCATTAGGCTGCCCTAATGTACAGTAGCAAAACCAAATTCTTTTTTAGTAACTTTTAATGCCCAGTAGACAAATTGTACTGCACATTAACATACTAGCACTGTTTTTGATGTGATGCTTTAATGAGCAGTAGAATAGGCTACTGTGCATTAGCCTATTCTAGTGTAAATGTGCCCATTATGACTTACCATTTAGGGGAAAGTTATTCTGTGAAAAAATAGTTTCCCTGTAAAAAAGTTGCCATTATATTTTCAATAATGGATACATTTTTAGGAAACCTTACAACAATTCATATAAAAATAAAAATAGACACATAGTTGCCACTGTGAATAATAATAAAGTATTTTTTTGGACAGCAAAAAGATATCCATACAGGCTGTGTTTTAAAAATATATGCATTTTCCATTTCTTATTTAGCAAAATATGGTGGGTAATCCTGATAATACAAAAGCACTTTCAAGTATTTATCTTGAGTGCCTGAGACACGTACAAAACTACAGGATTTGGAGATTAACACTGACATATTGATAAGAAAATACTGCACCTGTTATTAGCATTGTGCAACAGATACTGAACAAGATAATAGAAGCTCTGATGAAGACTACATGTTCTCGTTTCACAACTAATTATAACATTTAAAAGGAACCCCCGTCTCATGACTGCAGACACCGTTTCATTTCAACTATGACTAAACTATCATCGTCATGAGATGCTTTCAATTTTTCTCCTTTGCCAGCATGACCTTCCTGACACTATATGCTTCTAATGCTCCTCTGTGTGAATTTCCTTTGGAATTGGTGCCTGGCATAATCATGATCCTTCTGGATTTATGGTAGCAAACGTAAAATTGAAATTCTTGTACTACATGAGCTGCAGGGGGAAACTATTTCCAGAAATTCTTGCTGCATGCTTTTATTGGCACACTGAATCTTCAGCAGCATAGATATACATCTCTCTCCCCCGCCCCCTTAAAAATATTTAGCACATTTTATTTAAGAACCAGTAAACTTTCTGAATGAGTTAGTCTATAAGATGCCACCCACCCTGCCCCTGAAAACAAAGTATAATTTTTTTTTTTTCTAGCTGGGTTTACAAATCTACATCAGCCATTAAAATTAAAAAACAAACAAACACCATACTGTAACTGTTGCTGGTACACAAGGCTGGGCAATATGCCAGATTCTGGATCCTCAGTGTGCCAGTAGCCCTGGGAACCCCCTCAGGCAGGTCTGCTGACTGAGGTGTCCCATGGAGATGTGTGTCCCTCACCCTCACTGCCCAAAAATGTACTTTAAGTCCAATAAAGAAATGGGTTTCTTTATTATACACAACTATATACAGAAAAGAAATGATGAATCAGTAGAAGATTTTATATATATAGAAGCACACATACACACACACACAATTTGAATAGGATTTACACCTGCAACAATAGATGAATTATTCCACCACACTGGGTGGTCCCACTTGCATCAAACAACCTCAACGATTACGTTCACCTTGTTATAACACTTCAAAACAGTTTCTGTCCCATAACCCAGGTTGATTTCCCTCTGGTCACACTCTCCTTCCCTTAATAAATGGCTACACAGTTTCTGCAGGCCTCTGTCCCTGCCCAAGTCTTTCCAGCCCAAACAGAGGAATGGACTTCCCTCTGCAGGTCCCTGACCAGGCAGCTTCTCCCAGCTAGTTTACCAACCCCTTCCTACCCTTTCCCTGGGTACCTGTGTCCCTGATTGCACAGCTCTGACCCTGGGTGTGGAAACAGCTTCTTCTGCGATGACTCAGGGTCTCCTCTGTACTGAAGTCTAGTCCCCAGCAAGCCTCAACCCCTTCCCTCTGCCTGGGGGGGTGGGGAGGAGGGGTTGGATCTCTGCCCCTCTTTCCAGGCTGGTGTTACTATCCTCCAGCTTCTCTCCCAGCCACTTTTCTCTCCCTCAGCTTTTATGGCACCATAGTAGTCAATTAGAACCCAGGGTTTGTAACGGGAGCTCTGGTTACACTTTAAATCCTCCAGTAAAAAGCATGCATTGTGCTCAGCATACCCTCTGTTTGGGAAAGCTATTGCACCCTCTGCAAACTTTTTGCCACCTTTCTTGCAAAGTTCCTAGGCACAGCTCACCCATTCAGCTTGCAGCCAAGCAAGCCTTCACAGCTGTTACAATACTAAAGCTTTCCTAGATTACACTGCTGAGAATGACTTCCCAGGTGTTTTCTGATGAGACAACCCAACAATTGAGAGGTGGTACAGGATATGAACAATCCTGGGTGCTATCATGTGCTGAAGATAGGAAATACAATCTTCCTTTATCTCTTGGCAGACGCCCTCCTAAAAAGAACTGGTCTGTTACCCACTCCAGGGTCTTCTCTATCCCTGAGGTGTCCTGTCCACAGCACATGATGAGCTAGCTTCAATATCCTTCTCTCCCATAGCATTGAAACAATAAACTGGCTTATTATGTCCTTGTCTGGGAATTCTGGATGGTTCTTACCAGGGCATAATCCTTGAGCTCAAGTCAGAAGTGCTTGGAATCCCACACAGGATAAAATATGTGCCCTTGTCTGTCATTGGTACCATCACTTAACTCCCTACCTTCCTTTTGTCTCATGAGAAAAAACAACAACTGCTTGCTAGCTCTTATTTGAGCATCTACCCTGGGCAGAGAACAGGAGAGTCAGAGTTTCTTTTTCTTGTAAGGGCTTTTATGGGATTCATATTACATTATATTGCTATGTTCTTACCTTCTTTATTTTACCTAGGTTTCAAAAGCCCCACTGCATAATAGCATGACATTCCCTTTGAGATGCAAGTCAGAGTCTAAATAGTTCAAAATGAAAAAAAAGAAAGAATCTAATTCAGCCAATTCTCTGTTGTGTGCTGTTTCTAGTCTACGGATCTGCTCTGACTGCATACCCTAAGGGACTGGAGGAGAGAGGACCGCAATGGCATGCCAACATCAGTGTCTTATCATGGTGACTATTATTTCTGAATTCTATACCTGCCCCCTCCCCCCACAGGTAACCAAACCCTGATTGTGGCACAGGGCCACATAACCTATTGGATGAACTACTCTCTTTCCCATAGCGACTCTAGTGTTATCAGCTGACCCTACACAAGTATCTGTTCTAAGTCTAAATCCCCCTAGACTTTTCATCCATCCTTTAAGCACTATTAATGAAATTAAATAACCTTTTTCAGTAAGAGGATCCTACAAGGCTTCAGAGACCTATCATTGGGCATAATTGCATTCCATATAGGAGCAATCCATTACCCATGGGTTTCCTGCCCACAGGTAAAGCAACTTTGGGGACTTATCAATCCCAGCAAGAAACCCCCTTTCCTGTTAGCCAGGGACTGATGACCGTATCACCATTTGTTGTTTCCAGCTCTACCACTGGTCATAATCTCCCTGCCATTCTCAAGCAGTCTCTGTGCTCAAAGGCCCAGTGAAAACCTTTTCCACACTTCACAGTCCCAACTGGTAATGTCTTTGCTGCAAGACAAAGTCTCTTTCAGGTTTTGGCCTCAAGGCACATTGTAGCATGTAAATACACACAGGAAAAAAAGAAAAGAAAGAAAGAAAAACAAAATCATGAAGGAACAAAACCAGCTAATTCTCCTGGCCAGGCACACTTTCTCTCTCCTCTGAAAAGAGAGTATGCCCTTTCATAGATTCATAGATGTTAGGGTCGGAAGGGACCTCAATAGATCATCGAGTCCGACCCCCTGTATAGGCAGGAAAGAGTGCTGGGTCTAGATGACCCCAGCTAGATGCCTATCTAACCTCCTCTTGAAGACCCCCAAGGTAGGGGAGAGTACCACCTCCCTTGGGAGCCCGTTCCAGACCTTGGCCACTCGAACTGTGAAGAAGTTCTTCCTAATGTCCAAACTAAATCTGCTCTCTGCTAGCTTGTGGCCATTATTTCTTGTATCCCCCGGGGGTGCCTTGGTGAATAAAACCTCACCAATTCCCATCTGTGCCCCCGTGATGAACTTATAGGCAGCCACAAGGTCGCCTCTCAGCCTTCTCTTGAGGAGGCTGAAAAGGTCCAGTTTCTCTAGTCTCTCGTTGTAGGGCTTGGTCTGCAGGCCCTTAACCATACGAGTGGCCCTTGTCTGGACCCTCTCCAGGTTATCCGCATCCCTCTTGAAGTGCGGTGCCCAGAATTGCACGCAGTACTCCAACTGCGGTCTGACCAGCGCCCGATAGAAGGGAAGTATCACCTCCTTGGACCTATTCGTCATGCATCTGCTGATGCACGATAAAGTGCCATTGGCTTTTCTGATGGCTTCGTCACACTGCCGACTCATGTTCATCTTGGAGTCCACTAGGACTCCAAGATCCCTTTCCACTTCCATGCCACCCAGCAGGTCATTCCCTAGGCTATAGGTATGCTGGACATTTTTCCTCCCTAGGTGCAGCACCTTGCATTTCTCCTTGTTGAACTGTATTCTGTTGTTTTCTGCCCACTTGTCTAACCTTTCCTTCAGTCTCATCCTTACCCATGGGGTAGACATGCATCTCTCCATCCCTTCCCTGCCATTTGACATTGTCCTTCCTTAAGGAGACATCTTATTTTGCACATCTTTACATATGCGAGTTATAAGATTGTTGGATGCTATCTGAAGTTTCCTTCGGCCACACTGACAATCCCACATGGTTGAACATCAGGATTCTAACCCTCAGAATACCAGGAGATTGCCCACAAATTCATGGGACCCTTTGAGGTTGTTTTTAATACTTTTTAAAAGTTTATCTTTGGTGTTTTGTTTTGTCTTTTGTCTTTGGGACTTCCTCTGCAAAATCCCTCTGTGTACGTGTTTGCAACAATTGATACTGCTAACACATTTAATAGTAGACAGTAAAATAGTTATCTACAGGCTTCAACTCTGGTGATCATTTGTGTGGGGTCAAAATGATTGCACATACAAAAAATTACCTATTTCTGTTGTTTATCTTTTCTTTTTTTTTAAGTTTAAAAAGGGATGTAAAAGCACATTAGAAATGTCAAGGTTGCCAAGTTAATCACTGGAAAGGAAATGGCAGACTTAGCTGAATAGATAACCTGAATAATTGTTTTTTCAAACATTTGAGTGACTGACTTTTCAGTCTGGATGTTCTTTTAATGTAGGTCTTATGTATGTAACAGAATAAAAAAGCTTATACTGGAAAGGACCTCATCTAGTCCAAACACCTGTATAGAGACAAGTTTTACTATACCTAAGGCAGATGCATATCCTCCTTCTTGAAACTGTCCAGTGAAGGAGTTTCTTCATTTCTCTAGGCAATATATATATACAGTGGCTGCACCTGTGTGCATATATAAATGATTGGACTTCCCAGATGTGTGTGTATGTATGTATGTATGCATAAGCTGCACCTGGGAAATCCAATCACTTATCAGGAACTCTTTGCTAGGTACTGTGTAGAAGAGTGACAAAAGACAATTTTGGCCTTAGGACATGTATAATTTAAGTGTCAGACAACAAGTAGATGAACTGTGGGTATAGGTGATGTAAGGATGAAGTAGCAGAAGAGAGTTTAATACAAAGGCCAAAAGTGGCTTGCCACTTAACTAACCAATACACACTAGTATAACACATTGATGCAGTTAATTTAAGGAGAACGTTAAGAGGATAAACTTCAAAGGTTTGTGACTATTTTTTCCTTTATATGGGACATTGGTAGCATGAAAGTGGTTGAAGGAAAATGGGCAGGTCAGCAACAGAAATATTCATTCATATGAGTAATAGCATTGATGTGACAACTTACATGCATCCTCGCTGTCATAAGTAAAGGACTAAACAATCTAGCCCATAGCTTGTAAACATAAATTAGATAAAATATTGTCATTCCAAGCTCTGCCAAAAGAAACATCTAGTGGATATAATATCTGCTAAAGGACTACATTAAAACAATTAATTGATGAAGATATTAAAGGAATAAGTGCTTAAAATATTAGCTAATTAACAATAATGTGTTAATGGCATAATAAATGCAATAATTTACAATCAACTTAGAATTTAGTTGTGCAATTTTAGGTGCCTGAAGTTTAAGATGTCACTCAACATTGATAAGCATAGCAGAATCAGATCCTATATACATCATTTATATAATGAAAATTAATTTAAATTTAAGTTGAGATTCACAATATGTAGGGCAATTATTGACATTACACGAAAAGAACTTTCTTCTGGAAAGAAACCTATTACAAAAAAACAACTGGTTTTGCAAATACAAAATTAAATTTACTAGCATGATTTTTTGTGATTGCAATTCATGATCATCTTCAAAGCAAAATGCAAATAATTCAGCTAGCTTTTAAGATGATTGTGCTTTGCAGTCACACATGTGGGTATAGTGTCTATTAGTTAATTACTGTTTCAGAGATAGAGGAGTGAAAAACATTTGCTATCGCTCGTTTAAGTCAAGGACAAAAGTGTTTTATCTAACAATAAACACTTCAGTTTTATATAGTTTAATGAAGTCTCTTGATATGTTTAAAAGTCAAACAAGGAAGTCTCTTCTTTTCAATTGAGACTTGGTTTTCTTTCCATCAGGAAATTGTGGCAGTAATGCAAAAAAACCCATCTGAGCTAATACTATGTAACTCAGGAAAATGGTAGATTCTATGGGCTAGGTTCATGAGAGGACTGAGGTATCTAAGTACTATTCAACTGCCTCTTCAGGTGCTTAAGTCTGCAATTTAGACTCTTAACCTCACTGCTTTTGCCACACAGCCCTGATAGTGGATGAAGTTTGTAGACACTCAGATTTCTATCAGTAGAATTCCCAGACACCTAAACTGCCTAGAACAACTTAAGTACCAACAGTGCTGAACAGCTAATCACCTAAACATCTTCAGGATTGGTAAACTAGGAATTCCTCTCCGATCTTGCCTGCAGGGCCCAGTTGGCTGTCATTCTGACGCACAACTACTGGATCAAGCTCTGTACAAAACAGAGGTGGAGATGATGCTCTCTACCCTTTTTATTTAGAGCTCCTGTGATTAAAAAAGACTCACCATGACCTGGAAGAGCATAGTCTAATTCCCTTCTGTGCCTGAAACGATTTAAACCTGCATCACCCATTTCCAAGCAGAATGCTCCAGTCCCCTGGCTATTGGGTCCAGCTGTGTGTATATCCAGAGGGGAAAGGGGATGAACTTGCTACCATGCCTGTTAGCCTTCATTACTCACTGGACCAGCAAATAAGTATAACGTCATGGCCTAGTGGTTATGGTACTCACTTTGAAGACGGAAAGCTTAAGTTCTACTTTCTGCGCCACTGATTGCTTCCTGTAAAAGACTTAATTGTTCACTGATACTAGAACTCCACATTTCAACATCTACAGCCTATTTGTGGGCCTAGCAGAATAGTGTCTCCTGAGAATTAGGTTGAACAAATATTTGATTTTTCATTTGACTGGTCAACTGTAATAACTGTAGGTCAATAGTATAGGAAAAGTTTTTTTGAATTTTTGAAAAGTAAAAGTTTTATTTCATTTCTGAGTTTTAAAATCCTAAAAATATTTTTGATAAAAGTCCCTTCTTGAAAAAAAAGCTTTCACTTTTTTATCTTCTTTTCATATGTTTTGACTGAAACAGGCAAAAATGTACATGAATTCACAAAATGTTTTGTTCAATGATATTTTTTTCAGTGAAAAATATTTTGTCTGGAAACCTTTATCTTGCACCTCTGGACACTTGGAGGATACAAATTTGTTGATTCTCAGAAGGGGAAAGAAACAGATATGGAAATCTGCTTTTGTCCAAGTAGCACATGGAAATGATACAATAGCATTGTAGCTGATCTTCCCAGAGCCAATAGGAAAGAAGCATGCTGTCCATTTCCTCTGGAACTCTGATCATATTACCATGCAGAGCTTGATTAAGAGGTTCAAGAAAGAATAAAGTCTGAATGAACATGCAGTTTAAAAGTGCACGGAAAGACAAGAGCTGCCACATGGGAGAGGAAATTACAGACCCACCAGAGAATCAATTCAAAACATTACTCAATGGACACATCTACATGTATGTACCCTCAGTGCACATTAACTTAGGCTTATCACACCTTTATTTGATACTTGTAAATGCAGGTATCAAATTTAGGGACAATTAGTTAATGTGCATTAATGCACGTGTAAATGCAACTCACCACTAACTTTAGTGCTGGATCTTCCCTGCCACTAGGGGCCTGTCCTGAGCCCAGACCTAGGGAACATCCAGGGGTTGGGATGCCAGGCACCTGCTCTGGGTCCCTGCCCCCTAGGCCTTCCCCATAGCCCCCCCCACTCTGGGCTTGAAGACCAAAAATATTATAAATAGTTTTCCCCTTGTATATAGTTCCCCATGTATAAGCAGGTGTTTTTATTGTTGGCGGGGGGAGGGAGTGGAGGGGCTCTGTTGGTTGAGCAGGGAAGGGGTTCTGTTTGTTCAAGGGGGCAGGGGGAAAGATGGAGATGAGTGTTGTGAGGGTAATACATTTTTTTGTTTCATCCATGTGCATGTCCTGAGAGTGGTACTGGGGCTGGGCAGGGAGTAGGGTATGTGTGGGCATCAGGGCAGGCAGGATGGAGTGGGGAGTACAGGAGGAGGGGGTTGGGCAGGGCCTCCTCCAGCCAATGCCCTGACCCCCACTGGTGGATGCTCAGCTGTTCTGGGACCTGGGCCAGCACTGTGACCAGTAGGAGTGCAGGACATTGGTCATTGCTGGCTGGAGCAGGGGCAAAAGCAGGGGCAGGGATAGCCCTGGTGCGGGGAGGCAGGGTTGGCACGGAGGAAGCTGCCACATACTGCCCCTGCATTGGGCACATGGCTCCTGGGCAGGGAAGAAGCTGGCCAGGGATCAGAGTTTCTCAGATGGCTGCCAGGTGCTGGCAGCTGGATCTGGCTTCAACATGGCTGTCAGATGCCAAATGTGGCTGGAGGTTGGAGCTCCCTGAGGTGGCCACAAGGGCATATGGCAGGGATGCAAGGACTTAGAATTAATTTTAGTGCCAAGGCCAAGGACTTGAGACTAATGCTAGTGCCAAGTCTCAGCACTTGTAGATACCTGCCAAAAATTACACAAATGCAAAAATGCACATTAAGTTTAGTTGTGCTTAAATGCACATGTAGACATGCCCAATATTACACTAACTATAACTTTCCGAAATATCCCCACCACATTGCACACAAACGTAAAGTTTTTGGGGGAGCAGCTCAGAATAAAAAAAAATTATCCAAACGTTTGTTCATCCCTCAGAACATAGTCTGAACTGAAACCACTCTAATATTTCTGAAAGTTCAGTTTTGACCAGTTGAAGTAGGATTCTAGGACTTAGCCTGGCACTGATTTGTCAGTGTATACAGTGTGCCTAGAAAAATCTCTTTCTCTCATAATATGGGGCTTACCAGGCCCAAGCCTCATTCTCTCTCAGGCCTCCCACTAGGCCTCACGCATTCAGGCTTTGGGCCTCAGGCCCTCCTGCCCCTGTGCTGTTGCCCAAGCCTGGTAATTTTCTCTCAGGGTGTGCTTCCCTAGCCTTTCCCCTCCCCAAAGTCACCCACAGGGCAGTGGGGGCTGAGGCTTTCCAACAGCCCATGCTCACCTTTCATTAGGGAGGCACTGGTGTGGCATTTCCAGGAGACTGCCATACCACAGGCAGCCCCATCACACCATCCAACCCCAGCAGGGTATAGTTTTAGGTCATGCCCCAGGAACAACTGCAGGCCTATGTGCCCTGATACTTCCTCCTCTCATGGGGATCCTGGATGTTCTTCCTGGCTACCCACTCCTGGGCACTCTGTTGCAGCCTCCATCTCATCACATCCCTTCAGTCACTGGCTCCATCTCTCCCAGACCCCTTGAAGGAGACCTCCCATTAGGATGCTGGGCTTCAGTCTCCATCATACCAGCGTGCTGGCCAGCTGACCACCTACCCTCTCTTTGGCAGTGATGTCCCCCCATTGAAGGGACCTTCAACCTCTTTTAGACTCTGACCCCACTTCCAAACCTGTCAGTGTGCCAGTAGCTCTCCACAGCCCTGGCCTGCCCCTTGCAGTGGGCTTACTTGTACTTCAGCCTTTCAGCCATGACCCCCTTGCTTTGACCAGTTGAGTATCCCTGGCATCAGTGTAGCAGCAGCTGATCTCCCTACTCAGCAGGGGTCCCCTCTTGGGCCCCACCATAAAGCCATCAACTCCCACCGGGTTTGTCTACCATCCCAGAGATCTTATATCCAGCAGCCCTTTTCTCCACTAGGCTCATCTAAGCCCCTGGCATCACCACCTCTTCCAAACAGGGGCTTGCGTAGACCCTCAGTAGGCCCACACACTCTAAGCCCCTTCCTAGGATGACCTAGCTCTTCCTTAGACCCATAGTCATTTCCTCAGGGCTTGGGACCCCACTGGGTCCTGAAGAACCTCCTTCATCCCCATAGTTCCTACCCTTGACCTCCAGAATGTTCCTGGGAGCAGAATAGCTCCAGCTGGGTGATGTTACCCTGGCAGCATCCCTGCAACAGCTGCCAGCTCTTCTCCTCAGGGTCCGGTTTTATACCCAGAGTGCCCAGCTCTCCACCAATCAGGCAGCCTCCTGACTACCAAGTAACCACCTTATTGGGTCTGCTTTCACCTACAGGCTGCCTCACAGCCTGGTCAGGCTCTTAAAGTGGCAAGCACTCAAAGGTGCACTGCCACACCACCCTCACCCTGCACCTAGGGGTGTGCATAGTGGTGGGAGCTGCCCACCCTTCCTATGGCTCCATCCTGCACCCCGCCCCAGTTGGGCAGCACCTGCCTCTGCCCATGCCTCAGCCCCAGCCCCACTCCTTCCCTCACTGTGGGGGCCTCAATCTACCCCGCCATGCCTCTCCTCCCTCCACCCCTTCCCCCCACCCCCAACAGACTAATCAGCTGAACTCTGCTCTCCATGCTGCAGGGCTGGCTGAGTGCATGCTGCACACATGCACGTGGCATTTATCACAATATTATTGGCTACATCAGTCAAAAAAAGCCAATTGCCAATAATGTCCATTTTCCTTTTATCAGTGCCAATACAATATGGAGTGATGTATCAGTGCACCTCTACAGAAAACCCATTCCTACTTGTCACTTTACTACAGTGAATGGGTGAGTTAAAGCTAATTTATTATTATTATTATTTTGAAAGCTTTCTTTCATCCTGCCTTCAGTACTACAAGATTCCAGGGGAAGTCTCCAATTCCTTTCTCTTTTTAGGTGGTTTCTAGGTCACCTAGATCAATAAAATGTTTGTTGGGATGGTTTTACATATTTTTGGGGTATGGAATACCCATACATTTAAAAATTACTTTAAGAAAAGTACTACTATTACTTTATCCCAATAGTTTGCAGGAAACCTAAGACCACTGTATTTCAACTCAGGCATTCCTTAAGAGTTGCATTACATTATTTTGAATCAGAACCCCCTCTACCAATAGTGTTATATTTGTTATTAGTAATAATATCACATTTCTGATAAAAAAAATAACATTATTTGCTATACATTTCTTTTTGGGACTAATAGATAAATTAATAGATATTAAGGTAAAAAGAGATTATTAGATCAGCCAGTCTAAACACCTATACAACACTGGCCACAGAACTTTAACAAAAAAATGCACTGCACTGGGCCCAATAACCTTCAGTATTTGACTGAAACCTGTCTTCCAGAGAAGCACTCTGAATTTGAAATCATGAAGGCATGGAGAGTTCTATTGGGGTTTGATATCAACTAGGCACCTAGGCTAGGATCATACATTGCATTTGTCCTGGGACAAGGTGCAGCTCTTTATGTCCTGGAATAGAAAAGTGATGGGATTAACTTGTACACACATCACTCTTTCAATCAGGATTTAGTGAGTAGTTGAATGTACTGCTGCCTCTCTACTATTGATCCTGTGATGCAGTCCAAGGACAACCATTCAGACACACTTCATAATATCCCAAGACAAACTGTTTGCACTTCTTAGCCCACACACCTTTTTAGATTTTGTCCCAGGACAACAGAGATGAATATATGAACAAAAACACTTTGTCCCAGGAGAAAATGGTTAATCCTAGTACAAATTTGATGTCTGTTTGTGGCCTTAGCAGTGTAACACTATCAGAACAGAAGTAGTGGTGGGCTTGCCAAGCAACAGGCAGTTAGTCATGCCCTGAGGACTTCTACCATCTTGCAGATTAAGTGGCAGCTGTGTGAGCATTTTGAGGATACATATTTTGGACCCAGTTGTCTAGTATCAGTTAGAGTAACAGTAGAGTGGCAATTAGGTGCCCAAGTGCTTTCATGAATCTAGCCCTTATAGCTTGTAATCAAGTCACCTCTTGTACTTCTTTTTGATAAGCCAGCCAAGTCAAGCTGTTGAAATCTCTCATTTTTATAGTTCTGCTCTGCAACATCTCAAAATTTGAAACAATGTTTTAAAATTGTGGATACCAGAACCATATAGTCCATTCTAGTATCAACTTAATCAGTGCCACATGCAGAGATATAGTCACTCAAATTCCTTTATGCTCCGTTTTATACAGCCACAAATAACGTTAGCCCATGTGATACAAGATTAGACTGGATGTCTTTCCTATTAAAACTACTAAATCCTTTCCACAGTCACTGCTACCTAGGACAAAATCTCTATCCTGCATTCTTTGTTCCTGTGTGTACAAGTCTTCATTTGGCTGTATTGAAATGTATTTTGTTTAAATAGACCTTGGTTATTAAGCATCCAGATTGCTCTCTTTGGCAGTCCAGTTTTAATATTTTTTTGCCAGTTTTTGAGTCATTTACATATTTTGTTAAAAATGATTTTATTTTTACTTCCGGGTCAGCAATAAAAATTCTGATGGAATCATACCTAAAACTTACCCACAAAGAAAGTAATTACAAGCATTCAGCTTCAATAATGATTCCTTATTAACTACTACTTTTTGAGACCTATTAGTCTGTTTTCAATCCATTTAACATGTGCTTTATTGATATCATATAGTGCTATTTTTAGTCAGAATGTCATTGCAAACACCTTATACAAGTCTAAATACTTTTAATCTATGCAATTACCTTTATCAATCAAATGTATTATCTCATCAAAAAATCTGAAATCACATTTATTTGACAAGGCCAGTTTTGCACGTCAGTAATTTAAGTTCTGATGAGATCAGTCAGGTGACATTCAGATTCTTTTCAACATGCATATCTAATGTATTCAGATAGAATTTTAAGATTGAAAATTAATATTAAGGAAAATTAAGTATATAGCAGCACTCACCAAAAGTGAAGAGACACAGATTATGCTGCCCTCTTGCTATATATATTTTTAATGCCCATGTACATTTGGACAACTCGTAAAAATGTAAAGTATTATTTATTTTTATTGTAGTATGGCATAAGTGGGCATTCTTCCTTTGATTTCTTACCTTTCATGGTTTGTGTAAAAAAATTATATTTTTAAAATATGTTTTGGTGTGGAAATATAATAATAATTGACATACTGCAATTGATTAATGTAGCTGATGTCTTACAGTTGTCTTTCTACCACAGCTCTTTTCTTTCATGTGTTCAGTACCAATAACAATGTATGATCTATCATAAATATATACTGTGCATAATGTTATTCCAACTCCTTCTTATTTACACGGCCAGAATTTTCTTAAATTTATCAGTGTGTTAGTACCTCCAAATCATAGCACTAAACCATTTGACAGTATAAATCACAGTCTCTTTATCTTCCTATCCATCGGTACATTTCTCTATTTAAAATTTATTGCCGTGACAATCGTAAATGTGTAGGGAAAGCTAGCTACAGTAGAGATTTACATCACTAACGTTTTTTTTCAGGAGAAACAATGCACAGGAGAGAGAGAGATGTACTAAAGAGTTAATTAAAAAAAGAAACCTTGTTATCTTCCTCCCTACTCTTTAATGTTACATGGAATACTAATTTTCACTTTTGCTCCATTGTTGTTTTCAATAAGCATGCCAGCCATTACTATTTTGTTAATTCCAGAAAACAAACTCAGCAATATAGCAGGGAGTGTGATTACAGAAAAGAGGGTATTATGACTATGTTCTATGTCTTTCTTCCCATCTTCAATCCTAGCCCTACTCTCTAGCATATCTACTACTCCCCCCATCTTGGTGCCATCCACAAACTTGCAGAGGGTGCAATCCATCCCGTCTTTCAAATCATTGATAAAGATATTGAACAAAACCCACCCCAGGACCACTACTTCCTCCTCTTTTTCCTCCTCCTCCTTCTTCTGCAATTAATTGAGCTCTTGGATTGCACCCTTTTGTGTCAGGTTCCATAACACACAAAGGAAAGGCTTATCCTTTGGTCCACTCTGATTGCTTTGTACTGTTCTGGCAAATCAAGCAGTCAAAAGTCAGTTTACCTGGGCCCTTAGAGCAAGAGAATCCCTATACAGTTTTGCATTAGTAGCAGCTCTAAGTCACCCACTATCTGGTCCTTATCATGGTCTGGGTACCCCTATGTTCCAATAATTCTTGGCTTTGGAATGATCTGTAGGAGACATATGCGGTGAAAAGTAACTGAGAGCGCAGGCATAGAAATGAAAAGCCATACAACAGAAAAATTGATGGGGCAGATTCCACCCCACCTATATTGAGTATCTTAGTGGATTTAGGCAACCAAGTGTGATTCTGTTCCATCTGCTCAAGTCCTTGAGAAACTATTAATGAAAAAAGTGTGTGGGCCCTCTTCCTCTTGCATTCACTTTCTATAACTTAGTCTTAAGGCTAAGACAGTGACATGTAACAGAAACAGGTACTTTAATATTTTTTTCAAAATTTATCAGACCTATGTAGGTGATTTATTAAGATTTTGGATAGTCTATCATGGATACCATTATATAAAATAGGAGAGTCCCACAGAGCTTATTCCTTGTGTCCTGATGCACTTCTTGTTGAGACAAGAAGCCCATTGGTTTCAAAAGAATGAGGCCATATCAGGATATGGCTGATCTCCCCATTTAAACATTTCTCTAACACCTAAGATGTTTGTTTATTTTTGGTTTTGTTTGTTTGCAAGTATTTTATTCCCTGAAAAATGCAGCTTCATTCAGGAAATAGTTTTGACCAAATAAAAGTTTCAGGTTGGACTCATCAAAAGTGGTGAGGAGACATATTCCCTCTTGAATAGTGTACTCCTCTGTGAGGTGGAAGACTGTGGTTCAAATCCCCTGTCTCCCTGCTGACAGTTCTGATCACCTGGCTAGAAAGTTTTTTGTTTCTCTATGGCCCAAATAATATTTGCATTTCAAGTAAACCAGAACATTTTCTATAGCAGAGAGAAACAGCTCCTCCTCTGACTGCTCAACAGCCTTGTGGTTCAGGCATGTTCCTGAAGAATGGGAACTACCAGTATTTGAACTTGTGTTTGATATGGCAGGAGCATGCATGGCTTGGGATGCATGCCTTGCCTGTTGAGAAAAAAGGGGTGAGACAGTTTGCTTCTCTTCATTGAGTTTGGAAACTTTTCTTTCACATAAAAAAAAACCCAACAACAACAACTTGAAATGAGATAATTAAATCTGGTTTAATAACTTGTTTCACTAGAATCTCCACCACAACACAATTTTAAAGTTTTGGATCAAAGAAACCCAAAGCAGTTTTTATTGTTATTATTTTTGAGTCATCCATTAACCTTAAAATAAGTTATTCACATAGCTCTGCTCAGAAGGAAGAAATGAGGACATCAGGATTTGAATCTCAATTGCACATGGTGAAAAACCAAACTGGCTCAGCACATACCTGATTGTCTACCACTGAAACACTAGATGGTTCAGCTTAGCGATGCCCTGTTTATCTCTTGGTCATATTGCTTTACATTTATTTTGAAATGTGTTGCATTTCAGAGTAAGCCTTTTATTAAATGTGCACACTGCAATGAGTATGAATTATATATAAGGAATTCTTTGCTCTAGATTACAACATTAATGCAATAGATTGTAGTATATTTTCTAGTGTTTAATCCTGTGAACTTCCACTCAGTGAGGCTTCTCCCACTAGAGATGCACCCCGGGAAGTCTTTCTGGGTCTCCCTGACACACATGAGGCTCACAGAAGGCACAAAGTGTCACAAAAAATCATCTATTGAAAGAAAGTAAAGGAATGTGTTTTTAAAAAGGTCATTATTTGCCTTCTCTTTTGTATATATTTCCCATAACATCCCTATTTCAAAATTACAATATAGTTCTGTTTACTGAAATTTATTAAAAGGGGAAGCTAATTATTGTATTGCTTATTTTTAGTGAGCGGGCAACAAAAGCGCTGGCACATTTTCCCCTTTACTGTGTTTTCTGACTTCCCCAAGCTTTCTGATGTCTTTCCAGTTTGGAGCTCCTGCTTAGATAAAACAGATGACTTTCTGGGCCTGCTTCTGCTAACAGCAGGCAGAGCAACGGTGACTGATTGGTTGAAACATGAGGATTAATGGGTATTTATATTTCATTAAATTTTATGCTCACTGGAGAATAATGTATCACTCGCAGATATTGAAACATATGTCAACCCTATCCACTTACATATAATTCAATTTGACTTAAATGCATTGATCAAATTTTATTAAAGTCCAATATATCTTCCAAAAAGGCCCGCTAACACAATATTGCTGCTTCACATTCATCAGATAAAAGGAGGCAATTGTGTTGTAATTCTATTTATACCATTTTTCGGGAAAAGGGAGATTATTGTGGAGAGAATACTCATTACAAGGTGACTGGGGGCTGGCTGAAGGACTTGTGACTGAGATTATTAAGAGAATTCTCAAGTGGTACCCTTTAGTTAAAATTACCCTGGGGGCGGGGAGGGATGGGGGAAGCTTGTTTTCGTCCCCATCAGCATTGCTAACAATATTACCCAAGAAAGTTTGTCATGAGAGATTTGGAAGCATGCTAACAATTTGTTCATGTTTTAGTTTTTTTTCCCCTCCTTTAAGATCACATTATGAATCATGCATAATTAAGCTATTTTCCAGTCTTTATTCTATACACCTCTTTTCTCCTTTTTTATTCAAATTATACAATTAATCACATGCTTCAGTAGTTTTTTTTTTTTAAAAAAAGCTTTAAAGACATGTTTTGCTTTAATTCCACACAGACAGGGAAGATGATTTACACAAAGCCCATCTCAGTTATGATTGGTGTGATTCACAGGACATTTTTCAGCTCCTTGGGTTTGTTCTTTTGTCTGCAGTGTGCACAGTGCATTGCAGTCAAGAAGGATGAGAGGCAATCATCTTACTTTGTGAAGTACACCAAAGACATGATCTAGCAGAGCACCTGGGTATATCTTCACCCATTTCCAGTCACAAGCATTTAAAAATCCTAAGTCAGCCAACTCAAATTATGAATTTAAAAAAATAATCATTTTCTTTTTGCTGGGGGTTCTTTATTTATGTTCCAGTTTGCGGGGGGGAATTGCCTATTTCCCAAATGCATGTGAATATACAAGCTCAACATTCAGTCTAGAAAGTTCATGCTAAAATACAGGAACCTCTTTGGGTGTTTGGATAAGGATCTTTCTTATCCCCTCCTACCACATAGCAATATCATTGCAATCTTCTCCATTTCCTCTCTCATCTATATTCGTTTCTCTCTAAGTTACCTCCTTCACTATCCAACCCAGTCTTGTTTCACACAGTCATCCATCCTCCATCTGCCTGTCTTGCTTTAATCCTTCAAAATATAGGATTTTACCTTTTTTTTCCATTACAGGAACACACCATTGACAATCTTTCTCTGCCATCCTCTTTCATCCATCCTTCTCTCAGTCTCTTCTTGCACTTGTCTGGACATCAGTTGTAAAAACCAGTGCTACTCCTGAACATATAGGGCTTCCAGAATGAGACCTCCCAATTCCATGACAGGGTAACAGCCGGCTCTGTGCCCAGGAAGTGTGCTCACAGGCCAAGGACAAGACAGGGCTGGAGCACCCCCAAACTCAGGAAGCCCAAAGCACGTGGTCTGGCCATGTTGGAACCTGAGCACAGAAGCCAGGTGAGTGTTCAGAAGGGGAAAGTCAGATATGGTTTTGATAGTATCGGTTCCTTATTGAGAGGTAGGTTGCTTCATAGCCAATACCATCTCTGTTGTTCTTTTGGTTATCCAGGATGATGTTCCAGCTGAAATCACGGGAAGTTTTAGAATTGTTTTCAATAAAAAGAAAAAGTCTAATAAGGTGTACTTCCCAGTAGTTTGTGCTGTTCACTATAATTTAATCTCCCTGTTTACAATTTTGTGCTCCTGGAATATCAGGCTGCTATTATGAAAATGGTAAATTTTGGATTGTGCAACTTTGATTAAAGGCCATTGCATTTAGTAAATAATGTTAAGAATCATATCCATAACACAGCTATTTCAAAAATGTCAGAACATCAAAAAAGGCAATTTCAACCTAAAATGAAATAGAACTTTCTTAAATAACTTCCCACAAGTGTTTCTATTTTCTGATCGAGTCTTATACTATTATTTTCCTGGTTCTCTAGATATCAAAGGTAATTGGGAGCCAAATGTGAGGCTTTCTCTTCTGGTGAGATAGGTGGATTCACACGGACACAGGCTTCTTTGTGAAAGTTATTATTAAATAACCACACTCGTGAACAGGGATATTAGATGATAAATTCAAAATACTGCTTATAATTTGAAAGTAGCACAATTTGTGGGTATTTGTTAAAACCACTCTTTATTCAAATTGCCAACCAGCCTGCATTTCTGCAATTGCTTCTTCCTACACGCTGCCCCACTCCTAGATGTACATGTATTTTCACTCCTTCCCAAACACACTGAGGATTTTATATTAATGTGCAGCTGGCAGTGAATGGCTCCCTGCCCTGGCTAGGTATTACACGTCACTTAGAACTCCATTATCCCCAATAAGAAAATGGCTTCTGTTTCCATTGTCTCTCCCACGTTGTTGTCACACAACTGTTTCAGGGATTTCCTATACATACAAATGACAGGCACTGTCATGGACATACATATGGCCCCCTGGTATGCCAACACATTTATGACAGGCCTGGAAATTCATTTTCTCCATAGTGGCTCTCTCATCCCCTCTGGTACACCTTACATATATCAACAATATCTTCATAATACGGGAGAATTGGAATCTTCATAATATGGGAGAATCAACCTGGCAAGAATCTCTAAAGAAATTTCAACAGGACTGTAACAATTTCCACCCTTATATTAAAACTAATTATGAAATCCTCCACCCAGCAGATTCATTTCCTAGACTCTACAGTGAAGGGTTGTAATGACCACATTGCTACCACTTTGTATCGGAAAACAGCCAACTGCCACAGATACCTTCATGCCACCAGCTTCTGTCCTAAGCATACCACTAGATCCATTGTTTATGGCCAAGCTCTACTTTGCAGCCATATCTCTTCAGATCCCGCTGACTGGGATGGACACCTGAAGGATCTGGGGCAGGGATTCCCACAATTACAATGCTGCCCCCAAACTGTAACTACTCAAATCAACAAAGCAAGGCTCAGGCCTTGCTCTAACCTGCTACAATACCAACCTCAGGACAAGGACAAGGTGATTACTGACAACACCCAATTTGAACACTTAATATACATCACTAATGACCTCCAACCACTCCTGGAAAGGGATGACTGTCTTAAGACAGTCATAGGGGTCAAGCCTATCCTGGTTTACTGACGGCCTCCAACTTTAAACAGCATCTCTCAAGCAACACACTAACTAACACCAATCCTCACAGGGACACCAGGCCTTGCAGTGGATTCAAATGCCTTCTATGCTCCCATATCAATACAGACCACATTATCGTTGGACCAAATAACAAGGAGTATACCATACGAAGTTCATTCACCTGCAGATCTACCAACATCATACATGGCATCACTCTACTGTTTACATCAGGCACAGAGTTATCTCTATGTGTAGGAATGAATGAACAGCAATCTGATATCAGATGCAGAAAGAAACAAAGGCCTATAGTAGAATATTTTAACATTCCTGGACACTCCTTCACTGACCTCAGGATTGCTGTTCTCTTTCTATATTTTGACTCTTAGGTTTAAAATAACTTCTGCCTTTGAAAAAACTAATGAGGCAATGTGCTAACAATTACCTAACTCCCTTCTTTGTTTACCGTTAAGCCCTTGGTCTTTAGTCAAACCCATTAGATATTAGGAGTGCTTCTTATAAAGATTTTAAGTTGAATACTTCTATAACGATTTTAATTTCAGATATGTATTTGAATAACGGCAGGGGTTTTCTATCTTTACTAGATTTATTTAGAAACATTATGTGGTAATAGAGGTTTCTGCAGATGCTAGTAAAAAATCATACAAGCCTACTCTTGTTGAAATGCACATCTGAATATGGCCACATTAAATCCATCTCTTCTGAAAACAACAGGAGAAGTTAGTCCAAAGGATTTCCATGACAGAAGAACCTTGAGGAGGAGTACAGCCAAGGAGTTTCAGTTACCTCTTTATGAAGTTGAATTGTTCAAAGTCATGGTCCATACTCAGGCTTTGTCTACAAAAGAAAGAATTTGTCAATATGGATAGCCAATTTAGGTATTCTGGCAATTCCTCTGTGTGTAGACCCAGTTTATACCAGCAAAACAGTTATTTTGCTAATACAATGTGTAGTACAGAATAAACAATGTTAACAACAAGATTTTTGGTATAGCATTAGCACTTTTGCTGGCATAGCTATACTGGTAAAACAATCATAACCTAACCCACATAATTACATTGACATAACTTTTAAGAATAGACCAAGCCTCAGAAATCTTTGCACAATGTATTTCTAATTTGAAAGGAAATGGATTGCATGAGGTGCTTACCTCAGGCTATTCACAGCAAGAATAAAGGTGCATATTAACAATATGGTTTAACATGGCCTATAGCATTTAGATATTGAAATAAAGGCATGGGTGTAACATACAAAGCATATCACTCCTGTTTAGCTCTCAGTACTTAAAAAGAAAACCACTCTGACAGCCCTGCTCCTCTGGAAGTATCAGCATCACACTGTGATTTAGTTAAAAGAGGAGCGAGAAGTACATAACGATGTGAGTTGCCTTTATCCTCTCTTGCTAAAAATTTAGTGCTAAAATATTTAAATGAAGAGCCCCAGGCACCTATTACACAGACATTCCTTTAAACAAGAGGCATACTTCTTTTGAGGCTCCTTTGTAACACTGCCTCTGTCTTGCTACTGTGAGATGCCCTATTAGCTCACAAACAAGTCTCCTTTCTTGGACTTCATCCTTACTCCCTACACCTTCCTTTTCTTCACAAACAAGCATGAATATACCGTGCATGTTCAATGAGGTTAAGTGGGTTTTAATGAGAGGGGGGAAAAAACTTTTTAGGTAATGGGAGACAGAGTGGGATGAGCAAAATGGGATTCAGTGACATATTTAAATGAGCTTGCTTTGACAGTCTCTAGGTCCTTTCATACCTTGTCACACATTATACATTGAGCTCCTCAGATGTTGATCAGTGTTAGTGCTAGCTCAAGTTTGGAGCAGACACACCAAAGAGTAAAAACCTTCTCTGGGCGTGCATCTACACTTGCACTTTAATGCGCAGTAGACTATTTTACTGCACATTAAAATGTCAAGTAAAAACCACAAAATTACACCAATGCACAGTAAAAGAGCCTACTGAACATTAAGCATCACTAAAAAAGCATGCAAATGTCCTACTGCAGGCTGGTTGTATGGCGTTGCTCCCCTGGGGATGGGAAGGTCACTCTCCTAGGGCAGGAGGGAGAGTTAGCTTTATGTCACAACTACCCCCTGGCTAGTGGAAAGTTTGTCCACAGGGGGTGGAAGGTTTGTCCACACAGAATAGAAAGGCAATGGAAGGGACACTGCATCCTGGGATGCTGGAGAATTGTAACTTGGGTGGATCATCTGTGGGGAGTGGACACACATCAATGGAATGTGAGCTGAGTAACATTGATCAGAGATAAACTTGCCTTGGAGTGACATAACTTTAAGCCACCTAAAGTATGCTTAAAACCAGTTTTAGGTGTTAATGTGTGGACAATCCAAGGGTTATAAGCTCCAGGAGCCACCTGAAATGAATGTGTAACAAGGCCCTTGCTGTCTACTTGCAGCAAGATCTGTGAGGTCAATTTGTGCTGACACAAATGTTCACATAAAGTGCATTTCAGAATGGTGTGCCCCAGTAGTCACATTCATTCTCACAAGAATGTCTTTTAGACATGCTTACTTGGTCATCCAATCAAGGATCAAAAACAATGCCATGTAATTTATCTAGAAGTCAGGGTCACAGTCATAGAGTCATAGATTCATAGATTGTAAGGCCAGAATGGACCTTGGAAGACCATCAGGAAAGATAACTGAGGGTCAGGTGACCCCATCAAGGTGACTGTCTAGTCTCCTCTCGAAGATTTCCAGGGTAGGTGATTGTACCACCTCTGGAGGGAACTTAATCCACAGTCTGGACACACTGACTGTGAAGAAGTTTTCCCTAAGATTGAGCCTGAATGAGTCTTCCAGGAGTTTGTGGCCATTACTCCTGGTTTTCTCCTCAGGTGCCCTGGTGAACAGTTGCTCACCAAGCCCTTGATGTATGCCCCTAGTGTAGCAGTAAGGTGCTACCAGGTTCCCTCTCAGCCTTCTTTTCTTCAAGGTGCCTTTAAGATTCTTGTCCCAGGGGCACAGGATCAGGCAAGGGGGAAGCCTCATTCAGAGACAAACCCCAGACCGAGGTAAAAGAAGAAAAATCATACCTGTTACAGGGGTCCGGAAAAGTGAGGAAGCATGCAGTGGAAAGCCACCCAAGTGGTTTATCAGCTGTGCCCATCTCCAGCTGTGGCTGGGTGACGTCATGAAAAGATGCCACCCGGTGAAGATAAAAATCAGCCCCGAAAGCATGGGAAGGAGGATGCCGAGGGCTGGAAGAGCGGCAGGGAACCACGGGGCAGAGAGCGTTCAGCTGCTGCGTTCGGCAGCAGTGGTGGTGACAGCGAGAGCAGCAAGAGATCCCTGAGCCGGGGAGGACTGGCAGGGATCAAAGGAACTGGCAGGGAGGCCGGCAGAGCCACAAGAGATCCCTGAGCCGGGGAAGACCAGCAGGGACCGAAGGAGCTGGCAGGGAGGCTGGCAGAGGCAGTGACAGCAGGAGCTGTGAGGGATCCCCTTGCCGGAGAAGACTGGCGGGGATCAAAGGAACCGTCGGAGAGGCCAGCAGCGGCTACAGCGAAAGCCAGCGTGGGAACTCCCATCAAAGGCAACGGGTGCCGTGGCTCCAGGGTGGAGGTGGGTCCTGGAGGGGAGTAGTGAGACCCCGGCTGGGGTGAAGGCATGGACCCCGACCCAGAGGATGCACTAGCCTAGGGGCATTAGGGGCATTAGGGGCTAGGGAAATACAGGACTCTCTCCATGGGTGCTCCTTTTCTTTTTGTTCTCCCTTTGTCACGCTTCTCTGGTAGTCGTGTTGTTAGTTTAATTTTTTTTTTTGGTTTCACGTTGGGTCATTTCAGGGCAAGGGGTTTTATGGTGGTGAGAGTATTGGTTGTGTTTCTGTTTTTGGGCTGATCTATTTTTAGTTCCCTGTCAAAAGCAGGTTAGCGGAGCCCTCCGTACCAGGCTGGGGTAGCAGGGACTTCATCCAAGGATGGGAAAGGTACCACGTGAGAACTCAGTAAGGGTCAACGGCATCAGCCATAAAAGGCTCAGGGCATTGAAGGGGACAAGCCCAAAGACTGAGTGTCAACAGACCCTCCGGGTCTGGCCAGAGCCCAGGTTGCTCATCCACAAGAGAGGACGTGGGGACCGGGGAAGACAGCAGGGGATAGCCGCAAAAGATCCTGAGGCTCATCTCGAAGGTTGGCGTATGGCTGGGGTGTAGAGGAGGTTGGAGCCCCATGGACATCTGGGGATCCCCTCCACTGAAGGACCATCCAAAGTCATGGCAGGAGAGTTTGGGGGTCACCCTGAAGGTAACTGAGGTACCTTCTGGGGTCTGCACGAGGTTCCCCAGTGAGCAAGGTCAGCTGCTTGGGCCAAGGCAGCGCAGGAGCGAACCATCGAGAGGAGACGGGCACAATTCTGATCATGCGGGTGGCTCTTCTCTGGACTCTCTCAAGCTTGTCCATGTCCTTGTTAAAGTGTGGTGCCCAGAACTGGATGGAGTACTCCAGCTGTGGTCTTACCAGTGCTGGTGTGACATGACTTACCCTTGTATATAAGAACACTATTACAACTACTTGATTCTGTTGAAACTTTGATTTTGAAATACTGAGTAGACACAAATAACTGGTGGAATTTTCTTTGTGGATAACATAGTTTAATGAGTACTCTCAAGTAAAATATAAATTCCAGAAAGTTGTGATTTGCTACCAAATACTCCAGAAGAAAAAAAAAAAATTGAATTTGTCATATAAATGATTTGTTGTAAATTATTCACTCAAAGCTAATAATAATAAGCCATCAAAATGCTAATTCTGATATACCTATCTATTGCTTCTGGAAAGAACTTATAATTACATTTGTTTATTATCAATTATTAAGTGTTTATTTATTTACTATTATATTTATGTGATTAAGTCTAGTTTGCAGAAGTCTTTCTGAACTGGCTTATCAAAGGTTCTATAAATTGCTATTCATGCTGTAGCCCTTACTTATGTGAGTTATATTATGTAAGTTAATACAGCTCTTCTTTGAGTATTTTTTTGCAGAATAAGAGGTTTAAGGATAGATTATATTTAATCTATCAAGTATTAGTTCTTCCTAATATCTAACCTAAACTTCCCTTGCTGCAACTTGAGACCATTGCTCCTTGTTCTGTCATTGGCCACCACTGAGAACAGTCTAGGTCCTCTTTGGAACCACCCAAAGAGGGTTGAACTAGATGACCACCTGAGGTCCCTTCCAACCTTAAGGGTAGTTGGAGGCTGCTATTAAATCCCCTGTCAGTCTTCTCTTCTCTAGACTAAATAAGCCCAGTTCCCTCAGCCTCTCCTCATAAATCATGTGCCCCAGCCCCCTAACCATTTTCGTTGTCCTGTGCTGGACTCTCTCCAATTTGTCCACATCCTTTCTGTAGTGTAATAATCCAAAACTGGACCCACTACTATAGATGTGGCCTCACCAGTGCTGAATAGAAGGAAAGAATCAGTTCCCTTGATCTGCTGGCAGTACTCCTACTAATAGAGCCCATTAGGCTGTTAGCCTTCTTCACAACAAAGACACACTGTTGTTTCATATTCTGCTTATTGTCCACTGTAAACCCCAGGTACTTTTCTGCAGAGCTGCTGCTTAACCCACTGGTCCCCAGGCTGTACAAGTGCGTGGGATTGTTCCACCCTAGGAGCAAAACTTTGTACTTTTCCTTATTGAACTTCATGATATTTCTTTTGGTCTAATCCTCTAATCTGTATAAGTCTCTCTGAATCCTAGCTCTACCCTCCAGTGTAGCTATTACTCCCCCGCAACTTGATGTCCTCTGCAAACTTGTTGAGGGTGTACTGTATCCCATCTTTGAGGTCATTGATGAAGATATTAAACAAAATGGACTGCAGGACTGATCCGTGGGACACTGCCTGATATTGGCTGCTGACCAAACATTGAGCCATTGATTTCTAGCCTTTGAGCCCAATGATCCAGTCACTTTTCTATCTACCTTAAAGTGTATTCATCCAACCTGTACTTCCTTCACTTGCTTGTGACAGTGTTGTGGGGACTGTATCAAAAGCCTTTCTAGTAAAGATTTCAATTTTGTAATACACTGGGCGCATCTACATGAGATGCTTTACTGTGCAGTACAGCTAATTATTGTGCAGTAAGCATCCATATCTACATGAGCAGGTATTTACTCTACAGTAATTGGCTCTAATCAAAAGTAAATTTGCTACCTGCAAATGGAAGTAGAAAATTTACTTGTGATTAGTAACTGTGCAGTAGTGCACATGTAGACCTCTGACCAGGAGCAAATATGCCCCAGCAGCAGGGAGCTGCCAACTCCTATTCTACAATCATAAGACTGGGGCTGGGAAATCTTTTTCTCCCAGCTGGAGCCCCCCAGTGATGGGACCTGGGCTGGGAGATCGTCATTTTCAGTGCCAGCTCCATGATTGTGCGGCTAACATTGGGAGATCCTTATCTCCCAGCACCAGTTCTGCGATTATGGGGCTGGTGCTGAGAGATAAGGATTTCCCAGCCCAAGCCCAGTGACCTGCTTCTGAGGGCTAGAGAGCCTGTTACCTGCCCAGCTCCATGATCATGAGAGTCTATGTGCCACTCCTCCACTGCTGAGACCTGCTAGTTGAGCAGCAGGGTCCAGTTCTAGGTCTAGTGCTGGCAGAGGCGGTGCATTAAGAGGGTGCAGGCTGACAGTGGCAGTGTCCTTGAGGCTCTACCTCTGCTGGCGGCTGGTGGGTCTCTCCCACATGCAGCTGCTGGACCTTCAGAGTGAGGACAGAGGCTCTTTGTGAGAGTTTGCAACATTTTAGAGATAACATACTGTACCAATGGGCTGTGTGCTGCCCAGCCTTAGTTTGGGGGTCATGAATGCACAGGTGGCCATGGACCATGGTAAGTTTTTCACTTAGTTTTTTTTTTGCAGGCAGCCACAGGCTGAGCCCTCTATCCCTTCTTCCAGTGTGGGCAGGTAGGCTGCTTGCCACTTGATGCAGACAGCCTACCTTCCCCATCCCCACCGAGGCTGGGCCATGACTGACTCCTGCTGGTATCTGACATGGTGGCTCCGAACCAACTTCCCCCTTCTCCTCCCTACAGGATAGGCAGTTTGCTCCTCTGCTGCCAGGCTCATGGTGCTCAGGTTCTGGGGTGAGGGGCTTCTTCTGGCTGGGACAGGGACACAGAGCTGATGACACCCCCTTCTTCCCTTTGGTGGCTTTCTCTGGAGAGGCTCCCTGGGCCTGGGCCTCTGCTGCACATTGCCTGTGCCCCAAGTGTGCCCATGGTCAGAGTCCCCCAGGTGCACCATGATGAGCTGTTTGAACATACCAAGGGGTGTCCAGCCGACTATGCCCTGCTGCTATTGATTGCCATGGTGCCCTGGGTGCAGTTGAGAATGTGAAATGAAGCCCTGAGCTTCAACATTTCCCCAGATAAGCCAATGCTTCCCAAAAATGTGCAATGCTGCCTGGGGGGATATCTCTGCCTATGCTATGAGTTCCTGACCTCTGCAGCTGAGGAGATTGCCACTGCCATTGAAGATTTTCTCTGCCTATGACAGATCTCTGGCTCCCTAGCTGGGAGGCTGCTTACCACTCAATAAAGTCCTTAACTGCTTCCCCGCCTCCCTGTCTGTGGTGGGGGAAACTCCAGCAGGTGGAGGAGAACTCAGTCAGGCAAGTAGGGAGGAGAGGGGAGGCAAGGGGCCCTCCACCCCATTGTGCAGGACCCCTGGCTCTAGGTGCGCAGCCTAGGGGTGGATGGATGAGCTAGCTTGGGGTGTGCTGCTGCAGTTGGCAAAATAGGTGATGGCCTGGGATGCCCAATCTTCCAGGTGAGGCCACTGTTGGAGAGTGCACCAGGACCTGGTGCTTGTGCCCCAAGGTGCTCTCACAATCAGGTCTGAAATCTACTGCTGTATTCACTTGTGGCTCTGGGGTGCTGTGTCCAGGTCAGGAAAGCCACCACGACAGCTGCTGACAGGGGCTTTCAGGGTCAGGCCAGGGCTGTATGTGCAGACGTCATGTGTCATGTGCCTCCTGTGATAGGGCATGGTGCTTGGGAGGTGCCACAACCCACCTCACGGCCCCATTCACCCCAGCCCCTGCCTCTGCCCCACTCCCTCCCTCATTGTGGGGGCCTAAATCTGCCCACCCCCCATCCCCCTTTCCCTTCCCAGACTTTCATGCCATGCTGCACAGTGGTCCACAAGCTGCCAGGCTGCAATCCTGGATGTGTGCAGGCTATGGCTGTGTGGTGGTGTTTATACATGTCCTCCATAGGAAACTGGTAGGGGGTGCACAGGGGTGCACGTGCCTCCCCAATGGGACCAGTGCCCCCCCAATGGCCAACACTGATGCTGTTGGTAGGGCTGGTGCCCCCCCTGACAGGGCCACCACTGTCAGTGGCTTCTACGGGTGTCCCCCCAGATTCAGGAGGCACCAGTCACTCATGGTGCCCCTGTACGCATCTCTTGTGGCCCTCTTCACTGCCACCACTGCCCCGCATTTGTGGGGGGGCTAAGACCCATTAGCCCCAGCATTCTGCTGCCTATGGTTCCATGTCCTGGGATTCCTCCAGTGCATCAGGGCCCTGGATAGGACCCACATCCCCATCACCTTTGTGTCCTACAGTGGCCAGCCCTATTACAGCTGGAGGGGATTTCATTACATTGTGCTCCAGGCAGTCATGGATCACTGCGTGTCTTTCACCCACTTGAGTGCTGGCTGGGTGGGCAGTGCCCACAGCACCCACATTTTCAGGAACTCCACCCTGCCAGCCCTAGTGCAGAGTGGCCATTTTGCGCCAGGGGTGTCGGACCTGTAGCTGGGCACTGTGGTGGTCCCATCCCTCCTCATTAGGTACCCCACCTACCAACTCCTCCCATGGATCATGCAACCCTACACTGGCCAGCTGGACTCATGCCAGACCCACACCTTGGTGGAGTGCTCCTTTGGCCACCTCAAGGGCCGCTGGCACACCCTCACTTCCTGCCTTGAGTTTGCTGAGGACAACCTTCCCCAAGTCATCATCAACCTACATGCTGCATAACATCTGTAAGGCCTGGGGTGAGCTTTTCTGTGAGGCCTGGGCAGAGGAGATGTGGTGGGTGGAGGATGCTTGACAGCAGAATCACCACCTGCAGTGGGAGTGTGGGTGATGGTGGCAGAGACAGAGGTGGCTACCCCCCGCCAATGACTCCAGAGATCCACACACCTGTAACTTGGGTGGTACTTCAAGAGGTAACCCCTCTCCAATTGAAGGGATCAAAGCAGGTACACAAGTGCTGTGGGAGGTGTAGGAACTAAACCTCCCCCTACAGAGCAGAGCCAGACCACCAATGGGGACTTAACCATATACCTTCTAATAAGAGAACAATACTGGGAACATAACCAGTATAAACCAGGGGGTATAAGGGACACTACAATGCCCTGAGGGGGCAGGATTCAACAAAGGTTAGATACTTACAATCATAGACATATTCATCCAGTTGACAGAAGACAGGGTTAACCTAAATGTAAAACACAAACAGCAGAACAAACAATACTGGTTGGTGAAATATAAAAGGCACAAAATACAAAATGTCAAATGACAAGGAATATAGGGCCTAGGTACCTGGAGGGGGAGAAAGGGAGGAAAAAAAATGGCCCCTTTCCACTGCAAGAAGAATTTCTCCCTGATAGCTCATTTACTCAAAGTCACCTAAACTGGGACTTGAACTCAGACTTTCTACATGACAAGCAGAAACTCTACCACACAGCCACTAGTGCTAGCACTGTTACAGGCTACTAGGGGTCTTGACCTTACCGGACCCCCAGCCTCACATCGAGCTGCCTGGCCTCTGATTGGAGAAGCTGGAAGCAGGGCTGGGAACTGTGCGGGCCGGGCGCGAGGCGCGGCCCGTCTTTGCGCATGCGGGCTGTGGCCAGCAGCCCGGGCACGCAGGGTCGGAGAAGACCGGGGGTGAGCTAGAATTAGTCACGGACGCGTAGTGGTTGATTTAAAGATTGTTTACTTACACCAAAGATGGTTGTGTTGTAGGCTGGACAGTTTTCCAGGCACAGCTCCGCTTAAATTCTCATTTGAGGATTACAACAAGTTCGCTCTCTCCAACGGAGTTGTTGAAGCTCCGTGGGTCCGTCTCTTTTGTTCGCAGGAAGGGATACGTCTAGGAATCTATCGGCGATGGGGAGAGGCCAGAGGCTGTTCAGGCCCCTGTTGCCTTTTAAGAAATACGTTGGGTCCGTAAGGATCCGCAGCGCTTAGAGATCTTCACACAAGGCGAAGGTATTTCTCTCTCTAACTCCAATTTCTCTCCAGCTTGGGTGGAAACTACCCAAGCTCTTTATATGGCTAGCAAGCCAATCGCTAGCCGCCACGTGTGCATAATTTCACGTGAACCTATAATGTGGTTTGAATCTGAATACAAATGGCGGGAACTCTTTGCACCGAGCATTTCTTAGATGCAAAAAGAAATGCACCATGCAAAGAAAGCTACAAATTGGCGGGAAATTCTCCGTTGTACCGGGGTTCTCTTCTGCAGCAGAAAACTCCACCGTGCAAAGAAGCTGCAATTTAGCGGGAAAATAATTTAGCAGTGCCGAAACACACACAAAACAAAAATCACAACTTTGGGTTGTGACAGGAACCTCTCAGGTTACTGCTCAGATCCTTGCTGGAGTGAGGGAGCCTCCCCTGCTGGCCACAGCCTCTCATAGGTGATTATGGAGCCCAGCAGGGAGCCTCTCCTACCGGACTCTTGCCGCGCTGCTGAGGGTCCAACTGCTGCCTGCAGGTCCCACTCTTTCAGGCTCTTCTGGGGCAACTGCTCCCACCCCGCTGGCCCATCTCCTGCCAGCTCTATGAAGCTCCTTCCTTGTGGTCTCTCACTGGTCTCCCCTGAGTCAGCCACGCTGCCCCTTTTATCCCCCTCCAGGTGACCCAAAGGGCCAATCAGGGGACACAGAGGGTGAGTCTCTGGGGCTTGATTGATGAGTAGAGGGAATCCCAAGTCCTCCAAACATCTTTTACCCCTTCAAAACCCATGGGCCAAATCATTACCAGATTGGTGATGAAAGGGAATCCCAAGTCCTCCAATCATCTTTTGCCCTTTCAAAACCCCTGGGCTAAGTCATTGCCAGTTAGCCCATCACACACTCAACACTGGTGTCCAGAGCACCAAGGGTGCTAGCCAACCACCTCCTCTTGAAGTCCCTGCTCTAGCCAGCCTGGACCACTGCACTCAGACCCCACCAACCCCTCCACCCACCCCCAACACCATGATCACTACAGATTCATCTCAGAAGATTTTTTTATTCCCCTCACATCACACAGACCCTCCCCTCTCCTCTCCCTCCCCAACAAATAGAGACCCCCCTCCTTCACCCAACAAACAGAAACCCCTTCCCCCCCACCACACAAAGCCCCTCCACCACCCACCCCACCCACCAACAATAAACCACTTTCTTCCCTATGCAAACTATTTACACTGTGCTTTGTGTCCTATCCCAGCATGTGGGGCTGTAGGGTGTGGGTGCCTAGTTGGCAGAGCCCAAGGACAGGCAGCCAGCACCCCAGCCTTTGGTTGTTCCCCTGCAGGTGTACATGATGCAGCAAGTCTGGCATGCAGCTGCTGGTCCCCCGGCATGGGTGGCTCCCCTCCAGCAGCCAATATCCAGGGCCAGTAAGGCTGGCTTGTGGTCCTGGCCCTGCTTCAGGCATCTCTGGCTCCATGCCTATATGGAGCTAGGGCGAGCAGCAGGCCCAGGCCCAGGTTGGGGGGCTGGGTGGCACTGGAACTGGGGCGGACACTGGGCCAGGGGCTCCTGGTTGCTGAAGGCAGTGCAGGACCACCTCCCAGGTCCAGTGCGGTACCTGCTGCTGCGCAGCAGGTGGCTGCCAGAGGGCAGGTGGGGTTAGTTGGGGGCCAGGCAGTGGGCAGCACAAGGTGACCACCAGGGCTAGAATGGTGTCCAACACCCAGTGGCAATTGTCCATGGCCTGCACTGATTTGGCCAGGACCACAGTCTGCTTCTGCAGGGCCTCCACTCAATCGCACTCCAGGGCCAGGGGCTGCACCCAGAACTCCCAGTCTGCCCGGATCCCACACATTCCCCACACATGGGGAGCAGGGCAGGAGTCAGGGGAAGGGGCAGGGGGTGAGGCCTGGGAGGCCCTCTCCCCAGTGCAGGGCTTACCACATGGGCAGGGCTGGCATGGCCAGCAGTTCAGGTTGGCCCTGAGTGACAGCAATGATGTGCAGCTCTGGGCAGTGTCCTTAGATGGCGGTGTGCAGCATGTGGGTGCCTAGGTAGAGGTCCCCCCCCCCCCCGCCCCAGGGAGACACTGGATCTGCTGGCATTTGACTGTGACATGGATGGCCACGCTTCATGGCTGGAGCTGAGGATCAAGGTTCCCTCTAAGCTGCGCACATGCGCGGCTGCACACAAAAAAATCTTACCGCGCAGTAACTTTTAAATGTTGTGCACCCACCCCGACCTGGCCACAGGCTGATGCAGAAGTGGGGAGGGGTGGGCACATTGAGATACCTGCGCACTCCCAGTCAGGATCACCATCTTGAAAGTGCCTGATCTTTGGCGGGTGAGGAGGGTAGGGGTGATGGTTATGGATTTCTGACAGTCCCAGTGGGGAGCTGTGTGCTGTGAGCTCTCTTGGTGGGCTTTGGCTTGAGGGACTTCCTGGCTGCTCCAGGTGGAGCAAGACAGGAGGGCACCCTGCACTGAGCAGAACATGATGGTGGAGCACATGCAGCTAGCCCTGGGGAGGCAGGAGGCAGCTCTCCCAGGACTGAGTTGTGTTTTACCAAGGCTCACATGAGCGCTGCCTCACAGCCATGCTGAGCCCACCAGCTGACCTGCCAGGTCCTGTAATGTTGATCATCAGCTCCAGGCTCTCTCTGGGAGGGGAGAGGGGAAGAGGGAGGATCTCTGCAGCCACTTTCTCTCCATTGCTGTGCTGGAGAGAGAGAAACCTGCCTGAGCATGGGCAGTACCCAGACAAAAGGTTCCCTGGATTCTCAAGCTGCTGCAAGTTTTTCTCCTCCTCCTCCATGTGCCTGATCCCGGGAGCCCAGGAAAGGTGACTGGAAGGCAGCAATGGTGC